>NC_090280.1:0-360833 GCF_037392515.1 Haliotis asinina
CTAACCCTAACCCTAACCCTAACCCTAACCCTAACCCTAACCCTAACCCTAACCCTAACCCTAACCCTAACCCTAACCCTAACCCTAACCCTAACCCTAACCCTAACCCTAACCCTAACCCTAACCCTAACCCTAACCCTAACCCTAACCCTAACCCTAACCCTAACCCTAACCCTAACCCTAACCCTAACCCTAACCCTAACCCTAACCCTAACCCTAACCCTAACCCTAACCCTAACCCTAACCCTAACCCTAACCCTAACCCTAACCCTAACCCTAACCCTAACCCTAACCCTAACCCTAACCCTAACCCTAACCCTAACCCTAACCCTAACCCTAACCCTAACCCTAACCCTAACCCTAACCCTAACCCTAACCCTAACCCTAACCCTAACCCTAACCCTAACCCTAACCCTAACCCTAACCCTAACCCTAACCCTAACCCTAACCCTAACCCTAACCCTAACCCTAACCCTAACCCTAACCCTAACCCTAACCCTAACCCTAACCCTAACCCTAACCCTAACCCTAACCCTAACCCTAACCCTAACCCTAACCCTAACCCTAACCCTAACCCTAACCCTAACCCTAACCCTAACCCTAACCCTAACCCTAACCCTAACCCTAACCCTAACCCTAACCCTAACCCTAACCCTAACCCTAACCCTAACCCTAACCCTAACCCTAACCCTAACCCTAACCCTAACCCTAACCCTAACCCTAACCCTAACCCTAACCCTAACCCTAACCCTAACCCTAACCCTAACCCTAACCCTAACCCTAACCCTAACCCTAACCCTAACCCTAACCCTAACCCTAACCCTAACCCTAACCCTAACCCTAACCCTAACCCTAACCCTAACCCTAACCCTAACCCTAACCCTAACCCTAACCCTAACCCTAACCCTAACCCTAACCCTAACCCTAACCCTAACCCTAACCCTAACCCTAACCCTAACCCTAACCCTAACCCTAACCCTAACCCTAACCCTAACCCTAACCCTAACCCTAACCCTAACCCTAACCCTAACCCTAACCCTAACCCTAACCCTAACCCTAACCCTAACCCTAACCCTAACCCTAACCCTAACCCTAACCCTAACCCTAACCCTAACCCTAACCCTAACCCTAACCCTAACCCTAACCCTAACCCTAACCCTAACCCTAACCCTAACCCTAACCCTAACCCTAACCCTAACCCTAACCCTAACCCTAACCCTAACCCTAACCCTAACCCTAACCCTAACCCTAACCCTAACCCTAACCCTAACCCTAACCCTAACCCTAACCCTAACCCTAACCCTAACCCTAACCCTAACCCTAACCCTAACCCTAACCCTAACCCTAACCCTAACCCTAACCCTAACCCTAACCCTAACCCTAACCCTAACCCTAACCCTAACCCTAACCCTAACCCTAACCCTAACCCTAACCCTAACCCTAACCCTAACCCTAACCCTAACCCTAACCCTAACCCTAACCCTAACCCTAACCCTAACCCTAACCCTAACCCTAACCCTAACCCTAACCCTAACCCTAACCCTAACCCTAACCCTAACCCTAACCCTAACCCTAACCCTAACCCTAACCCTAACCCTAACCCTAACCCTAACCCTAACCCTAACCCTAACCCTAACCCTAACCCTAACCCTAACCCTAACCCTAACCCTAACCCTAACCCTAACCCTAACCCTAACCCTAACCCTAACCCTAACCCTAACCCTAACCCTAACCCTAACCCTAACCCTAACCCTAACCCTAACCCTAACCCTAACCCTAACCCTAACCCTAACCCTAACCCTAACCCTAACCCTAACCCTAACCCTAACCCTAACCCTAACCCTAACCCTAACCCTAACCCTAACCCTAACCCTAACCCTAACCCTAACCCTAACCCTAACCCTAACCCTAACCCTAACCCTAACCCTAACCCTAACCCTAACCCTAACCCTAACCCTAACCCTAACCCTAACCCTAACCCTAACCCTAACCCTAACCCTAACCCTAACCCTAACCCTAACCCTAACCCTAACCCTAACCCTAACCCTAACCCTAACCCTAACCCTAACCCTAACCCTAACCCTAACCCTAACCCTAACCCTAACCCTAACCCTAACCCTAACCCTAACCCTAACCCTAACCCTAACCCTAACCCTAACCCTAACCCTAACCCTAACCCTAACCCTAACCCTAACCCTAACCCTAACCCTAACCCTAACCCTAACCCTAACCCTAACCCTAACCCTAACCCTAACCCTAACCCTAACCCTAACCCTAACCCTAACCCTAACCCTAACCCTAACCCTAACCCTAACCCTAACCCTAACCCTAACCCTAACCCTAACCCTAACCCTAACCCTAACCCTAACCCTAACCCTAACCCTAACCCTAACCCTAACCCTAACCCTAACCCTAACCCTAACCCTAACCCTAACCCTAACCCTAACCCTAACCCTAACCCTAACCCTAACCCTAACCCTAACCCTAACCCTAACCCTAACCCTAACCCTAACCCTAACCCTAACCCTAACCCTAACCCTAACCCTAACCCTAACCCTAACCCTAACCCTAACCCTAACCCTAACCCTAACCCTAACCCTAACCCTAACCCTAACCCTAACCCTAACCCTAACCCTAACCCTAACCCTAACCCTAACCCTAACCCTAACCCTAACCCTAACCCTAACCCTAACCCTAACCCTAACCCTAACCCTAACCCTAACCCTAACCCTAACCCTAACCCTAACCCTAACCCTAACCCTAACCCTAACCCTAACCCTAACCCTAACCCTAACCCTAACCCTAACCCTAACCCTAACCCTAACCCTAACCCTAACCCTAACCCTAACCCTAACCCTAACCCTAACCCTAACCCTAACCCTAACCCTAACCCTAACCCTAACCCTAACCCTAACCCTAACCCTAACCCTAACCCTAACCCTAACCCTAACCCTAACCCTAACCCTAACCCTAACCCTAACCCTAACCCTAACCCTAACCCTAACCCTAACCCTAACCCTAACCCTAACCCTAACCCTAACCCTAACCCTAACCCTAACCCTAACCCTAACCCTAACCCTAACCCTAACCCTAACCCTAACCCTAACCCTAACCCTAACCCTAACCCTAACCCTAACCCTAACCCTAACCCTAACCCTAACCCTAACCCTAACCCTAACCCTAACCCTAACCCTAACCCTAACCCTAACCCTAACCCTAACCCTAACCCTAACCCTAACCCTAACCCTAACCCTAACCCTAACCCTAACCCTAACCCTAACCCTAACCCTAACCCTAACCCTAACCCTAACCCTAACCCTAACCCTAACCCTAACCCTAACCCTAACCCTAACCCTAACCCTAACCCTAACCCTAACCCTAACCCTAACCCTAACCCTAACCCTAACCCTAACCCTAACCCTAACCCTAACCCTAACCCTAACCCTAACCCTAACCCTAACCCTAACCCTAACCCTAACCCTAACCCTAACCCTAACCCTAACCCTAACCCTAACCCTAACCCTAACCCTAACCCTAACCCTAACCCTAACCCTAACCCTAACCCTAACCCTAACCCTAACCCTAACCCTAACCCTAACCCTAACCCTAACCCTAACCCTAACCCTAACCCTAACCCTAACCCTAACCCTAACCCTAACCCTAACCCTAACCCTAACCCTAACCCTAACCCTAACCCTAACCCTAACCCTAACCCTAACCCTAACCCTAACCCTAACCCTAACCCTAACCCTAACCCTAACCCTAACCCTAACCCTAACCCTAACCCTAACCCTAACCCTAACCCTAACCCTAACCCTAACCCTAACCCTAACCCTAACCCTAACCCTAACCCTAACCCTAACCCTAACCCTAACCCTAACCCTAACCCTAACCCTAACCCTAACCCTAACCCTAACCCTAACCCTAACCCTAACCCTAACCCTAACCCTAACCCTAACCCTAACCCTAACCCTAACCCTAACCCTAACCCTAACCCTAACCCTAACCCTAACCCTAACCCTAACCCTAACCCTAACCCTAACCCTAACCCTAACCCTAACCCTAACCCTAACCCTAACCCTAACCCTAACCCTAACCCTAACCCTAACCCTAACCCTAACCCTAACCCTAACCCTAACCCTAACCCTAACCCTAACCCTAACCCTAACCCTAACCCTAACCCTAACCCTAACCCTAACCCTAACCCTAACCCTAACCCTAACCCTAACCCTAACCCTAACCCTAACCCTAACCCTAACCCTAACCCTAACCCTAACCCTAACCCTAACCCTAACCCTAACCCTAACCCTAACCCTAACCCTAACCCTAACCCTAACCCTAACCCTAACCCTAACCCTAACCCTAACCCTAACCCTAACCCTAACCCTAACCCTAACCCTAACCCTAACCCTAACCCTAACCCTAACCCTAACCCTAACCCTAACCCTAACCCTAACCCTAACCCTAACCCTAACCCTAACCCTAACCCTAACCCTAACCCTAACCCTAACCCTAACCCTAACCCTAACCCTAACCCTAACCCTAACCCTAACCCTAACCCTAACCCTAACCCTAACCCTAACCCTAACCCTAACCCTAACCCTAACCCTAACCCTAACCCTAACCCTAACCCTAACCCTAACCCTAACCCTAACCCTAACCCTAACCCTAACCCTAACCCTAACCCTAACCCTAACCCTAACCCTAACCCTAACCCTAACCCTAACCCTAACCCTAACCCTAACCCTAACCCTAACCCTAACCCTAACCCTAACCCTAACCCTAACCCTAACCCTAACCCTAACCCTAACCCTAACCCTAACCCTAACCCTAACCCTAACCCTAACCCTAACCCTAACCCTAACCCTAACCCTAACCCTAACCCTAACCCTAACCCTAACCCTAACCCTAACCCTAACCCTAACCCTAACCCTAACCCTAACCCTAACCCTAACCCTAACCCTAACCCTAACCCTAACCCTAACCCTAACCCTAACCCTAACCCTAACCCTAACCCTAACCCTAACCCTAACCCTAACCCTAACCCTAACCCTAACCCTAACCCTAACCCTAACCCTAACCCTAACCCTAACCCTAACCCTAACCCTAACCCTAACCCTAACCCTAACCCTAACCCTAACCCTAACCCTAACCCTAACCCTAACCCTAACCCTAACCCTAACCCTAACCCTAACCCTAACCCTAACCTAACCCTAACCCTAACCCTAACCCTAACCCTAACCCTAACCCTAACCCTAACCCTAACCCTAACCCTAACCCTAACCCTAACCCTAACCCTAACCCTAACCCTAACCCTAACCCTAACCCTAACCCTAACCCTAACCCTAACCCTAACCCTAACCCTAACCCTAACCCTAACCCTAACCCTAACCCTAACCCTAACCCTAACCCTAACCCTAACCCTAACCCTAACCCTAACCCTAACCCTAACCCTAACCCTAACCCTAACCCTAACCCTAACCCTAACCCTAACCCTAACCCTAACCCTAACCCTAACCCTAACCCTAACCCTAACCCTAACCCTAACCCTAACCCTAACCCTAACCCTAACCCTAACCCTAACCTAACCCTAACCCTAACCCTAACCCTAACCCTAACCCTAACCTAACCCTAACCCTAACCCTAACCTAACCCTAACCCTAACCCTAACCCTAACCCTAACCCTAACCCTAACCCTAACCCTAACCCTAACCCTAACCCTAACCCTAACCCTAACCCTAACCCTAACCCTAACCCTAACCCTAACCCTAACCCTAACCCTAACCCTAACCCTAACCCTAACCCTAACCCTAACCCTAACCCTAACCTAACCCTAACCCTAACCCCTAAACCTAAACCTAAACCTAAACCTAAACCTAAACCTAAACCTAAACCTAAACCTACGGAAACATGTTGGAAAGTGGGTAACGGATACCGTACGGAAACCCTTAGAAAGTGGGTACTTGTAATTTTCCGTTATTGAGGACAGTCAGTGTAAACCAACGGAAACTCACAGGATTCTAAGTGGAAACTTCAGGTACCAGCGTATCCTGTTATTCCCAAAATATCAAATCTTTGAATTGCATCTGTTTTTCATTTCCTGCGATGCTACTCTTTCTATGCATACAGGTATTGAGCCATTCAAAGAAATTGGGAGCCGGTTGGATGTCGAAATTTGTTTATAAAGTGCTACACTTTGACATCGGAAATTTTTGTTTGTTTACGTTTCAAATTAGCCCAGTCTTTGTCTGGGTGCCAGTCAAATCACCCCAGCGACAACACGCCCCAGCAAATTTGGTCACATCGCCCCAGATATTTGGTCAAATCGCCCCAGGTTTGGTCAAATTGCCCCAGGGGGGTAGTCAAAACGCCCCAGTTTAATCAAAATGGTCTCATATGTGCCATAAATGCATGGTTTGGTCAACTTCCATACTATATTATTCACATAATATTATGTATTATATTATTAGTAATATCCCATGCCTAGGCAACACCGTAATACCAATTATTTGGTAAAGAATTACAATCTGAATAAACCAAAAGGTTTGTATAAAATATTTATTGTAACTGCTGTAAATGCATAGTTGTTTGTTTGTCAGTGTGTAAGCATAACAAGTTGGGTAATGACAATGGTATAATACTTACCTAAAAACAGTCTAGATCTTTGTCAACATATCAATACCAATTATTTGGTAAAGAAACACAATCTGAATTAAATAAATGATTTGTATAAAATGTTTAGAGTAAATGCTGTGCATGCATAGTGGTTTGTTTGACAGTGTGTAATCATAATAACTTTGGTATAGCACTTATATAAAAACAGTCCACAGCTTTGTCCACTGAAATAGTATAATACTCATAAAGAAGTTCCTCATATGTCTTCCTTATTAAATTTCGTCTGTTCCACAGAGTCAGTGTGTCCAGCCTTCACACGGGTCACACAAGATTGCCCCTTGGCCTTCACTTACTTCCAAAAAACATTTCCTGCAGTTGGTGGTCATCTTGTCAGTTGGAAGAAATGAATGACTTACCCTGAGTCCACATCAATTTATACAATGCAGAGCCTCAACTCCAGATAAACACAACACTGAATATCAATTCGTTAACATGTTTTAATAGCCTCTTTATATCCACACTATTTGACAAGACTAATTTACAAAAGCTCTAAATTATTTTGATAAGTATTATACCATACTTGTTGACCAAACCTATGAATTTACGGCCTCACTTTTTGACAAGAGTACTTAAAAAACCCAGCAAATTGTTTTCATAAGTATTATACTATACTTGCTGAGAAAACAATTTCCAGCTGCTTCCCATGGTAGCATCTGGCGTTGCTCATTTGTGACGTCATTCTTACTTTATGTCACAATATGATTAGAATGACGTCACCACTGTTGATGACGCAAGAAAACAATTGTTTGCGATGTTTCTTCGTGTTAATACGCAGTGAATAGTCTTGCAGTTTTTGGGAATGCAACACCATTTCATCATGTTTTTCAACCAATCAGATTACAGAACACAGTGACTTTTGGTTTACAATTACTAGTTAAATACTTATCAGAAACATTACTACATAGTATTATGTGAAGGCTGCAACATGGAAGTTTTATACAGATTGTTATTCTTTACCAAATAATTGGTATTACGGAGTTGCCTAGGCATGGGATATTACTAATAATATAATACATAATATTATGTGAAGAATATAGTATTGAAGTTGACCAAACCATGCATTTATGGCACATATCAGACCATTTTGAATAAACTGGGGCGTTTTGACTACCCCCCTGGGGCAATTTGACCAAACCTGGGGCGATTTGACCAAATATCTGGGGCGATTTCACCAAATTTGCTGGGGCGTTTGGTCGCTGGGGCGATTTGACTGGCACCCCTTTGTCTTCACCCTCGGTATGTTTCGTTGTATTTTGTCTCTGTTGGTATTGGTGGCAAAGACCAGATGTAATATCATTTTAACATGTGTCGGTAATTCAGTGATGCATTTTTCGCCGCTGACTATGGAATATTCGTGATGTAATAGGCGTCTAATTCCGGCCTTCGCGAAACGAGATTTTGTAAACACTATCCAAAATGGCGGAAAGCGCACTTAGGCGTTCGCGTGAGTATAGAGGGGTTTCAGTACCCATGATGCATTGCGCGGCCGCCATGTTGGTTGTCAACCTTTGAAGCGCGAAACATAAACAAGTGCCGAAAGTAGCCCAACCGATTCTAGGTTCATAGGCTGCGTTTCAGATTTACCACTGGATATAACATGAAAAACTGGTATCAGTGATCGTTAGCATGTTATTTTTAAATCAAATAATCATAGTAATTATCCGAATTTTCACATTTGAAATTATACTGTACACCAAATGATGCTTTGAATCATGATCTCCAAATTCCTCAGGCCTTATTAGTTGGCGTGTTTTAATCACTTGCTGTACCATAGTCGTTGACGCCATCTTTGTACTAGTAGTGTTTACGACCTCCTACAGCATATACGACAGGTCAATCGGGGTCCTAAATTTGTGGCTGTTTACGACACAGTGTAAGTGTACGAGGTCTTTGTGAAACGGGGTAAAACAAATACGAGGTCGGGCCAGTAAGAGGGCTTTGTGAAACGGGCCCCAGGTCTGCGTCCAGGCTGGTGGAGGTGTGCACTGGACTGGTGCGGAAACTGCCTGCTCGAAACTTGGTATTACAGGTTTAGAAGTGCTACATATGGCTTTGACCAGTCAACAAGTGTTCTGGAATATATGGCCACTGGGTGGATTTACAGCTTGTTAGTCGCTCTGTGCATGACTGCTGCTGACACCGTTTTATAAGGGTCTTCTTCTTGCCTCATCCAAGAGTCAAATCAATCAGTGAGCAGACAACTTGTTTGTCACCCTGTTCCTGACCTGTCCCTAATCACTGCTGTCACTGGCCCATGGTACAGAAAGTGATTGAAGTAAGAAACGAAGGCTCATGTTTGTTAGCTTGACCCCTGAGTATTTCTTGGACTTCTGCCCTGTCCCAGAATGGAGGACGTGTAATGCACGTGTCTCAATTTAGACAAATGAATGGTCAAATTGCCTCTGGAGGTACCTGGTGTGATGGGTCACACGACTATTAACCTTCAAGTATCTCATGGGTAGCTTGGTTTATGTAGGGTAATAGTATCCACTATGTTGTATGAGGTTAAAGTCAGTCCATGTGAGATGGAGTCAAGAATAGGTTGCTGTCCTAACCCCAGTCCATGTAGGATGGAGAAAGGGTTAGGTTGCTGTCCTACCCCTACCCCTAACCCTGGCAATGCAAGGTGGAGTAAGGGCTAGGTTGCTCTCCTACCCCTACCCCTACTCCTAACCCTGGCAATGCAAGGTGGAGTAAGGGCTAGGTTGCTGTCCTAACCCTAACCCTACCCCTAACCCTGGCAATGCAAGGTGGAGTAAGGGCTAGGTTGCTGTCCTACCCCTACCCCTACTCCTAACCCTGGCAATGCAAGGTGGAGTAAGGGCTAGGTTGCTGTCCTACCCCTAACCCTACCCCTAACCCTGGCAATGCAAGGTGGAGTATGGGCTAGGTTGCTGTCCTACCCCTACCCCTAACCCCAGTCCATGTAGGATGCAGTAAGGGCTAGGTTGCTGTCCTACCCCTAACCCTAACCCCAGTCCATGTAGGATGGAGTAAGGGCTAGGTTGCTGTCCTACCCCTACCCCTACCCCTACCCCTGGCAATGCAAGGGGGAGTAAGGGCTAGGTTGCTGTCCTACCCCTAACCCTGGCAATGCAAGGTGGAGTAAGGGCTAGGTTGCTGTCCTACCCCTACCCCTACCCCTAACCCTGGCAATGCAAGGGGGAGTAAGGGCTAGGTTGCTGTCCTAACCCTAACCCTGGCAATGCAAGGTGGAGTAAGGGCTAGGTTGCTGTCCTAACCCTACCCCTACCCCTACCCCTAACCCTGGCAATGCAAGGGGGAGTAAGGGCTAGGTTGCTGTCCTAACCCTAAACCTGGCAATGCAAGGTGGAGTTCAGCCCATTATTAATAAGCTTATTGCTGATTTCTACTTCATTCCAGAACATTGTTCTTCATTAGATACAACTTTTAATTACTGCACAATTGACTGTTGCTTGTTGTTTTCACGTATTCCCAATAACAGCCTTGGAGAAGAAAATGAGAACAACACAGACAGCATAATGTTCTCATTTATTTCAATATTTAACTGATTGGCATCAGTATTAAGTGCAGGGAGTTGTGTCACATGACCCTCTCTGTGAAACAGAACACAATGGATTTCTGAATATGTGTGTAACTAAATCTGTCATACCACAAACACAACCAAAAAATGAGGGAACTAAGAAACTGAATGTGGCAAACATTGAGCTTGGTGCAGCTCTCCAGGAGAAATGGGCGACCAATACCACGGGCAACCATCCAGAAATTAATCACCAATATTCCATCAAGGTGTCGCGAATACGTTGCCCAACATGGTGGACTCATCAGTTACTGAACTTCACATCCAAATTTGATTTAGTGGACATTCACAGCAATGTCACATTCACTGTCATTTCATCAGTTCCCATATTTTTTGTAGTGCATATCACCTCCTGGAGGCTGACCAGAATGATTGTGAAGCATAGAATCTAAACATACATACAAAGGACCAGACACACGGAATATGGCCCTCCATACACAGTGCATACAGCTGTCAATATGCATCACAGTTAATAACAAACTCCTATCTGAAACATATAAAATAGTGGAAGCAGAGAGAAATACATGTGCTTTAAATGGCGTTTAGAAGTGCCACACATAATGATCATTTGCCTGATGGAGTAAGGATGAGCTTTGAAACATTGTATTTCTCATAATAAAGAAGTTGACACTCCAAAACTCTCTTCCCTTAATAACTTGTCACCTGACCTGGTGAGGCATGTATGTCTTGTTTAACTGATGTTTGACCCAATATGGGAGCTTGCCTTCATCAGACAGTTACATGGAATATGTACAAGGTAAATTCAACATATCATAAAAGGACACAAACCATTTTATAAACAATAACATGTATGGGATGGGATAATCCTGTTTATATATACACATCACTGTTACAATCATTCATCGCCCTCATCTTCTCTGTCCAATTTGGGTAGACATGGCATATCCATGGTAGATAGCGGACACACAGTGTATAAAATGTGGTGATAATGACATATTTAGAACATTCCATAAAACACTGTCTCATCAAACACTGCCATAGTAACTGTCACATCAAACACTGTTACAGAGACTATCACAGAAACTGTCACATCAACAATGTCCTATAAAATGTTAAATTAAATACAGCCACAGAAACTTTTATATCAAACACGGTCACAAGCCATGTTCAAACACTACAACTGTAATTCTTACACTGCATACCGTCGTATTAACTTATGTATTATATAGCACACATTCTTCACACACTGTCACATAATACAGGGTTAGATTTGGTGATATGGCTTTTTGTACCACATTTAGACACTATATTGGAAGACACGAAAATCAGCTGTAAAAGTTCATAAGCAATACAAAATCTGCTTTCAGTGAATTAATCATATCACAACTTTCTTCACAGTCATCATTTTGGGTAACAATCTCAGGCAGGTGAAAAGAGACAATGGTGCTGGAAGGGAAGGTAATCTCTTTCCCCAGCACATGTCTTAACAAACCATATGTCTTCACTTGATCTACACTGATGTCTCGGTGGTACAGAGCTGGTTTGTGCCTTGTGATTCCTCTGGCTCCAGGCTGAGGTTTCTGCTGACAAAACTGGGATTCAGATCCCTATCCGCCTCAACACTGACATCACCTGCCAGTCTGCTGTCTCTACTGGCCAGCATGCACTCAGCATTATCCATTCTTGCACCAGCAAGTGAACCGCCTTGTCTAGGTGCCAGTCTGGATCGACTTGTCTTGATATCTGCATTAGAGAGTGATGGATTGTCATACCTGGCCTCCCCAAATCTACCACTGGGAGGCTCGAACCAAATATCGTTCCTGTAGCCCTCTGATGCCACAGACCACCTTGGATTTCGAGCAGCACTGGCCAACAATCTGTCACTTGTGAGGTTATCATGAGAACGTGACCATTTTCTCATTGACTCAAATTCTGATCTCAGATTCCCACGCTTGTCCCTTGCTTTGTCTGTGAGTTGTCGTCTCCGTGTATATCGCTGATTAGATCCTGCTTGTTCAGATGCCCCAGGAACATTAGCCACTGATGCTCCATGAAGTCCATGGGCAGGGTTTGGGGTTGGGTCACACTGCTTGTGTCTGGGTGACAGTCTTTCTAGTCTGTGCCTTGACCGTGGATGTCTACTTTGTCCTTCTCTGGCACCAGGTGAATCTAACCCTCTGTTAAGTACTGTCTCTGACTGGGAAGTCTGGTAGTGGAAGCCTTGACCTGTAGCTCCTCCTAGCAAGAGGTCACCCACACTGACTGCTCGACTCTGTGATGTCATCTCTGGCAGAACAACTGGAGGAGCAGCACAGAGAAGTCTGTGACGAGGCACCAGATTATCAACACTTGTAGCCCGCCCCAGCCCAGACCCACCAGACTGTCTGAAGCATGGCTGGACACCACCATCTTGCTTGTCTGAATCCTCTTCATCTCTCTGCACTCTTAAACTCAAACGCTGTTGGTCAGAGCTGTGTGTACATGGAGAGATGTCCTCTCTACCAGTTGACCTTCCATCAGGTGCATCACATGGTGGTGTTTGCTCTTCTTCCTCATCCTTCAGTGGGAGAGTAAACTCAGACGCGGGGTATGGGGGAGGGGGATCATGGGGTATATGTGACCCTGCAACCAGGCTGTATGGGGGTGGGGTTGTTACATAGTCAGATTCCCCAGAGTAAAACACCTGGTTCACCTCCCAAGGCTGCTCCCGGTACGACCGACTCTGCCAGCGTGACTCTGACCGTCTTCCACTCAAGTCAGCATTCTGCTGATTCTTCTGTCGGCGTCGAATGATGACAATCATGGCAATGATGAGGATGGAGGTGACGACAACACAGCCACAGACAACACCAGCAATAGTACCTGCCTTGAGGGAAGTCGTTGAAGACGGAGCATCATCTGGTCAAACATACAAGACAAATAACTGTGGTAACACCCTAAGGGAAAACATCACTTACAAGCGAGGAGACTTGTGAAGGTCTGGTTAGAGTACTGGCCAGTAACCCATGCCTATCATAAGAGACAACTAACAGCATCAAGTGGTCAGGATTGCTTGGTTGACACATATCATTGGTTCCCAATTGTGCGGATTGATGCTCATACTGTTGATCACTGGATTGTCTGGTCCAGAATCGATTATTTACAGACCACAGCAATACACCTGAGTGCAGCATAAAACTAATCTCACTCACTCACTCACTACAATAGTGAATATACATGCTAGAATGTATAAGAAAGAAAGAAAGAGTCTTTAGAAGATAACATTTTCTACTCCTGCTTCGTCCTAGTTGTTATTGTATTATTGCCACCCCATCTGCTATGTATACCTTGTTCTATTCTGGCTTCATCCCAATTGTTATTGTATTATTGCCCACCCCATCTGCTATGTATACCTTGTTCTACTCTGGCTTCATCCCAGTTGTCATTGTATTATTGCCACCCCATCTGCTATGTATACCTTGTTCTACTCTGGCTTCATCCCAGTTGTTATTGTATTATTGCCACCCCATCTGCTATGTATACCTTGTTCTACTCTGGCTTCATCCCAGTTGTCATTGTATTATTGCCACCCCATCTGCTATGTATACCTTGTTCTACTCTGGCTTCATCCCAGTTGTTATTGTATTATTGCCACCCCATCTGCTATGTATACCTTGTTCTACTCTGGCTTCATCCCAGTTGTTATTGTATTATTGCCACCCCATCTGCTATGTATACCTTGTTCTACTCTGGCTTCATCCCAGTTGTCATTGTATTATTGCCACCCCATCTGCTATGTATACCTTGTTCTACTCTGGCTTCATCCCAGTTGTCATTGTATTATTGCCACCCCATCTGCTATGTATACCTTGTTCTACTCTGGCTTCATCCCAATTGTCATTGTATTATTGCCACCCCATCTTCTATGTATACCTTGTTCTACTCTGGCTTCATCCCAATTGTTATTTTATTATTGCCACCCCATTTGCTATGTATACCTTGTTCAACTCTGGCTTCATCCCAGTTGTTATTGTATTATTGCCCACCACATCTGCTATGTATACCTTGTTCTACTCCCGCTTCATCCCAATTGTTATTGTATTATTGCCACCTCATCTACTATGTATACCTTGTTCTACTCTGGCTTCATCCCAATTGTTATTGTATTATTGCCACCCCATCTGCTATGTATACCTTGTTCTACTCTGGCTTCATCCCAATTGTCATTGTATTATTGCCACCCCATCTTCTATGTATACCTTGTTCTACTCTGGCTTCATCCCAATTGTTATTGTATTATTGCCACCCCATCTTCTATGTATACCTTGTTCTACTCTGGCTTCATCCCAATTGTCATTGTATTATTGCCACCCCATCTGCTATGTATACCTTGTTCTACTCTGGCTTCATCCCAATTGTCATTGTATTATTGCCACCCTATCTGCTATGTATACCTTGTTCTACTCTGGCTTCATCCCAGTTGTCATTGTATTATTGCCACCCTATCTGCTATGTATACCTTGTTCTACTCTGGCTTCATCCCAGTTGTCATTGTATTATTGCCACCCCATCTGCTATGTATACCTTGTTCTACTCTGGCTTCATCCCAATTGTCATTGTATTATTGCCACCCCATCTGCTATGTATACCTTGATCTACTCTGGCTTCATCCCAGTTGTTATTGTATTATTGCCACCCCATCTGCTATGTATACCTTGTTCTACTCTGGCTTCATCCCAGTTATTGTATTATTGCCACCCCATCTGCTATGTATACCTTGTTCTACTCTGGCTTCATCCCACTTGTCATTGTATTATTGCCACCCTATCTGCTATGTATACCTTGTTCTATTCTGGCTTCATCCCAATTGTTATTGTATTATTGCCACCCCATCTGCTATGTATACCTTGTTCTACTCTGGCTTCATCCCAATTGTCATTGTATTATTGCCACCCCATCTGCTATGTATACCTTGTTCTATTCTGGCTTCATCCCAATTGTTGTTGTATTATTGCCACCCCATCTACTATGTATACCTTGTTCTACTCTGGCTTCATCCCAGTTGTTATTGTATTATTGCCACCCCATCTGTTATGTATACCTTGTTCTACTCTGGCTTCATCCCCATTGTTATTGTATTATTGCAACCCCATCTGCTATGTATACCTTGTTCTATTCTGGCTTCATCCCAATTGTCATTGTATTATTGCCACCCCATCTGCTATGTATACCTTGTTCTATTCTGGCTTCATCCCAATTGTTGTTGTATTATTGTCACCCCATCTACTATGTATACCTTGTTCTACTCTGGCTTCATCCCAGTTGTTATTGTATTATTGCCACCCCATCTGTTATGTATACCTTGTTCTACTCTGGCTTCATCCCAATTGTCATTGTATTATTGCCACCCCATCTGTTATGTATACCTTGTTCTACTCTGGCTTCATCCCCATTGTTATTGTATTATTGCAACCCCATCTGCTATGTATACCTTGTTCTACTCTGGCTTCATCCCAATTGTTATTGTATTATTGCCACCCCATCTGTTATGTATACCTTGTTCTACTCTGGCTTCATCCCCATTGTTATTGTATTATTGCCACCCCATCTGCTATGTATACCTTGTTCTACTCTGGCTTCATCCAAGTTGTTATTGTATTATTGCAACCCCATCTGCTATGTATACCTTGTTCTACTCTGGCTTCATCCCAATTGTTATTGTATTATTGCCACCCCATCTGTTATGTATACCTTGTTCTACTCTGGCTTCATCCCCATTGTTATTGTATTATTGCCACCCCATCTGCTATGTATACCTTGATCTACTCTGGCTTCATCCAAGTTGTTATTGTATTATTGCAACCCCATCTGCTATGTATACCTTGTTCTATTCTGGCTTCATCCCAATTGTCATTGTATTATTGCCACCCCATCTGCTATGTATACCTTGTTCTATTCTGGCTTCATCCCACTTGTCATTGTATTATTGCCACCCTATCTGCTATGTATACCTTGTTCTACTCTGGCTTCATCCCAATTGTCATTGTATTATTGCCACCCCATCTGCTATGTATACCTTGATCTACTCTGGCTTCATCCCAGTTGTTATTGTATTATTGCCACCCCATCTGCTATGTATACCTTGTTCTACTCTGGCTTCATCCCAATTGTTATTGTATTATTGCCACCCCATCTGCTATGTATACCTTGTTCTACTCTGGCTTCATCCCAATTGTTATTGTATTATTGCCACCCCATCTGCTATGTATACCTTGATCTACTCTGGCTTCATCCCAGTTGTTATTGTATTATTGCCACCCCATCTGCTATGTATACCTTGTTCTACTCTGGCTTCATCCCAATTGTTATTGTATTATTGCCACCCCATCTGCTATGTATACCTTGTTCTACTCTGGCTTCATCCCAATTGTCATTGTATTATTGCCACCCCATCTGCTATGTATACCTTGATCTACTCTGGCTTCATCCCAGTTGTTATTGTATTATTGCCACCCCATCTGCTATGTATACCTTGTTCTACTCTGGCTTCATCCCACTTGTCATTGTATTATTGCCACCCTATCTGCTATGTATACCTTCTTCTACTCTGGCTTCATCCCAATTGTTATTGTATTATTGCCACCCCATCTGCTATGTATACCTTGTTCTACTCTGGCTTCATCCCAATTGTCATTGTATTATTGCCACCCCATCTGCTATGTATACCTTGTTCTACTCTGGCTTCATCCCAATTGTTATTGTATTATTGCCACCCCATCTGCTATGTATACCTTGTTCTACTCTGGCTTCATCCCAATTGTTATTGTATTATTGCCACCCCATCTGCTATGTATACCTTGATCTACTCTGGCTTCATCCCAGTTGTTATTGTATTATTGCCACCCCATCTACTATGTATACCTTGTTCTACTCTGGCTTCATCCCAGTTGTTATTGTATTATTGCCACCCCATCTGCTATGTATACCTTGTTCTACTCTGGCTTCATCCCAATTGTTATTGTATTATTGCCACCCCATCTGCTATGTATACCTTGTTCTACTCTGGCTTCATCCCCATTGTTATTGTATTATTGCCACCCCATCTGCTATGTATACCTTGTTCTACTCTGGCTTCATCCCAATTGTTATTGTATTATTGCCACCCCATCTGCTATGTATACCTTGTTCTACTCTGGCTTCATCCCAATTGTTATTGTATTATTGCCACCCCATCTGCTATGTATACCTTGTTCTACTCTGGCTTCATCCCAGTTGTTATTGTATTATTGCCACCCCATCTGTTATGTATACCTTGTTCTCTTCTGGCTTCATCCCAATTGTTATTGTATTATTGCCACCCCATCTGCTATGTATACCTTGATCTACTCTGGCTTCATCCCAGTTGTTATTGTATTATTGCCACCCCATCTGCTATGTACACCTTGTTCTACTCTGGCTTCATCCCAATTGTTATTGTATTATTGCCACCCCATCTGCTATGTACACCTTGTTCTACTCTGGCTTCATCCCAATTGTTATTGTATTATTGCCACCCCATCTGCTATGTATACCTTGTTCTCTTCTGGCTTCATCCCAATTGTTATTGTATTATTGCCACCCCATCTGCTATGTATACCTTGATCTACTCTGGCTTCATCCCCATTGTTATTGTATTATTGCCACCCTATCTGCTATGTATACCTTGTTCTACTCTGGCTTCATCCCAGTTGTCATTGTATTATTGCCACCCCATCTGCTATGTATACCTTGTTCTACTCTGGCTTCATCCCAATTGTTATTGTATTATTGCCACCCCATCTGCTATGTATACCTTGTTCTACTCTGGCTTCATCCCAATTGTCATTGTATTATTGCCACCACATCTGCTATGTATACCTTGATCTACTCTGGCTTCATCCCAGTTGTTATTGTATTATTGCCACCCCATCTGCTATGTATACCTTGTTCTCTTCTGGCTTCATCCCAATTGTTATTGTATTATTGCCACCCCATCTGCTATGTATACCTTGATCTACTCTGGCTTCATCCCAGTTGTTATTGTATTATTGCCACCCCATCTGCTATGTATACCTTGTTCTACTCTGGCTTCATCCCAGTTGTTATTGTATTATTGCCACCCCATCTGCTATGTATACCTTGATCTACTCTGGCTTCATCCCAGTTGTTATTGTATTATTGCCACCCCATCTGCTATGTATACCTTGTTCTACTCTGGCTTCATCCCAATTGTTATTGTATTATTGCCACCCCATCTGTTATGTATACCTTGTTCTCTTCTGGCTTCATCCCAATTGTTATTGTATTATTGCCACCCCATCTGCTATGTATACCTTGTTCTACTCTGGCTTCATCCCAATTGTTATTGTATTATTGCCACCCCATCTGCTATGTATACCTTGTTCTACTCTGGCTTCATCCCAATTGTTATTGTATTATTGCCACCCCATCTGTTATGTATACCTTGTTCTCTTCTGGCTTCATCCCAATTGTTATTGTATTATTGCCACCCCATCTGCTATGTATACCTTGATCTACTCTGGCTTCATCCCAGTTGTTATTGTATTATTGCCACCCCATCTGCTATGTATACCTTGTTCTACTCTGGCTTCATCCCAATTGTTATTGTATTATTGCCACCCCATCTGTTATGTATACCTTGTTCTCTTCTGGCTTCATCCCAATTGTTATTGTATTATTGCCACCCCATCTGCTATGTATACCTTGTTCTACTCTGGCTTCATCCCAATTGTTATTGTATTATTGCCACCCCATCTGCTATGTATACCTTGTTCTCTTCTGGCTTCATCCCAATTGTTATTGTATTATTGCCACCCCATCTGTTATGTATACCTTGTTCTATTCTGGCTTCATCCCAATTGTTATTGTATTATTGCCATCCCATCTGCTATGTATACCTTGTTCTACTCTGGCTTCATCCAAGTTGTTATTGTATTATTGCAACCCCATCTGCTATGTATACCTTGTTCTACTCTGGCTTCATCCCAATTGTTATTGTATTATTGCCACCCCATCTGCTATGTATACCTTGTTCTATTCTGGCTTCATCCCACTTGTCATTGTATTATTGCCACCCTATCTGCTATGTATACCTTGTTCTACTCTGGCTTCATCCCAATTGTCATTGTATTATTGCCACCCCATCTGCTATGTATACCTTGATCTACTCTGGCTTCATCCCAGTTGTTATTGTATTATTGCCACCCCATCTGCTATGTATACCTTGTTCTACTCTGGCTTCATCCCAATTGTTATTGTATTATTGCCACCCCATCTGCTATGTATACCTTGTTCTACTCTGGCTTCATCCCAATTGTTATTGTATTATTGCCACCCCATCTGCTATGTATACCTTGATCTACTCTGGCTTCATCCCAGTTGTTATTGTATTATTGCCACCCCATCTGCTATGTATACCTTGTTCTACTCTGGCTTCATCCCAATTGTTATTGTATTATTGCCACCCCATCTGCTATGTATACCTTGTTCTACTCTGGCTTCATCCCAATTGTCATTGTATTATTGCCACCCCATCTGCTATGTATACCTTGATCTACTCTGGCTTCATCCCAGTTGTTATTGTATTATTGCCACCCCATCTGCTATGTATACCTTGTTCTACTCTGGCTTCATCCCACTTGTCATTGTATTATTGCCACCCTATCTGCTATGTATACCTTCTTCTACTCTGGCTTCATCCCAATTGTTATTGTATTATTGCCACCCCATCTGCTATGTATACCTTGTTCTACTCTGGCTTCATCCCAATTGTCATTGTATTATTGCCACCCCATCTGCTATGTATACCTTGTTCTACTCTGGCTTCATCCCAATTGTTATTGTATTATTGCCACCCCATCTGCTATGTATACCTTGTTCTACTCTGGCTTCATCCCAATTGTTATTGTATTATTGCCACCCCATCTGCTATGTATACCTTGATCTACTCTGGCTTCATCCCAGTTGTTATTGTATTATTGCCACCCCATCTACTATGTATACCTTGTTCTACTCTGGCTTCATCCCAGTTGTTATTGTATTATTGCCACCCCATCTGCTATGTATACCTTGTTCTACTCTGGCTTCATCCCAATTGTTATTGTATTATTGCCACCCCATCTGCTATGTATACCTTGTTCTACTCTGGCTTCATCCCCATTGTTATTGTATTATTGCCACCCCATCTGCTATGTATACCTTGTTCTACTCTGGCTTCATCCCAATTGTTATTGTATTATTGCCACCCCATCTGCTATGTATACCTTGTTCTACTCTGGCTTCATCCCAATTGTTATTGTATTATTGCCACCCCATCTGCTATGTATACCTTGTTCTACTCTGGCTTCATCCCAGTTGTTATTGTATTATTGCCACCCCATCTGTTATGTATACCTTGTTCTCTTCTGGCTTCATCCCAATTGTTATTGTATTATTGCCACCCCATCTGCTATGTATACCTTGATCTACTCTGGCTTCATCCCAGTTGTTATTGTATTATTGCCACCCCATCTGCTATGTACACCTTGTTCTACTCTGGCTTCATCCCAATTGTTATTGTATTATTGCCACCCCATCTGCTATGTACACCTTGTTCTACTCTGGCTTCATCCCAATTGTTATTGTATTATTGCCACCCCATCTGCTATGTATACCTTGTTCTCTTCTGGCTTCATCCCAATTGTTATTGTATTATTGCCACCCCATCTGCTATGTATACCTTGATCTACTCTGGCTTCATCCCCATTGTTATTGTATTATTGCCACCCTATCTGCTATGTATACCTTGTTCTACTCTGGCTTCATCCCAGTTGTCATTGTATTATTGCCACCCCATCTGCTATGTATACCTTGTTCTACTCTGGCTTCATCCCAATTGTTATTGTATTATTGCCACCCCATCTGCTATGTATACCTTGTTCTACTCTGGCTTCATCCCAATTGTCATTGTATTATTGCCACCACATCTGCTATGTATACCTTGATCTACTCTGGCTTCATCCCAGTTGTTATTGTATTATTGCCACCCCATCTGCTATGTATACCTTGTTCTCTTCTGGCTTCATCCCAATTGTTATTGTATTATTGCCACCCCATCTGCTATGTATACCTTGATCTACTCTGGCTTCATCCCAGTTGTTATTGTATTATTGCCACCCCATCTGCTATGTATACCTTGTTCTACTCTGGCTTCATCCCAGTTGTTATTGTATTATTGCCACCCCATCTGCTATGTATACCTTGATCTACTCTGGCTTCATCCCAGTTGTTATTGTATTATTGCCACCCCATCTGCTATGTATACCTTGTTCTACTCTGGCTTCATCCCAATTGTTATTGTATTATTGCCACCCCATCTGTTATGTATACCTTGTTCTCTTCTGGCTTCATCCCAATTGTTATTGTATTATTGCCACCCCATCTGCTATGTATACCTTGTTCTACTCTGGCTTCATCCCAATTGTTATTGTATTATTGCCACCCCATCTGCTATGTATACCTTGTTCTACTCTGGCTTCATCCCAATTGTTATTGTATTATTGCCACCCCATCTGTTATGTATACCTTGTTCTCTTCTGGCTTCATCCCAATTGTTATTGTATTATTGCCACCCCATCTGCTATGTATACCTTGATCTACTCTGGCTTCATCCCAGTTGTTATTGTATTATTGCCACCCCATCTGCTATGTATACCTTGATCTACTCTGGCTTCATCCCAGTTGTTATTGTATTATTGCCACCCCATCTGCTATGTATACCTTGTTCTACTCTGGCTTCATCCCAATTGTCATTGTATTATTGCCACCCTATCTGCTATGTATACCTTGTTCTACTCTGGCTTCATCCCAATTGTCATTGTATTATTGCCACCCCATCTGCTATGTATACCTTGTTCTACTCTGGCTTCATCCCAATTGTTATTGTATTATTGCCACCCCATCTGCTATGTATACCTTGTTCTATTCTGGCTTCATCCCAATTGTTATTGTATTATTGCCATCCCATCTGCTATGTATACCTTGTTCTACTCTGGCTTCATCCAAGTTGTTATTGTATTATTGCAACCCCATCTGCTATGTATACCTTGTTCTACTCTGGCTTCATCCCAATTGTTATTGTATTATTGCCACCCCATCTGTTATGTATACCTTGTTCTACTCTGGCTTCATCCCCATTGTTATTGTATTATTGCCACCCCATCTGCTATGTATACCTTGATCTACTCTGGCTTCATCCCAATTGTTATTGTATTATTGCCACCCCATCTGCTATGTATACCTTGTTCTACTCTGGCTTCATCCCAATTGTCATTGTATTATTGCCACCCCATCTGCTATGTATACCTTGATCTACTCTGGCTTCATCCAAGTTGTTATTGTATTATTGCCACCCCATCTGCTATGTATACCTTGTTCTACTCTGGCTTCATCCAAGTTGTTATTGTATTATTGCCCACCACATCTGCTATGTATACCTTGTTCTACTCTGGCTTCATCCCAATTGTTATTGTATTATTGCCACCCCATCTGCTATGTATACCTTGTTCTACTCTGGCTTCATCCAAGTTGTTACTGTATTATTGCCCACCACATCTGCTATGTATACCTTGTTCTACTCTGGCTTCATCCCACTTGCTGTATTGTTGCCCACTCCATCTGCTATGTATACCTTGATCTATTCTGGCTTTATCCGAATGGTTGTTTTATTATTGCCCATCCCATCTGCTATGTGTACCTTTTCAACATTGGCCTACTTCCATTGCTGTTGTATTACCACCTATCATATTGCTGTCATTGTTAATCCCTTTCATGCATTCCCTTATGCTGTCTAACTTAATCCCTGTTACATGTACAAAAACTGGTTCTGTATTGCACTGCTTTACCCTTGCTGATAACAGTATAAGAAGCTACAAAGAAACATCGCATCCCCCGGGCATGTAGTGCGTGGGGATATAGTCAATGCCTTGTCCATCTATCCATCCATCTGTAATCATTCTTATCCTCCTGGCATCTTCTGCTGGGAGATACAGTTGGCGCCTCCTCTGTCTGTCCATTTGTCCATGTGCTTGTCCATCTACCTTGTCTGTTTGTCTGCCTGTCCATCCATCCATGATCATTTTGTTTCATTTCCAGAGCTCAACACAAAACCATTTTAATATCTCTCAGCAAAACTTGTTATATATGTGTCGCAGACCCCAAAGTGGGCCCTTTTGCTGATTACAGATTTTGGTGATTTTCTGGGTTTCCATGGAAACAATTCAGATTTGTTTCTGCAGCATAACTAAAACAACATTCAATATTTTTCTGGAAAACTTGGTAGATATATGAGTCTGAACCCATTTTGGTGCCTCTTGCTATTTACAGGTTTTTGTGATTTATTATACACTTGCTTTCCATGGAAACATTTCCGACTTTGTGTCAAAATGGTGGGCTTTGTTTCCGGAGCACAACTCGAAAACTCCTTCATATCTGTCAGCAATACTTGCCAGATATTTGAGGCAGACCCACAGTGGAGCCTTTTGGTATTTTCAGATTTTTGTCATTTTCAATTTTCACCGTTTCCATGAAAATGATTTGGATTTTGTCTCAAAAGGGAGGGATGGGCTTCGTTTCTGGAGCACAACTCCAAACCATTTGTTCGTCAAAGAACAAAATAATTATTTCAAGAGCTTATTTGCAGGAAATACAATGAAGTGTGTTGGTACATTTGTTTTTCCAATGCAAACATGCCATTTTTTGTGAGTTATACCTTTTGAGGTTCAGCGACGGACTGCCCATGTGTTTTTCCCATGTCTGTGCTTTCTGTGTTTTCTTCGCCCCGATCTTCAAGGGACGCAACTCTCCTGCCCTCAGAGCAAAAGTGCATACCACACAAAAACATATATGCGCTTACATTTCTTAATGAGTCAGTGAGTTTAGTTTTACGCTACACTCAGCAATATTCCAGATATATGGCGGCAGTCTGCAAATAATCGAGTCTGGACCAGACAATCCAGTGATCAACAACATGAGCATCGATCTGCGCATTTGAGAACCAATGACATGTGTCAACCAAGTCAGAGAGCCTGACCACCTGATCCTGTTAGTCGCCTCTTAGGCAAGCATAGTCGCCTTTTATGACAAGCATGGGTTGCTGAGGGTCTATTCTTTCCCTTGACCTTCATGGGTCTTAAATTTCCTACACCTTTTGATGTCTTTCAACAGATCTTGGCAGATATATGGGACACATCTTGAAGTGGTGACAGATATATTTGATGATTTCCACAAAAATGATTCAAACTTATAGGAAAATATGCAGTAACCGTCAGATGATTTGTCCTTTAAATGTGTGGGTGCCAGGGGATATGTGGTCTTTTGATGACTCATTTTTTGTTGGTTTCCATGGAAATGTTTTAGTCTTAGTTTAATGGAAGGTGTGGGGTACATTTCTGGACCATATCTCAAAAACCGTTCAACATTTTTCCGAGGTTTATCAGGCAGGAAGGTTCACCAACATAGGTCCCACCACTGTCACAGCTCATCTTGTAGATAACTCCTTTGGGTCACGTAACTTTCAGTGAGGATTGGGGATAGAGGCAGGCCCATGGGCAGGCCATGGATCTGCTCAAAGTAGTCTTCTCTCCAGGTGAAGTACGTGGAGGTAATGCAGGCAGACTGCAGGTGAATGATGGAATCAGTGGAGAAGTTGGTGTCAAGACAGGTTTCTGGGTTGTAGATATGGTGTATAATACTTTTCTATTATACATCAACTTCTAAAATGCCAATCAAACAGATCCACCATGTTTTGCAGAAAAATATTGAATGTTTTTTTAGGTGTGCTCCAGAAACAAAACCCATCCCTCTTATTAGACAAAGACCATAATGTTTCCATGGAAACAAGAAAAATGCAACTGCCAACAATCTGTATATAGCAAAAGACACAATCTTAGGTTCAGTTTATTAAATCTACCAATTTTGGTCTAAAGATATTGAATGGCTTTTGAGGTATGGCCTGGAAACAAAATGATTATGGATGAACTGCCGAGGCATTGACTATATCTGGAACTTACAGTAGCCAATGCATTAACAGGTGGGGATTTGGAACTTACAGCAGCATTGGCAACAATAGGTAGGAATGTGGGACTTACAGCAGCACTGGCAACAATAAGTAAGAATGTGGGACTTACAGCAGCATTGGCAACAATAAGTAGGAATGTGGGACATACAGCAGCATTGGCAACAATAACTAGGAATCTGGGACTTACAGCAGCATTGGCAACAGTAGGTAGGAATCTGGGACTTACAGCAGCATTGGCAACAATAAGTAGAAATGTGGGACTTACAGCAGCATTGGCAACAATAAGTAGGAATGTGGGACTTACAGTAGCATTGGCAACAATAAGCAGGAATGTGGGACTTACAGCAGCATTGGCAACAATAGGTAGGAATCTGGGACTAACAGCAACATTGGCAACAATAGGTAGGAATGTGGGACATACAGCAGCATTGGCAACAATAAGTAGGAATGTGGGACTTACAGCAGCATTGGCAACAATAAGTAGAAATGTGGGACTTACAGCAGCATTGGCAACAATAAGTAGGAATGTGGGACTTACAGCAGCATTGGCAACAAAACGTAGGAATCTGGGACTTACAGTAGCATTGGCAACAATAGGTAGGAATCTGGGACTTACAGTAGCATTGGCAGCAGTAGGTAGGAATCTGGGACTTACAGCAGCATTGGCAGCAGTAGGTAGGAATGTGGGACTTACAACAGCATTGGCAACAATAGGTAGGAATCTGGGACTTACAGTAGCAGTGGCAACAATAGGTAGGAATCTGGGACTTACAGTGGCCAGTGTTGACTCCAACATACTCCAGCCGGAAACCTTGTCTGTTTCCAGAACCATCTGTGCGGAACCTTAACAAGAGAACGGGACCACTGGATAAGACAGTTGGAGTGTCATAGCCACACCACTTTTTCAGACTTGGGTAGGCCTCAGTGGCTCCTGCAAAAAAAAGACATAGATGTAACCCCTCTATCACACACCACAGTGGACTTATCACATACCATCATAAACCACACTAGACATGACAACTACCATCACACACTGCACAAGACTCACCACCTACCATCATACACCACACTACACTTGTGTTACCTACCATCATACACCACACTAGACTTGTGTCACCTACCATCATACAACACACTAGATTTGTCTCACTTACCATCATAAACGAGTCTAGACTTGCCAACTACCATCACACACTGCACAAGTCTCATCACCTACCATCATACAACTCACTACACTTGTGTTACCTACCATCATACACCACATTAGACTTGTGTCACCTACCATCATACACCACACTAAACTTGTGTCACCTACCATCATACACCAATCTACACTTGTGTCGCCTACCATCATACACCACACTACACTTGTGTCACCTACCATCATACACCATACTACACTTGTGTCACCTACCATCATACACCACACTAGACTTGTGTCACCTACCATCATACACCAATCTACACTTGTGTCACCTAAAATCATACACCACACTAGACTTGTGTCACCTACCATCATACACAAGACTAGACATGTGTCATCTACCATCATACACCACACTAGACTTGTGTCACCTACCATCATACACCATACTACACTTGTGTCATCTACCATCATAAACCACGCTAGACTTGTGTCACCTACCATCATACATCACACTAGACTTGTGTTACCTACCATCATACACCATACTACAATTGTGTCACCTACCATCATACACCACACTAGACTTGTGTCACCTACCATCATACACCATACTACACTTGTGTCATGTACTATCATACACCACGCTAGACATGTGTCATCTACCATCATACACCACACTAGACTTGTGTCACCTACAATCATACACCACACTAGACTTGTGTCAACTAACATGAGATACCACACTAAACTTGTGTCACCTACTATCATCATACACCAGACTTAACTTGTGTCACCTACTATCATCATACACCAGACTAGACTTGTGTCACCTACCATCATACAACACACTTGACTTGTGTCACATACCATCATACACCATACTACACTTGTGTCACCTACCATCATACACCAAAATAGACTTGTGTCACATACAACCAGACTAGACCATCACCTACCATCATAGACCACACTAGACCATCACCTACCATCATAGACCACACTAGACTCATCACCTACCATCATACATGACACTAGACTTTTTCACCTACCATCATAGGCTGCAATGTAGTCAAATCCACAGTTTTCACTTGATTCAATGTCTGAGTTCAAGACAGTGATGCGGATGTAAGAGGAGACATTGGTTTGTAGTCTCCAGGAACAGCTCACATCACTGAAAGGAAACGAACAACACTTCACCATATACACTAACCGATCACTGCTTTGATAACAGTAATCTCAAAGGAACGTCTGTAGAAGTATTGAACTCTAATTCATCAACAACCCTTGCATACGAGCATTATATTTCCTGCCATAACCTGGACGAGATAAGACATCAGATTTTTCACGTTTCCATACGAGGGACGTGATAACTAAACATATTTCACAGTTTTCTAGCTGTGTAACCTCATCCTACAAATCATGTACTTTATGACAGTGTAGTTTTTAGGATTTATTTATCTCCCCTGGTTAAAATCACATGCTTATATGACCTTGACATTCGGTGACTACACAAAACAGGAATATTCCAATCAAACAGCTGATGTCCTGGAATTTGGCTTTAGGCTTGGCTTTTGATTGATAGCAATGTTCTTGGCTGTTAACTGTTCTTATAGTTGTTACTACAGGAAACACTCGTTTCATTGGTCTTTGGATTTGGATGTCACGGCAATCTAACTGATGACATTAACAACTAAATAGTATTTGTTCTTCCATGCTGGTGTAGTCACTGGATTAAAAGAAATTGTAACAATTATCACTATGGCTGTGTTATCACAAAGCTCAGAAATTTTGTTTCTCCTTGTATGTAAGTGTGACATTACTAAAATACAATAAAATACAATACTGAAGTGCTGCGACACTTCTCACGTGAATATCATCATGTCATTTGAAAGGAAAGAGTTAATTCTGCACATGAGTAAAGCTAGCATATTATACAAGGGGGACATTTGCATCAGTGTTTTAGAGACTTATGAACAATCAGTAATATCAATGTAATCACTATCTTGGGGTAGTTGTCAGGAAAAGTGGATGCGGTCACTTACTTAGGGTAGTTGTCAGGGTAGTTGGGTGATTCAATGCTGTCAGGTACCAGGCGAACTTGCAGCTCTGAGATATGGCCTGCTGCACAAGCTGGAACACCAATGACTTGCTGGATCAATGTTCACACTTTGAATAAAAGCTTCACCCTATGCTCTCTTAGCCTTACCATCCTAGACACTCTTAGCTTTACCACCCTACACACACTTGGCTTTACCACCCTACGCACTCTTAGCTTTACCACCCTAGACACTCTTAGCTTTACCACCCTACACACACTTGGCTTTACCACCCTACATACACTTGGCTTTACCACCCTACACACTCTTAGCTTTACCACCCTACACACTGTTGGCTTTACCACCCTACGCACTCTTAGCTTTACCACCCTAGACACTCTTAGCTTTACCAAACTACACACTCCTAGTTTCACCAACCTATGCACTTTTAGCTTTATCAGCCTCTGCTCTCCTAGCTTTACCACCCTACACTCTCTTCGCTTTACCAAACTACACACTCTTAGCTTTACCACCCTTCACGCTCTTCGCTTCACCACCCTATGCTCTCTTAGTCTCACCACCCTCCGCTCTCTTAGCTTTACCACCCTGCTCTCTCTTAGCCTTACCATCCTAGACACTCTTAGCTTTACCACCCTATCCTCTCTTAGCTTTACCATACTACCCTCTCATAGCCTTACCACTCTCCGCTCTCTTAGCCTTACCATCCTAGACACTCTTAGCTTTACCACCCTACACGCTCTTAGCAATACCAAACTACGCTCTCTTAGCCTTACCACCCTCAGCTCTCTTAGCTTTACCACCCTACGCTCTCTTAGCCTTACCACCCTACGCACTCTTAGCTTTACCACCCTCCGCTCTCTTAGCTTTACCACCCTCCGCTCTCTTAGCTTTACCACCCTCCGCTCTCTTAGCTTTACCACCCTACGCTCTCTTAGCTTTACCACCCTACGCTCTCTTAGCCTTACCACCCTACGCACTCTTAGCTTTACCACCCTCCGCTCTCTTAGCCTTACCACCCTCCGCTCTCTTAGCCTTACCACCCTCCGCTCTCTTAGCCTTACCACCCTCCGCTCTCTTAGCTTTACCACCCTGCTCTCTCTTAGCCTTACCATCCTAGACACTCTTAGCTTTACCACCCTCCGCTCTCTTAGCTTTACCACCCTCCGCTCTCTTAGCTTTACCACCCTCCGCTCTCTTAGCTTTACCACCCTCCGCTCTCTTAGCCTTACCATCCTAGACACTCATAGCTTTACCACCCTCCGCACTCTTAGCTTTACCACCCTCCGCTCTCTTAGCTTTACCACCCTCCGCTCTCTTAGCTTTACCACCTTTCACTCTCTTAGCCTTACCATCCTAGACACTCTTAGCCTTACCACCCTCCGCTCTCTTAGCTTTACCACCCTCCGCTCTCTTAGCTTTACCACCCTTCACTCTCTTAGCCTTACCATCATAGACACTCTTAGCCTTACCACCCTCCGCTCTCTTAGCCTTACCACCCTCCGCTCTCATAGCTTTACCACCCTACCCTCCCTTAGGTTTACCACCCTCCGCTCTCTTAGCTTTACCACCCTCCGCTCTCTTAGCCTTACCACCCTACACTCTCTCAGCCTTACCACCCTCCGCTCTCTTAGCTTTACCACCCTCCGCTCTCTTAGCCTTACCACCCTCCGCTCTCTTAGCCTTACCACCCTACACTCTCTCAGCCTTACCACCCTCCGCTCTCTTAGCCTTACCATCCTAGACGCTCTTCGCCTTACCACCCTCTGCTCTCTTAGCTTTACCACCCTCCGCTCTCTTAGCTTTACCACCCTACCCTCTCTTACCACTACCACCCTACGCTCTCTTAGCCTTACCACCCTCCGCTCTCTTAGCTTTACCACCCTCCGCTCTCTTAGCCTTACCACCCTACACTCTCTTAGCCTTACCATCCTAGACGCTCTTAGCTTTACCACCCTCCGCTATCTTAGCTTTGCCACCCTCCGCTCTCTTAGCTTTACCACCCTACGCTCTCTTAGCCTTACCACCCTCCGCTCTCTTAGCTTTACCAACCTCCGCTCTCTTAGCTTTACCACCCTTCACTCTCGTAGATTTACCACCCTACCCTCTCTTAGCCTTACCACCCTACGCTCTCTTAGCCTTACCACCCTCCGCTCTCCTAGCTTTACCACCCTACCCTCTCCTAGCCTTACCACCCTCCGCTCTCTTAGCTTTACCACCCTCCGCTCTCTTAGCTTTACCACCCTTCACTCTCTTAGCCTTACCATCCTAGACACTCTTAGCTTTACCACCCTCCGCTCTCTTAGCTTTACCACCCTACCCTCTCTTACCCTTACCACCCTACCCTTTCATAGCCTTACCACCCTACGCTCTCTTAGCCTTACCACCCTCCGCTCTCTTAGCCTTACCACCCTACCCTTTCTTAGCCTTACCACCCTACGCTCTCTTAGCCTTACCACCGTCCGCTCTCATAGCTTTACCACCCTACCCTCCCTTAGGTTTACCACCCTCCGCTCTCTTAGCTTTACCACCCTCCGCTCTCTTAGCCTTACCACCCTACACTCTCTCAGCCTTACCACCCTACCCTCCCTTAGGTTTACCACCCTCCGCTCTCTTAGCTTTACCACCCTCCGCTCTCTTAGCCTTACCACCCTACACTCTCTCAGCCTTACCACCCTCCGCTCTCTTAGCTTTACCACCCTCCGCTCTCTTAGCCTTACCACCCTCCGCTCTCTTAGCCTTACCACCCTACACTCTCTCAGCCTTACCACCCTCCGCTCTCTTAGCCTTACCATCCTAGACGCTCTTCGCCTTACCACCCTCTGCTCTCTTAGCTTTACCACCCTCCGCTCTCTTAGCTTTACCACCCTACCCTCTCTTACCACTACCACCCTACGCTCTCTTAGCCTTACCACCCTCCGCTCTCTTAGCTTTACCACCCTCCGCTCTCTTAGCCTTACCACCCTACACTCTCTTAGCCTTACCATCCTAGACGCTCTTAGCTTTACCACCCTCCGCTATCTTAGCTTTGCCACCCTCCGCTCTCTTAGCTTTACCACCCTACGCTCTCTTAGCCTTACCACCCTCCGCTCTCTTAGCTTTACCAACCTCCGCTCTCTTAGCTTTACCACCCTTCACTCTCGTAGATTTACCACCCTACCCTCTCTTAGCCTTACCACCCTACGCTCTCTTAGCCTTACCACCCTCCGCTCTCCTAGCTTTACCACCCTACCCTCTCCTAGCCTTACCACCCTCCGCTCTCTTAGCTTTACCACCCTCCGCTCTCTTAGCTTTACCACCCTTCACTCTCTTAGCCTTACCATCCTAGACACTCTTAGCTTTACCACCCTCCGCTCTCTTAGCTTTACCACCCTACCCTCTCTTACCCTTACCACCCTACCCTTTCATAGCCTTACCACCCTACGCTCTCTTAGCCTTACCACCCTCCGCTCTCTTAGCCTTACCACCCTACCCTTTCTTAGCCTTACCACCCTACGCTCTCTTAGCCTTACCACCGTCCGCTCTCTTAGCCTTACCACCCTAGCCTCTCTTAGCCTTACCACCCTCCGCTCTCTTAGCCTTACCACCCTTCACTCTCTTAGCCTTACCATCCTAAACACTCTTAGCTTTACCATCCTGCACGCTCTTAGCATTACCAAACTATGCTCTCTTAGCCTTACCACCCTACGCACTCTTAGCTTTACCACCCTACCCTCTCTTAGCCTTACCACCCTCCGCTCTTTTAGCTTTACCACCCTCCGCTCTCTTAACCTTACCACCCTCCGCTTTCTTAGCCTTACCATCCTAGACGTTCTTAGCCTTACCACCCTCCGCTTTCTTAGCTTTACCACCCTCCGCTCTCTTAGCTTTACCACCCTCCGCTCTGCTAGCTTTACCACCCTACCCTCTCTTAGCTTTACCACCCTCCGCTCTCTTAGCCTTACTACCCTCCGCTCTCTTAGCTTTACCACCCTCCGCTCTCTTAGCCTTACCACCCTTCACTCTCTTAGCCTTACCATCCTAGACACTCTTAGCTTTACCACCCTACACGCTCTTAGCATTACCAAACTACGCTCTCTTAGCCTTACCACCCTACGCACTCTTAGCTTTACCACCCTACCCTCTCTTAGCCTTACCACCCTACGCTCTCTTAGCCGTACCACCCTTCACTCTCTTAGCCTTACCAACCTACGCACTCTTAGCTTTACCACCCTACGCTCTCTTAGCCTTACCACCCTCCGCTCTCTTAGCTTCACCACCCTCCGCTCTCTTAGCTTTACCACCCTCCGCTCTCTTAGCCTTACCATCCTAGACGCTCTCTTAGCTTTATCACCCTCCGCTCTCTTTTAGCTTTACCACCCTACCCTCTCTTAGCTTTACCACCCTCCGCTCTCTTAGCTTTACCACCCTCCGCTCTCCTAGCTTTACCACCCTACCCTCTCCTAGCCTTACCACCCTCCGCTCTCTTAGCTTTACCACCCTCCGCTCTCTTAGCTTTACCACCCTTCACTCTCTTAGCCTTACCATCCTAGACACTCTTAGCTTTACCACCCTCCGCTCTCTTAGCTTTACCACCCTACCCTCTCTTACCCTTACCACCCTACCCTTTCATAGCCTTACCACCCTACGCTCTCTTAGCCTTACCACCCTCCGCTCTCTTAGCCTTACCACCCTACCCTTTCTTAGCCTTACCACCCTACGCTCTCTTAGCCTTACCACCGTCCGCTCTCTTAGCCTTACCACCCTAGCCTCTCTTAGCCTTACCACCCTCCGCTCTCTTAGCCTTACCACCCTTCACTCTCTTAGCCTTACCATCCTAAACACTCTTAGCTTTACCATCCTGCACGCTCTTAGCATTACCAAACTATGCTCTCTTAGCCTTACCACCCTACGCACTCTTAGCTTTACCACCCTACCCTCTCTTAGCCTTACCACCCTCCGCTCTTTTAGCTTTACCACCCTCCGCTCTCTTAACCTTACCACCCTCCGCTTTCTTAGCCTTACCATCCTAGACGTTCTTAGCCTTACCACCCTCCGCTCTCTTAGCTTTACCACCCTCCGCTCTCTTAGCTTTACCACCCTCCGCTCTGCTAGCTTTACCACCCTACCCTCTCTTAGCTTTACCACCCTCCGCTCTCTTAGCCTTACCACCCTCCGCTCTCTTAGCTTTACCACCCTCCGCTCTCTTAGCCTTACCACCCTTCACTCTCTTAGCCTTACCATCCTAGACACTCTTAGCTTTACCACCCTACACGCTCTTAGCATTACCAAACTACGCTCTCTTAGCCTTACCACCCTACGCACTCTTAGCTTTACCACCCTACCCTCTCTTAGCCTTACCACCCTACGCTCTCTTAGCCGTACCACCCTTCACTCTCTTAGCCTTACCAACCTACGCACTCTTAGCTTTACCACCCTACGCTCTCTTAGCCTTACCACCCTCCGCTCTCTTAGCTTCACCACCCTCCGCTCTCTTAGCTTTACCACCCTCCGCTCTCTTAGCCTTACCATCCTAGACGCTCTCTTAGCTTTATCACCCTCCGCTCTCTTTTAGCTTTACCACCCTACCCTCTCTTAGCCTTACCACCCTCCGCTCTCTTAGCCTTACCACCCTACGCTCTCTTAGCCTTACCACCCTCCGCCCTCTTAGCTTTACCATCCACCGCTCTCTTAGCCTTACCACCCTCCGCTCTCTTAGCCTTACCACCCTTCACTCTCTTAGCCTTACCATCCTAGACACTCTTAGCTTTACCACCCTACACGCTCTTAGCATTACCACCCTCCGCTCTCTTAGCCTTACCACCCTCCGCTCTCTTAGCTTTACCACCCTCCGCTCTCTTAGCTTTACCACCCTCCGCTCTCTTAGCCTTACCATCCTAGACGCTCTCTTAGCTTTATCACCCTCCGCTCTCTTTTAGCTTTACCACCCTCCGCTCTCTTAGCTTTACCACCCTACGCTCTCTTAGCCTTACCACCCTCCGCCCTCTTAGCTTTACCACCCACCGCTCTCTTAGCCTTACCACCCTCAACTCTCTTAGCTTTACGACCCTACACACTCTTAGCTTTAGCACCCTACACACTCTTAGCTTTACCATGCTACACACTGTTAGCTTTACCACCCTTCGCTCTCTTAGCTTTACCACCCTACACGCTCTTAGCTTTACCACCCTACACTCTCTTAGCTTTACCACCCTACACTCTCTTAGCTTTACCACCCTACACACTCGTAACTTTACCATCCTACACACTCTTAGCTTTACTACCATACACTCTCCGCTTTACCACCCTACAAACTCTTAGCTTTACCACAATACAAACTCTTAGCTTTACCACCCTACGCACTCTTAGCTTTACCATCCTACGCTCTCTTAGCCTTACCACCCTCCGCTCTCTTAGCCTTACCACCCTTCACTCTCTTAGCCTTACCATCCTAGACACTCTTAGCTTTACCACCCTACACGCTCTTAGCATTACCAAACTATGCTCTCTTAGCCTTACCACCCTACGCACTCTTAGCTTTACCACCCTACCCTCTCTTAGCCTTACCACCCTACGCTCTCTTAGCCGTACCACCCTTCACTCTCTTAGCCTTACCATCCTAGACAGTCTTAGCTTTACCACCCTACACGCTCTTAGCATTACCAAACTACGCTCTCTTAGCCTTACCAACCTACGCACTCTTAGCTTTACCACCCTACCCTCTCTTAGCCTTACCACCCTACGCTCTCTTAGCCTTACCACCCTCCGCTCTCTTAGCTTTACCACCCTCCGCTCTCTTAGCCTTACCATCCTAGACGCTCTCTTAGCTTTACCACCGTACCCTCTCTTAGCCTTACCACCCTACACTCTCTTAGCCTTACCACCCTACACTCTCTTAGCCTTACCACCCTTCACTCTCTTAGCCTTACCATCCTAGACACTCTTAGCTTTACCACCCTACGCACTCTTAGCTTTACCACCCTACGCTCTCTTAGCCTTACCACCCTCCGCCCTCTTAGCCTTACCACCCTACGCTCTCTTAACCTTACCACCCTCCGCCCTCTTAGCTTTACCACCCACCGCTCTCTTAGCCTTACCACCCTCAACTCTCTTAGCTTTACCATCCTACACACTGTTAGCTTTACCACCCTTCGCTCTCTTAGCTTTACCACCCTACACGCTCTTAGCTTTACCACCCTACACTCTCTTAGCTTTACCACCCTACACTCTCTTAGCTTTACCACCCTACACACTCGTAACTTTACCATCCTACACACTCTTAGCTTTACTACCATACACGCTCCGCTTTACCACCCTACAAACTCTTAGCTTTACCACAATACAAACTCTTAGCTTTACCACCCTACACACTCTTAGCTTTACCACCCTATAGTCTAGCAGAAACTGTTTCAGGATGGTGCTTGGTAACTTTAATTTAAAAGTATAAATGCTATCCGTTTCCAATTTGGTATGAGGGTTTATAATTCTCAAGTACTCTAGACATTCTGTTCACCGTTTGTGGTGAAGTACTCTACACATTCTGTTCACCTTTTGTGGTAAAGTACTCTACACATTCTGTTCAAGTACTCTACACATTCGGTTCACCTTTTGTGGTGAAGAACTCTACACTTTCTGTTCACCTTTTGTGGTGAAGTACTCTACACATTCTGTTCACCTTTTGTGGTGAAGTACTCTACACATTCTGTTCACCTTTTGTGGTGAAGTACTCTACACATTCGGTTCACCTTTTGTGGTGAAGTACTCTACACTTTCTGTTCACCTTTTGTGGTGAAGTACTCTACACATTCTGTTCACCTTTTGTGGTAGAGTACTCTACACTTTCTGTTCACCTTTTGTGGTGAAGTACTCTACACATTCTGTTCACCTTTTGTGGTGAAGTACTCTACACTTTCTGTTCACCTTTTGTGGTGAAGTACTCTACACATTCGGTTCACCTTTTGTTGTGAAGTACTCTACACATTCCGTTCACCTTTTGTGGTGAAGTACTCTACACATTCTGTTCACCTTTTGTGGTGAAGTACTATACACTTTCTGTTCACCTTTTGTGGTGAAGTACTCTACACATTCTGTTCACCTTTTGTGGTGAAGTACTCTACACTTTCTGTTCACCTTTTGTGGTGAAGTACTCTACACATTCGGTTCACCTTTTGTTGTGAAGTACTCTACACATTCGGTTCACCTTTTGTGGTGAAGTACTCTACACATTCCGTTCACCTTTTGTGGTGAAGTACTCTACACATTCTGTTCACCTTTTGTGGTGAAGTACTCTACACTTTCTGTTCACCTTTTGTGGTGAAGTACTCTACACATTCGGTTCACCTTTTGTGGTGAAGTACTCTACACATTCGGTTCACCTTTTGTGGTGAAGTACTCTACACATTCGGTTCACCTTTTGTGGTGAAGTACTCTACACTTTCTGTTCACCTTTTGTTGTGAAGTACTGCAGCTGGAAGCCCATGTCAGTGTTGTCCATGTTGGTCTTGAACAGCAGGAACATTGACCTGCCAACACTCACATATGTCGGCGTGTCCTGTCCACACCACCGACCCAGTTCTCGGCCCTCGCGATCACCTATACACATACATAGTAACTGTAATAAGGAAAAACAAAACTAAAGTCACCCTACCTTCATGTACAGATACTCACCCTACCTTCATGTACAGATTCTCACCCTACCTTCACGTACAGATTCTCACCCTACCTTCACGTACAGATTCTCACCCTACCTTCACGTACAGATTCTCACCCTACCTTCACGTACAGATTCTCACCCTACCTTCATGTACAGCTAGTCACCCTACCTTCATGTACAGCTAGTCACCCTACCTTCATGTACAGATACCCTACCTTCATGTACAGATAGTCACCCTACCTTCATGTACAGCTAGTCACCCTACCTTCATGTACAGATACCCTACCTTCATGTACAGATAGTCACCCTCCCTTCATGTACAGCTAGTCACCCTACCTTCATGTACAGCTAGTCACCCTACCTTCATGTACAGCTAGTCACCCTACCTTCATGTACAGCTAGTCACCCTACCTTCATGTACAGATACTCTACCTTCATGTACAGCTAGTCACCCTACCTTCATGTACAGCTAGTCACCCTACCTTCATGTACAGCTAGTCACCCTACCTTCATGTACAGATACTCACCCTAACTTCATGTACAGATACTCACACTACCTTCATGTACAGATACTCACACTACCTTCATGTACAGATACTCACACTACCTTCATGTACAGATACTCACCCTACCTTCATGTACAGATACTCACACTACCTTCATGTACAGATACTCACACTACCTTCATGTACAGATACTCACACTACCTTCATGTACAGATACTCACCCTACCTTCATGTACAGATACTCACACTACCTTCATGTACAGATACTCACACTACCTTCATGTACAGATACTCACACTACCTTCATGTACAGATACTCACCCTACCTTCATGTACAGATACCCTACCTTCATGTACAGATACCCTACCTTCATGTACAGCTAGTCACCCTACCTTCATGTACAGCTAGTCACCCTACCTTCATGCATATCTTGTCTCCCTAGCGTCATGTACAGATACTCACCCTACCTTCATGTACAGATACTCACCCTACCTTCATGTACAGATACTCACCCTACCTTCATGTACAGATACTCACCCTACCTTCATGTACAGATACTCACCCTACATTCATGCATATCTTGTCTCCCTAGCGTCATGTACAGATACTCACCCTACCTTCATTTACAGATACTCACCCTACCTTCATGTACAGATACTCACCCTACCTTCATGTACAGATACCCTACCTTCATGTACAGATACCCTACCTTCATGTACAGATACTCACCCTACCTTCATGTACAGATACTCACCCTACCTTCATATACAGATACTCACCCTACCTTCATGTACAGATACTCACCCTACATTCATGCATGTCTGGTCTCCCTAGCATCATGTACAGATAGTCACCCTACCTTCATGTACAGATACTCACCCTACATTCATGCATGTCTTGTCTCCCTAGCGTCATGTACAGATTCTCACCCTACCTTCATGTACAGATACTCACCCTACCTTCATGTACAGATACTCACCCTACATTCATGAATGTCTGGTCTCCCTAGCGTCATGTACAGATAGTCACCCTACCTTCATGTACAAAGGTTTTCTTTTTAGCATTTCCTTGAAATTCAATAGTCTGAAATCCTTTGGTAACATTATATATCACTATATTGTACAAGAGTCATCACAAGTTGACATATCCCCCCCGCCCCCACATATATGAAAGGACAAATCATCTGACAGCTGCTTAATCTCTTTGTTTTGCAGATAAATGTTGAATGCTTTTTAAGTTCTGTTCCGGACACGAATCCCATCGCTCCATTTTGAGACTAAGCCCAAAACATTTCCATGGAAACCGAGAAAATAATAATACAAGACACTATTATGGATGACAACTGTTTAATTCTTTTAACATAACGTTTCAAGGCTAATTCTTGCCCCTTGGATGATCCACCTCACGAAGGGGCAAGAATTAGCCTTGTATTACCTCACCAACTTCTAAATGCCTTTGAAGAATTTCTTCAGAGAAAATAATAAATCACAAAAACCTGTAAATACCAAAAGATACCACTTTGGGGCTGTCACAAATATCTACCAAGTTTTACTGACAGATATTACAAAGTTTTGAGTTCTGCTCCAGAAATGAAACACACCTCTCACTTTTGAGACTATGTCTGAAATGTTTCCATGGAAACCGAGAAAATATGAAATCCCAAAAACCTGTACATACCAAAAGGCACCACTTTAGGTTCTGATTGATCTATCTACCAAGTTTTGCAGAAACATATTGAACGGTTCTTGAGTTCTGATCTGGAAACGAAACACACCTCTCACTTTTGAGACTTAAGTCTGAAACGTTTCCATGGAAACCGGCAAAATATGAAATCCCAAAAACCTGCACATACCAAAGGGCACCACTTTAGATTTTGATTGATCAATCTACCAAGTTTTACAGAAAAATGTAGAACGGTTTTTGAGTTGTGGTCGGAAACAAAGCCCATCCCTCCATTTTGAGACTAAGTCGAAATGTTCATTTCAGGTTCTGACTGATACATGCAAAAACATTTTAGCATGGTTTTTAAGTTCTGCTTCGGAAACGAAGCCCACCCCATCATTAGACTAACACCAAAATGTTCCATGGAAAAACAACAACAAAAAAATGCCAAAAATCTGTAAATACCAAAAGGCACAATCATAGGTTCAGATTATTTTATCTATCAAGTTTGGTCTAAAAATATTTTGAACAGTTTCTGAGTTATGCTCCAGAAACAAAATGATGATGGACGTACAGACGGGACAGATGAGGGGTCGACTATATCCCCCTGCATTACATGATGGGGGGATAAAAATGAGTTCATGGTATGGTATGAGAAAGATAAATAATGCACTTTTTAAGAAACTGACCTTCGACGACAATCGAACAAACCTGTAGAGGTTGCAGATTCTTTGAATAGAGTCCTCCTTGGGGTACTTATAAGCATTTAAATGTTCTTTAAATTCTCGCGACAGTTGTAACTATATTTTTTCAATAAAATATATACAAAACAAAAAACATCGTTTTTGTCTTGTGAGACCACCCCCTACAGGGCCCCTGGCCCTGTGACAGCCAAGAGCAGGTAACTCTTCAGACTATAGCCTCCAGCAAAACACTTCCGTTCTGTAAGCAATACAGACAGAATGTGGGGAGGTGGGTGGCCTTACCCTAAGCAGGACTCTATTCAAAGAATCTGCAACCTCTACAGGTTTGTTCGATTCTTTTTCATAGAGATCTTCCTTGGGGTACTTATAAGCATAAGACAGACTCCAAAAGACTGATCTTAGGGAGAGGCATTCTGTCTGCTCATAAACCTGACATAAGATGATAACCTTTATTACGTTTAACTGAAAGTAACAAGGAATCAAACTTACCTGGTCACGTGACCTTCTATGCCTTTCGGCGGGGGTGCGGACCAGGGCCAGGCTATTACACGGTCTAACCCTACATTTCTATGAGAAAGTCGTAGGGTGCTTATAAAAAATGCCACCCCCCCCTTTGCTTTTTTTTTCTTTTTTTCTCAAAAAACGGGAGTTGAGACAGGCGACCGACATATCAGGGTCCATTCTCGTGCACTGGCCAAGGTGCTAGGGAAGGACTGAAACAGTCTAGACCGGTAAAGCAAAAAATACCACCACCATAATAGAGCCCACCACCCGGATAAAAGATGGAAAGTATACAGTAAGATGCCACCACCAGTCTACTTGTTGCAGCTACAATGTCAAATGATCGTTCGTCAAATGATCGTTCATCAAATACAAGGGTAGCTCAAACGGCTAGGGCACTCGTGCCCTGCCCACTGGTGAGAACTGACTGGCCAAACCGAGCACGTTCGCTTGACAGTCTGTCTAACTGATAATGACGGATGAACGTGCTTGGTCGGCTCCAAATAGCCGCGGAGCAGATCTCCTCAAGGGGCAAGGCAGACGCATATGCCTTAGACGTCGCCACAGCCCTAACCGAATGAGCTTTCAAACCCTCAGGGGGCGTACGACCTTTCGAGGTGTATCCCATACAAATGGCAGAGACAAGCCACCTAGATATGGTCTGCTTGTTCGCCAGAAGGCCAGCCTTGCCGCCACCATAACAGCAGAACAATTGATCATTCTTCCTAATGTCTTTTGTTCGTTTGATATAAGCCTTAAGGGTCTTACGGACATCTAAGACGTGAGCATGTCGAAGAGAGGTACCGGGCGGCGAAGGCTGCGTGAAAGCAGGAAGCTCAATAGGCGCCGTAACGTGAAAGGTGCTATCTCTCTTAGGACAGTAAGTATCTGGCAATTGAATGCTCACTCTGTGTTTGTGAAACACCGTTAATTCAGGGTTGGCGGACATAGCGCCAGAGGTTACCGCCACAAGAAAAGCAGTCTTCCATGTCAACAGCTGGAGGGACAGAGCCGACAGGTTGTGAAAAAGAGGACCGGACAGCCAATCAAGAACGACTGGCAAGTCCCACGGGGGACTAATCTGCCGGACAGACGGACGGATTCTGTCCACGCCTGCAAGGAAGCGCTGAACTAGAGGGTGCTGCCCCAATAATGCACCATCGACAGGAATGTGGAAGGCACAGATTGCCGTGGAGTAACCTCTAACTGTAGGAGCGGCCAGACCGGCTTCCAGTTTAAATTGCAGAAACTAGCGCGCATAACAGGCCCATCTATCCTCATATTGAACGTTCGTCGAATCCCTCCGCGATGCCAGAATTGTGTCTGCAACTGGTGCAGGAATTCCTCTCGCATGGAGGCGACTCCGGACAGCGGCCAAGCCACCCACTGAATCCTGGGATTGGGGTGTGGCGCTCCGTTCTGGGATAGTGAGTCCGGTCGAAAGGGTAATAGTACAGGAGGCTGAGCCAGAAACCTGAGAATTACCGGAAACCAGCTTTGAGCCGACCAAAGCGGTGCTAGAAGCACAAGTAGCCGAGCCAGTTGTGCGGTCAGCTGCGAGAGGACTCGTGAGATCAGAGGCACTGGCAGGAACGCCCAAAGTACTCTGTCTGTCCAATCGAGCAGAAAGGCGTCATTGGCTATCGCTCTCGGATCCGGTATCCTTGAGCAAAACACAGGAATCTGGTTCGTCGCCCCAGAGGCAAACAGATCTACCTGGAACGACCCGAACAACTGGGAAATAATCCTGAATATCCCCCGATGCAGCATCCACTCGTGTGGGGCTAGTATTCGTCTCGATAGCGCATCTGCGCGGACGTTGTCTATGCCCGGGAGATAAATGGGGAGTACCCGAATGTCGAACTGGTCGCACCAAATCAGAAACTGCCACGCCTCCTGAAGGAGGGACGGAGACACTGTGCCGCCTTGCTTCAGGATATACGTCATAGTGGTCTGGTTGTCCATCTCTAGACGAACCACTTGACCCCGCACTGACTCCACGAAGCTCTCGAACACCCGGCGGACTGCTCTCAATTTCAACACATTGATGTGTAGGGTAACTTCGTCCTCGGCCCAACGACCCAAGACCGATAGTTTGCCCAGGACGCCCCCCCCCCCCCCCCCCAGCCTGTGAGGGAGGCGTCCATCTGAATCAAGAGGGAAGGTGTCGGTGTCTCTAAGGGGATCCCCCTGGACAGATTTCCATCTTCCGTCCACCACCGCAGGTGAGGAATCAACCAAGCGGGAGTCTCGAGAATAGTCTCGTAGCTCTCCGAATGGGACCACAACTGGGCTAACACCTGTTGAATGGGTCGCATCCTCAACCTCGCACGCCAGACCACGTCCACTGTAGCCGCCATAGTGCCCAGCAAATGAAGCCAAGTTCTTGCTGTGGCTCTGGGGAACTCGAGAAACTGAAATACAGTTCTCTGAACTTTGACGATGCGGTCTGGGGCTAGGGAAACAATCCCCTGAGCCGTATTGAACCGTGCCCCCAAGAACACCAGATCCTGCGTAGGGGTCAGGTCTGATTTCTTGAGATTGATGATCCAGCCGAGCTTCAACAGGATGTCCATCACTTGTTGTGTGGCATCGTGTGATAACAGGAGCCCGAGGGCCCCCAAAAGCCAATCGTCCAGGTACGGAATGACAACACCTGCCCTGTGACCTGGCTAGCTGAGCCGGAATCAACATAAGTTTGGTGAACACCCTCGGCGCTGTGGAGATGCCGAAAGGTAGAACCCGAAACTGATAACACTTCCCGTCGAACGAAAACCGAAGGTATTTCTTGAACTCGGAGTGTATCGGAACATGGAGGTAAGCGTGCTTGAGATCGATTGACGTGAGCCAATCCCCTGTCTCTACGGAAGAGATCACTGACCGCAGTGTCTCCATCCTGAAGGACGGAACCTCTATGAACTTGTTCAGCTCCTTGAGATTCAAGATCGGTCTGAACCCTCTGTCCTTCTTGGTCACAAGGAAGTACATGGAATAAAACCCGTCTTCTTGTTGACCTTCCGGAACCATCTCGATGGCAGCCTTGTCCAGTAACGACTGGACCTCGGCATGGAGGACCTCTGCTTTTTCCCGGGAGAACGGCACCGGCGTGTGCCGAATCCCTGAGAAGCGTGGAGGGTCTCGCTTCCGATGGCATATGGCCATCCCTGACTGTGGACAGGACCCAGGGATTTGAAGTGGCTGCCTGCCATTCCAAAAGGAATAGTGACAGCCTGCCGCCTACAGGGACTTCTGGCGCAAGGCAATGTACCCCTACATTCGGCAGTTCTCCGTCTGCTTGTGTGGGGGACACCAAAGGCTCCGGGCAAATGTTTAACGGGAAGCCGGGGCAGGCTTCCCTTTGCCCCGAAAAGGCTGCTGTTGCTGCGACTGCTGCAACGCAGGCCCCTTGCCTTTGCCTTTCGCCCTCTTGCTACGTTTGTGCTGCAGCGGAGCAGTCCACTTAGCACTTTCCATCGCCGGCGCCAAAGGGTAAGCTGGAGCAAGAGTGGGAGGCCATTGGCGAGACGAGGAGGGTTGCTCTAACAAGGGCTTAGAGTCCTTGAAAGTGCTAACAGCCTCCGCGGCCTCCCGCACAACCTGTAGTGCCCCAGGGAAGAGGGAAGATCCCAACCTGTAGGGCAGAGCCAGGAGTGCCTGTTGGGTAGCGGGAGAGTACCTGGCTACGGATAGCCATAGCCGACGCAACCCCATGACGGCCCCCATCATCTGGCTAGCACAGCACCTAATGCTGTCCCTCGCCAGATGAGAGTGCACGTCCGTAAGCTGCCGGCCCAACACTGCCGACGGAGAGTCGTCAGCAGTGCTCCCATGATCCAACAGCTGCCCCTGCAAAGCAGAAAGGTAAGCCGAATGGACCACTACTCTCAGCTGCTGGGCCGCACACCTATATTGCTCCTCAAAGGAACGATAGGCAGACCTTAGAGCTCGAGCGGCCGTGGAGAAGGGCAGCAGCCGCCGGCCCTGCCTGGCCGAGGCCAAGGAAGAGGAGGAGGACCCCCCCAGGGTGACCGAGGCGTACACACACTCGTCCACCACCGGCGGTTCGAATAGCGAATCCACACCCAGTTGATACCGGCGGCTAATCTCCGGGAGATCAAAGCGCGACCCTGTACCCGAAAGGAGCGGATTCACTACCTCCCCGACCAGCGATGGGAGCAGGCGCAACCTCGCCTCGGCGACCTTAGTAGGCGCGAACGCCTCCCCGGGGAGCCGAAACTCCAAGGGGTCGGGCTCCGACACAGGAATAGAAACCTGAGGTAAGACCTCAGCAATTTTCTCTCTAACCTGTCTGAGGGACGAACTGAACGAGTACGTGACCTCCGACTCGCACTCCTCCCCAATCCCCTCCTCCTCGATATCCATCTCCTCACGCTCCTCAGACAGGGAACCTTCGTCGTAAAGCGAGCCTGTCGAGGGCGCTACTGAGACGGAACTCGAAGGAGCAGAGAGACTAAGAAGGGCCGAGCCGCTAGGTTCGCCCCTGCCAGAGCCTGAACTAGGTTGCCTGGGTAACTGGGGCAAGCCCCCCACCGGAGGGTGACCCGAGAGCCCAGGAAATGGATAGGATGTTGATGCCCCCAGCGGCTGGGCAGCACTAGGCTGCCTGCCCACCGTGGCACTAGGCGCGCTGACCGCGGTCAAGCTGCCGACACCGGGCATCGTTGCCCCACTTGCTCCACGGGACAAGCTGGGGTCGACTGCCCTAGGCACATCCGCCTGAACGCCCGAAGCGCAGGACGGCTGCCCAGAGGGAGGAGCGTTCTCCGAGCCTAAGCCCGGGCCGCGGCCTCCCTCAACTGAACCACCATGGCTGCTCAATGAAGATCGGGCATCCAGTTCTTTTCGGAAACCAGACAGCGCCGAATCTATCATTGATTGTACCGAAGACATCTGTTGCTGAAACAAGGCATTAATTGAATCAACAGAGATTAATGGTGCTTGCGAAGTAGGGGTAGGTGCTGAGGATACAACGGCAGGAGAAGGGGAAGGGTCCCTAGACACCCTGGCCTTCTTAACCGACCCCTCCGAAGAGGAAGCTGCGCCTTTCTTTTTGTGGGAACGCTTAGATGGAGGGTCCTGAGCCCAGATATCCCTTAAACCCCCACCCCCACCCCCCGCCTTAAGTAGGTTGGAATAGAACAAGAAGTCCCCCACCCCCACCCCCCGCCTTAAGTAGGTTGGAATAGAACAAGAAGTCCGCGTGTCTAGACTTTCTGGTCTGAGGGGTAAAACCCGCGCACACATCACAAGACTGATCGTCGTGATGACATTCCACTAGGCACCTTAGACATATATCATGCAGGTCTTTAGCCGGAATGGAGGATTTGCATGTTGAGCAGGAATTAAACTGCAAGGCAACAAATAACCTCCTAGTGTTGCGTAATAAACAACAATAAAACAAGACACGCATGGGCACAAAGCTAAAACTAAAACTACGTACATAGTTAAGGTAAAAGCTAAGTGCCACGACACCATAGTTTACGACATATTTTTTATAAAAAATAGTAGTAAATATGGAGATAACATGAATAAAGTGCATAAAAGTATAGCTAACACAAGCTTACTTGAAAAAAGACCGCCATAAAACTAAAAAGTTTTGGCGGGAAAAAAGGTTTGCCTTCCACCATTATGCTAACCACGTTGCTACCAACAGGGACGGCAAAAGTTACAACAGTTTGACAAGTAAACTGTAAAAAACGATTCCTAATGCGCCCATGCGTCTAATAAAGAAACCATACATACAGTTTGAGCCACTAAGGTACTCATCTTAGTACTTGCCTTTGTCTTTGGTAAGCAAGAATCTCTGTGAACGCTGAAGCACGTCTGCATAGGCGGGGGACAGAAAAGGAAGTGTTTTGCTGGAGGCTATAGTCTGAAGAGTTACCTGCTCTTGGCTGTCACGGGGCCAGGGGCCCTGTAGGGGTGGTCTCACAAGACAAAAACAATGTTTTTTGTTTTGTATATATTTTATTGAAAAAATATAGTTACAACTGTCGCGAGAATTTAAAGAACATTTAAATGCTTATAAGTACCCCAAGGAGGATCTCTATGAAAAAGAATCTGTGACCTCATTTGGCATCCTGAGCTTAGCAAACAACAGATTCATCTTCAGCATGAAATATTTCTCCAGATTATGTGATTTGCTTGCTCTTACTCACAAATACATCCTTATGCACCCCTAAAATCTACATTTCTGTTGCTAACAGACAAGACTTGTACCTTCATATACAGCAACATAGTCATTTGTACATCTGATGCTGCTCTCGATTCCTGACCGGAACACTGTAACTTGGACCTGCCCTGAGGGATCAGATGCAGTGATCTTCCACCAGCAGTCTAGGTTACTGCAACAAAGACTTTCCTTTTAATAACCTTGTAAAACATTGTTATGACAGTGGCCAAACCCTAACCCAGGTTACTGCAACAAAGATGTTCCTTTATACAACCTTGTAAAACATTGTTATGACAGTGGCCAAACCCTAACCCAGGTTACTGCAACAAAGATACTCCTTTATACAACCTTGTAAAACATTGTTACCACAGTGGCCAAACCCTAACCCAGGTTACTGCAATGAAGATACTCCTTTATACAACCTTGTAAAACATTGTTACCACAGTGGCCAAACCCTAACCCAGGTTACTGCAACGAAGATACTCCTTTATACAACCTTGTAAAACATTGTTACCACAGTGGCCAAACCCTAACCCAGGTTACTGCAATGAAGATACTCCTTTATACAACCTTGTAAAACATTGTTACCACAGTGGCCAAACCCTAACCCAGGTTACTGCAACGAAGATACTCCTTTATACAACCTTGTAAAACATTGTTACCACAGTGGCCAAACCCTAACCCAGGTTACTGCAACGAAGATACTCCTTTATACAACCTTGTAAAACATTGTTACCACAGTGGCCAAACCCTAACCCAGGTTACTGCAACGAAGATACTCCTTTATACAACCTTGTAAAACATTGTTACCATAGTGACCAAACCCTAACCTAGCTTACTGCAACGAAGATGTTCCTTTATACAACCAGGTTAATGCAACAAAGGTACTACTATACTGGACAAAAATAGAGATATATACAAATGAAATTTTGAAAAATAATCTATTTATTGACTAAGGATGATAAAATATCAATCATAAAACTACTGATATCCCTAACTTATTTTGTCCAGTATATACACAACAGAGGCCAAACCCTAACCCAGGTTACTAGAACAAAGGCACTACTATATACAACCTCATGAAAAAATATTTCCACAGTGACCAAACCCTAATCTAGTTTACTACAACAAAGGTGCTACCCTATACAACCTTATAAAACATTGTTTTCAATAACCCGGGTCAACTGTAGGTGTAGGCATAGCTGAAGATGTAGGTGAAGGTGTGGATGTACTTGGGTCTGACAGGTATATGTGAAGGTGTAGACACTGTGGTCTAGTGGTTTTGATATTGCTCACCTTGGGTAGGAATTTGGGTAGCCTGGGGACTGGATGTATTTAGGATCCGGATAGGATGTCAGATCCTTGCTACACACATTCTCAGCAGTCTTATCTGCAACAGATTTCAGTAAGATCTTTCACACTGATGAAGCCTGTACTTAAGAGACGGAGGTCACACACAACAGATCTACAGCAGCTGTGTGCCACTCACCATCAGTTTCATAGTACTTGATCTGGAAGCCCTTGTGAGTTCGGGAACTGTCGGTCTGGAAGCGGATGAACATGAACATCCCCGATGATTGAAGGGTGGGACGGTTGCTGGCACAAAACACCCCTAGTTGCCGTGCTGACATGCCTGACCCTGAAACATTAAACAGCCCTAGCAACTGTGCTGACATGTCCGACCCTGAGACAGAAAACACCCTGTGTAACTGTACATGTCTCGACATGTTCAGCCCTCAAAATATAGAACCATCCACCAATCACACTGACACACCCAGGCCTGAAATAGAGAATGTGCAGCGTTGGTACACCGAAACACCCATCAACCTGACTGACTTGTCAAGTCCTAATACACAGGCCTACCCATCAACCTGACTGACTTGTCAAGTCCTAATACACAGGCCTACCCATTAACCTGACTGACTTGTCAAGTCCTAATACACAGGCCTACTCATCAACCTCACTGACTTGTCAAGTCCTAATATGTAGGCCCACTGACATCTCTAGCCCTGATACGCAGGACCATCCTATTTCTAACCCCACCATCCAAGGCCCTTATCCCTTAACCCATATTTCAGTTACTGTAAATCATGAAATTAATGCGTCATGAATTTAATGCGAGTGCAGAGGTCTTGTCTAAAATGCGTCATGAAATTAATGCGAGCTCAGGAAGCTGTGTTGATCAGAAAATGCGACACCCTGATTCTTTGTTGTTCATTTTCTTTTCATTTCTTATTACCACACACTAGTTACCTGAATTGAACTTGTTAAGCATTGAATGGAATGGAGCTGATGATGTTTTGATTACGCTGCCATGTTTGATCACGTGATTGCTTGCTACTACTTGTCTTATTACAACAATTGATGGTGAATTCAAGGTGGCCATGAAGAACCAATTTATTAATTGGTATGCCAACAAAGTGTCAGACAATTTCACAGGTTCCAAAAAGGACTTGTGGATTTACGAATAAGTGTGATGAAGCCTCTACATGCCAAATGGATGGAGGCCACGATTGCAAAGGTGAGCAAAGATCGCTAAACGATCCTGCGTGGCTGGAGAATGTCCGGTCTGGCTGATGTGCCTCAATGACTTTGAACAATTGACAGTGATTATTGTAACCAGTGATAACTGACTTGCGATACCCATAATGAGAAAGTGACCTGTGTTGTCTGGTGTAGTGTCAACACTTCTGCTTAGTCACAAAATTTGCCGATGAATAATGTCAATAGGTATTAAGTAGTGTCAATGAAAGGAAGAGATTTACGTTCATTCAAAAGTACACCCCCCAGACTGAAATGCGTCATTTTAATAATGCGACACATGTACAGACGCATTTTTCGCATTAATAAAATGTTCGCATTAATTTCATGATTTACAGTATTTCCTTAATATCACTTACCATCATAGATGGTGATATTGTCAAAGGAACAGTCATACTCAAGATGGGCATCAGTCACCTCAATCTTCACCGTATTGAAGCCAGACTGGGCCCGGACAACCCAGCGGCAGTCTAAATGGCTACAAGCAGAAATATAGAAAATCATGGTAACATTCACTGGATATGTATCGATGAATATGGGTTCCCTTCAACTGATTCTACATAAGATCTTTCCTTTATCAACTCATGTTTAAAAAGTCAGTACTTCAACAATCACAATGTTCGTTTAAGTTTCACGTACTTCTTGTAGTTATCCGGGTAGCCTGGGCTGGACAGAAAAGACACACGGTTGTATGCTGTCAACGACGTTCCACATGGAGTAATAACAGCTGAAAAAATTAACATTTTGTTACCTTACAATTGGAGTCACAGAATACCTTTAATGGAGGTGTATGTTAACAGAAAGCCCTTGTCTACTTCAGTCAGGGAAAAACACAGCCTACCGGTAGAAACCTGAAGTGTGCTTCTCATCTGAAGTGTACTTCTCATCTCAGAAACGTGTTTTCTCCTATACTTATTGGAGGTGAACGTTAACAGGAAGCCCTTCTCAACATCTGTCAGAGCGAACATGGCGTACCTTTAGAAGAGGTGTATTTTAACAGGAACACCATGTCTACATCTGTTAGAGCGAACATGGCGTGCCTTTAGAAGAGGTGTACGTTAACAGGAGCACCTTGTCTACATTTGTCAGAGCGAACAAGGTGTACCTTTAGAAGAGGTATATCTTAACAGGAAGACCTTATCTAAATCTATCAGGGCAGAACACAGCCTACCTCTAGAAAAGGTGTATGATTTCTTGGAGGCATGTTTTCTCATATAGTTAGAGGAGGTGTATGTTAACAGGAAGCGCTTATCTTATATAAGTTTTGTCAGGGAAGAGCAAAGTCTACCTTTACAAGAGGTGTACCTTTAGAAGAGGTGTATGATTTCTCGGGGGCGTGTTTTCTCCTATAGTTAGAGGAGGTGTATGTTGACAGGAAGGACTTATCTAGTTATGTCAGGGAAGAGCACAGTCCACCTTTACAAGAGGTGTATGTTAACAGGAAGCCCCTGTCTACATCTGTCAGAGGGAACACAGCCTACCTTTACTAGAGGTGTTTGTTAACAGGAAGTCCTTATCTACATCTGTCTACCTTTCGAGTGAATGAGCTTAATTTTACGCCACACTCTGCATTACTCCAGCTATATGGCCGCAGTCTGTAAATAATCAAGTCCGGATCAGACAGTCCAGTGATCAACAACATGAGCATCGATCTGCGCAATTGGGAACCAATGACATATGTCAATCAAGTCAGCAAGTCTGACCACCCGATCCCATTAGTCGCCTCTTATGACAAGCATGGGTTGCTGCAGGCCTATTCTACAAAGGGACCTTCACTGGATCCCTTGATCTGTCAAGTGCCTGATGTAGTCTACCTTTGTAAGAGTTGTATGTTAACAGGAAGCCCTTATCTACATCTGCAAGGGAAGAATATGGCTTACCCCTAGTGGATTTGTATGTTAACAGGAAGACCTTGTCTCCATATGTCATGGCAGTATATAGCTTACCTTTAGTGGAGGCATGTGTTAACAGAAAGCCATTGTCTACATCTATCAGGGAAGAATATGGCTTACCTTTCGTGGAGGTGTATGTTAACAGAAAGCCCTTGTCTATGTCTGAGCCAGAATGGAGCTTCAGGAACATGTATTTGCCAGTGCTCCGAAACATGGGAGTTGATGTGCTGCACCACTTGATGATCAAACCCTCTGTTGAATCTTTCCCTAAAATATCAAGGCATCAGTATAGTGCAGAGGGAAGACAAAAATATGCTCAAATACTCAGACTTAAGTAGTTGATAACTTATGAAGAATTTACCAAAACTGCACATATCCCAACAATATGATATTATGTCAGTGATCTATAATGCTTGCATATAACCAGATTTTCACAGCTGCAGCATCTGAAATGGATGGACAAGATATGACGATGTTTGACTGTTCTTATAATTGTTCCAATAAGTAACACTAGTTTCATCATTCTTTGGATGTCACGACCCTATAATTATGATGTCATAAATTTACTAAACTGTGGTTGTCCTTCCACTGTGGTGTATTCATTGGATTGTAACAAACTGTCACAATCATCACACGCCAATGTACATTCAATTATGTTTATCCCTTTACAAAAAAACAACAACTGCATTTCCAGTGTTTCTGGGCAAAAGACAACTTATTTTGTTTCCCTTTTGGAGTTAAACAGATACATGAATGTGAATTTTTATGATGAAATTGATATTTTATACTTATCCTGACTCATGCTTATTTGCTTTCTCATTCCCCTCTTCCAATCGATCATGTGGAAACTTGAATCCCCTCAATTCAAACGTGCAATCACTCACCAAGACTCACCAATCACTCGCCTTCCTAAACCTTCCCACCAAAAGTGTCCATGTGACCTGTGTACTCCTTGTCATCACTCTTTCCGAATATACCTCTACACAAGTTTACAGGAAAGCCTGAGTGGTGAGAGGGGACGGCTGGGAGGGCTTCATCTCATGAGTTGGGATAAGTACTACCTATGAATTTCATCATAAAACCTGCATACTTTTTCTTATCCTGCCAGATGCTTATTTGCTTACAGAATTTGACAGAATGAGTGGTGAGTCATCCACCTACGTGATTCTCTGTCTGTTTGCACTCAAGTCCGTGTTTTCATATATATACCCCATGGGAAGTCTTCTCGTGGTTGTATACAGTAATTCTCCCTGATGTAACTGGGGAACCTTCTTCTTATATGCACTATTAGATGTAACATCAGAGATTGTGTGTGGATCTTAGATAGCACATGATATCTAGATAATGAGGCATCTGGTCTGTCTTATCTCGTAAGACAGGAGAACACAGATTCTCTGACTGTGTTAGTGGATCAGTGGCTTGGCATCACAAGTCTGAATGACAAGGGTAAGATTTATTCAATGTTGATTTGGCATGGAGAGTTGCTGTAATGGGTACATCTTCCATGGCCATGTCATGTTGACAGTGGTTACCCAACACAGTGTCAGACTTCCAAAAGCAGCTTTCCATGATGAATGATATCAGGCAGTTCCAAGTGTATCGAGGCCAATGACTCCAACTTTGTTTAGGTTCCATGCTTGGATCCTGTAACCCTGCTGCTCACCGTTCTGATCCAAAAAGAGATGGTCGCCAGGAGACTTCTGCAGTTGTGGCGGGAGACAACAGGACAAACAGACACTTGAGCTTCCTTCTTCTTGCGACACTTCTTTTCAGTTAGACCTTCAGCAATCTGATCAAACACATGGACAAAGTCTGTGTGACATCTGGACCTAGCATGTTAGATAAAGCCAGAATGTAGAATTGCCATTCTGGTTGTCCCTGCAGCTGATTCTTCAGAATGAAGTCCCAACTAAGCCATGATGGACTGCAGTGCATTCTTCCACTTCAAACCTTGTATGACTGAGATCTAGGACATGGATTTATGAGATTCTGGTTGCCATCACTAAGGTGAGGAGAAACAGCATCTTAAGAGTTAGCAAATCAAATATCGTCTGCGTCAATGGCTCATACTTTACTGATAAGATGCCGCAACACTGAGGTCCTATGGCAAACTCGGAACTACTGCTGCTCAGCTACTTGAACGATTTCAGCAAGGCAACTAATTAAGGAACCTTCATCAACTTTATCCATCTTCAAGGTGATGACTGAGCTGATTTGTGCCAATTAAGTAAACAATGTAGAGTCCTTCGGATGTCTAGTAGATGTCAGATGATACAGGTAGTCTGCTACCTGTGGGTTTGTTACTCCCCTGCCCATGAACACATGATTGGCAGTCTATTGGTTGCAACTTCTCCACTTGTCTGCAAACAGGTTATATGTAGATTGACCAAAGGCCAGTGTGACTGCCTTAGATGCCCTGGTGGAGTACCTTTTTGTCAGTAAAATATGCTGCATATGAGTAAACAGAATTCTTCTGGGTTGCCATGCTTTTGCTTGGTGTAAGGGTGAACGACTAGGTACAGTCAGTCTGAAAGTTGCAGTGCTGGCTCGCCATGCTTCTCTATAAAGCTTCTCTCTAAAGATCATGATCTTGACGGCCAGTAAGGCACAATTAAAATCATTTGCAGGATATTCATCAAGCTGATCTTGCATAAAGGTCTGGAAACAGGATCAGTGGAGGGAACACAGGCTTTCAGCTCCTGATAAAACATGGCTAAGGCATCAACTGCCCTTGCTACTTGTCATGTCATGAGAAGACAGCAGACTTCTGCTGCTACCGACTGGAACGCGCCCAGATGTAGCTTCCCCTCTGTGGGAGTTGACCAAACCAGTCTTGATAAGGCATTGGCCAAGATGTTCTTCACTCCTGGGATGTGATCAGCCCTCACCTTCAGGTTGATGTCTATGACAGTTGATCTGCTTCTTTTTCTTCATTTGATGTGCCTGGATATTGTTGTCTAGGTAGAAAGCATTACATAGACCCTTCTGATGCAGATATGTGATGCTTCAAACAGGAACCGTAGATACTTCTTCTCAAATTCTAGTACTTTTTTCGGCTGAGCGGGCTAGGCGGCTGACTTTGTGTGCTGGCGATTAGGTGCCTGACTCTGAGGGTGCGGGTTCAAATCCCGGATGGGACTCAACCGAAATAAGTACTAGAATTTGTACTTTACTAAGAAAGTGAAATCCCAAATATGACATATGTTGCATTTGACCACTTTCTAAATGGCATCGTGTAATCATAGCTTTCGGCCGTGGGAGCCGTGCCAATTTACACTCATCAGAGGGGTACATAAAGTACGCAGTCTAGACTACCAGTTGTCCGACTTTCATTTTGTGGAAGTCGCGGTGGCTGAGCGGGCTAGGCGGCTGACTTTGTGTGCTGGCGATTAGGTGCCTGACTCTGAGGGTGCGGGTTCGAATCCCGGATGGGACTCAACCGAAAAAAGTACTAGAATTTGTACTTTACTAAGAAAGTGAAATCCCAAATATGACATATGTTGCATTTGACCCCTTTCTAAATGGCATCGTGTAATCATAGCTTTCAGCCGTGGGAGCTGTGCCAATTTACACTCAGAGGGGTACACAAAGTATGCAGTCTAGACTACCAGGTGTCCGACTTTCATTTTGTGGAAGTCGCGGTGGCTGAGCGGGCTAGGCGGCTGACTTTGTGTGCTGGCGATTAGGTGCCTGACTCTGAGGGTGCGGGTTCGAATCCCGGATGGGACTCAACCGAAAAAAGTACTAGAATTTGTATTTTACTAAGAAAGTGAAATCCCAAATATGACATATGTTGCATCAAGTCACAAGAATAAAAATTCGAAATTTCTGAGTTCAGTATTGTGTATGGCCACCCCGTGCATTCACCACTGCCAAACATGGGTCTCCTCATCAACTGCTTGATGCTTGTGAACACGTGGTTGGGGATTCTGCGCCATTGCTCTTGCAAGGCACCGCCAAGTTCCTGTGAATTCCTGCAAGTTCCAGAGGTAGGTTTCTAAGACTCCGAAGCCTTCTCTAAGTGCATCCCAAACATGCTCTATTGGCTTATGGTTAGGGGACCTCGATGGCCAGTCCACGACGCTGATTCCAGCGTTTTGAAGGAAACTTCATGCCGACATCGTGGTATGCCGCCGAGCATTACCATGCTGGAACTGCAGACCTGGCCCATGAGCCGCCATGAAAGGAACTAGTTTGGGGGTGAGCACCTGGTCGTGGTAAGCAGCAACTGTGAGGTTTCCACGGATGACCAGAAGTCGGGAACGGTTGTTCCCATGGAAAGCACCCCACACCATCACACCATGCAACTTCTGCCCCCGAATCTGTCAGCTTCCTCTACACAACATTGGGCATACCATTCACTACATCGTCTCCAGACTCTATGCTTGCTGCCTTCAAATCTGATGGCAAACCTGGATTCATTGCTAAAGATGACTCGATTCCATCCCCTCTGGGTCCATTGGAGGTGCCGACAGCAGATGTTGACATTTATGAAACAGCATCAATATTGGCCCATGATATGGAAGTCGAGAATGGACATTGGCAGAATGCAACCGATTTTGAATGGTCTGTGAGGACAATCGACCTCTAAACATCTCAGCCCTGGTTTGTGTAGCCGGCAGAAATCTGTCACGTAGGTGACTTAAGACGATTTGAAGTGACATCACATGTGGTGACCTGAACTTGGGCGATCAGAAGTGGTGCCAGTTTGTTGTAGACGACTTCGCACGACTTCGTACGATGGCTGCATCCCAATGCTCTTGTAACGTCAATAACTGATCTTCCTGCTTACAACATAATAATGGCACATTCATGTTGCACATTGGACAATCGTGGTATTTAAAGTACCATGAGAACTGTGGTTTAAAAGTGTTTTTTCAATTCTTGATGCCAATGCAAACATGTGCAAATGAAGAAAACTTTTATGCAAAGATCATATGATCAACTGCACATGCCAAACCTGATTTGGCAGTAGCATCATTTGCACGACGAATGGATGGGTTTGAGCTGGTTTTGCCAACGTTTTTCTAGAGTCGAAAGATAGGGATCCCATTTCGGATACATAGATGTATCATCAGAGAAAAATTATTCATTATTTATAGAAATTACATTTTGTGAAGTTCCTTTTTTGACTCAGTATACATTCCACATAAACCCAGGTATTTAGCTCTGAGGTCTGCACAGATGTAAAATACATTCCACATAAACCCAGGTATTTAGCTCTGAGGTCTGCACAGATGTAAAATACATTCCACATAAACCCAGGTATTTAGCTCTGAGGTCTGCACAGATGTAAAATACATTCCACATAAACCCAGGTATTTAGCTCTGAGGTCTGCACAGATGTAAAATACATTCCACATAAACCCAGGTATTTAGCTCTGAGGTCTGCACAGATGTAAAATAGATTCCACATAAACCCAGGTATTTAGCTCTGAGGTCTGCACAGATGTAAAATAGATTCCACATGAACCCAGGTATTTAGCTCTGAGGTCTGCACAGATGTAAAATAGATTCCACATGAACCCAGGTATTAAGCTCTGAGGTCTACACAGCTGTAATACAAATTCCACATAAACCCAGGTATTTACATTTAGCAGGGATGTCCACACAGCTCTAATATAGATTCCACATGAACCCAGGTATTTAGCTCTGTGGTCTACACAGCTCTAGTACAGATTCCACATAAACCTAGGTATGTACATTAGCTCGGAGGTCTTTCCAACTGTAACATTGATTCCACATGAATTCACACATTCATGTTTCGCAATGAAATCTTACCATCGTATGCTTCCACATAGCTCTTGGTGCAGTAGTACTCCTGGAAGAGGTTGGTTTGCAGCACACTTACATTGACCACGTTGTCCTCCTGCCCTGCTATGATCCTCCACCAGCATTCAGAGGGCCTGCAAGTAACAGTGCAGCATGATGTACGTCGTACTAGTTGATGAGGTGATGTGAAACAGTGTGATGATGGTGTGACTATATGTTGTGCTGGTTGATGAGGTGATGTGAAACAGTGTGATGATGGTGTATCTATATGCTGTGCTGGTTGATGATGTGATGTGAAACAGCGTGATGATGGTGTATCTATATGTTGTGCTGGTTGATGATGTGATGTGAAACAGTGTGATGATGGTGTATCTATATGTTGTGCTGGTTGATGATGTGATGTGAAACAGCGTGATGATGGTGTGACTATATGCTGTGCTGGTTGATGATGTGATGTGAAACAGCGTGATGATGGTGTATCTATATGCTGTGCTGGTTGATGATGTGATGTGAAACAGTGTGATGATGGTGTATCTATATGTTGTGCTGCTTGATGATGTGATGTGAAACAGCGTGATGATGGTGTGACTATATGCTGTGCTGGTTGATGATGTGATGTGAAACAGTGTGATGATGGTGTATCTATATGCTGTGCTGGTTGATGATGTGATGTGAAACAGCGTGATGATGGTGTATCTATATGTTGTGCTGCTTGATGATGTTGTTATGTGAAACAGCGTGATGATGGTGTGACTATATGTTGTGCTGGTTGATGATGTGATGTGAAACAGTGTGATGATGGTGTATCCATATGTTGTGCTGGTTGATGATGTGATGTGAAACAGTGTGATGATGGTGTATCTATATGCTGTGCTGGTTGATGATGTGATGTGAAACAGTGTGATGATGGTGTATCTATATGTTGTGCTGGTTGATGATGTGATGTGAAACAGTGTGATGATGGTGTATCTATATGTTGTGCTGGTTGATGATGTGATGTGAAACAGCGTGATGATGGTGTGACTATATGTTGTGCTGGTTGATGATGTGATGTGAAACAGCGTGATGATGGTGTGACTATATGTTGTGCTGGTTGATGATGTGATGTGAAACAGCGTGATGATGGTGTGACTATATGTTGTGCTGGTTGATGATGTGATGTGAAACAGTGTGATGATGGTGTGACTATATGTTGTGCTGGTTGATGATGTGATGTGAAACAGCGTGATGATGGTGTGACTATATGTTGTGCTGGTTGATGATGTGATGTGAAACAGTGTGATGATGGTGTATCTATATGTTGTGCTGGTTGATGATGTGATGTGAAACAGTGTGATGATGGTGTGACTATATGTTGTGCTGGTTGATGATGTGATGTGAAACAGTGTGATGATGGTGTATCTATATGCTGTGCTGCTTGATGATGTGATGTGAAACAGTGTGATGATGGTGTATCTATATGCTGTGCTGGTTGATGATGTGATGTGAAACAGTGTGATGATGGTGTATCTATATGTTGTGCTGGTTGATGATGTGATGTGAAACAGTGTGATGATGGTGTATCTATATGTTGTGCTGGTTGATGATGTGATGTGAAACAGTGTGATGATGGTGTATCTATATGCTGTGCTGGTTGATGATGTGATGTGAAACAGTGTGATGATGGTGTATCTATATGTTGTGCTGGTTGATGATGTGATGTGAAACAGCGTGATGATGGTGTATCTATATGCTGTGCTGCTTGATGATGTGATGTGAAACAGTGTGATGATGGTGTATCTATATGTTGTGCTGGTTGATGATGTGATGTGAAACAGTGTGATGATGGTGTATCTATATGTTGTGCTGCTTGATGATGTGATGTGAAACAGTGTGATGATGGTGTATCTATATGTTGTGCTGGTTGATGATGTGATGTGAAACAGTGTGATGATGGTGTATCTATATGCTGTGCTGGTTGATGATGTGATGTGAAACAGTGTGATGATGGTGTATCTATATGCTGTGCTGCTTGATGATGTGATGTGAAACAGTGTGATGATGGTGTATCTATATGCTGTGCTGGTTGATGATGTGATGTGAAACAGTGTGATGATGGTGTATCTATATGTTGTGCTGGTTGATGATGTGATGTGAAACAGTGTGATGATGGTGTATCTATATGTTGTGCTGGTTGATGATGTGATGTGAAACAGTGTGATGATGGTGTATCTATATGCTGTGCTGGTTGATGATGTGATGTGAAACAGTGTGATGATGGTGTATCTATATGCTGTGCTGGTTGATGATGTGATGTGAAACAGTGTGATGATGGTGTATCTATATGCTGTGCTGGTTGATGATGTGATGTGAAACAGTGTGATGATGGTGTATCTATATGTTGTGCTGGTTGATGATGTGATGTGAAACAGTGTGATGATGGTGTATCTATATGTTGTGCTGGTTGATGATGTGATGTGAAACAGTGTGATGATGGTGTATCTATATGCTGTGCTGGTTGATGATGTGATGTGAAACAGTGTGATGATGGTGTATCTATATGCTGTGCTGGTTGATGATGTGATGTGAAACAGTGTGATGATGGTGTATCTATATGCTGTGCTGGTTGATGATGTGATGTGAAACAGTGTGATGATGGTGTATCTATATGCTGTGCTGGTTGATGATGTGATGTGAAACAGTGTGATGATGGTGTATCTATATGTTGTGCTGGTTGATGATGTGATGTGAAACAGTGTGATGATGGTGTATCTATATGCTGTGCTGGTTGATGATGTGATGTGAAACAGTGTGATGATGGTGTATCTATATGCTGTGCTGGTTGATGATGTGATGTGAAACAGTGTGATGATGGTGTATCTATATGTTGTGCTGCTTGATGATGTGATGTGAAACAGTGTGATGATGGTGTATCTATATGCTGTGCTGGTTGATGATGTGATGTGAAACAGTGTGATGATGGTGTATCTATATGTTGTGCTGGTTGATGATGTGATGTGAAACAGCGTCATGATGGTGTATCTATATGCTGTGCTGGTTGATGATGTGATGTGAAACAGTGTGATGATGGTGTATCTATATGCTGTGCTGGTTGATGATGTGATGTGAAACAGTGTGATGATGGTGTATCTATATGCTGTGCTGGTTGATGATGTGATGTGAAACAGTGTGATGATGGTGTATCTATATGTTGTGCTGGTTGATGATGTGATGTGAAACAGTGTGATGATGGTGTATCTATATGCTGTGCTGGTTGATGATGTGATGTGAAACAGTGTGATGATGGTGTATCTATATGCTGTGCTGGTTGATGATGTGATGTGAAACAGTGTGATGATGGTGTATCTATATGTTGTGCTGCTTGATGATGTGATGTGAAACAGCGTGATGATGGTGTATCTATATGCTGTGCTGCTTGATGATGTGATGTGAAACAGCGTGATGATGGTGTATCTATATGTTGTGCTGCTTGATGATGTGATGTGAAACAGTGTGATGATGGTGTATCTATATGCTGTGCTGGTTGATGATGTGATGTGAAACAGTGTGATGATGGTGTATCTATATGTTGTGGTGCTTGATGATGTGATGTGAAACAGTGTGATGATGGTGTATCTATATGCTGTGCTGGTTGATGATGTGATGTGAAACAGTGTGATGATGGTGTATCTATATGCTGTGCTGGTTGATGATGTGATGTGAAACAGTGTGATGATGGTGTATCTATATGTTGTGCTGCTTGATGATGTGATGTGAAACAGTGTGATGATGGTGTATCTATATGCTGTGCTGGTTGATGATGTGATGTGAAACAGTGTGATGATGGTGTATCTATATATTGTGCTGCTTGATGATGTGATGTGAAACAGTGTGATGATGGTGTATCTATATGCTGTGCTGGTTGATGATGTGATGTGAAACAGTGTGATGATGGTGTATCTATATGCTGTGCTGGTTGATGATGTGATGTGAAACAGTGTGATGATGGTGTATCTATATGTTGTGCTGCTTGATGATGTGATGTGAAACAGTGTGATGATGGTGTATCTATATGCTGTGCTGGTTGATGATGTGATGTGAAACAGTGTGATGATGGTGTATCTATATGTTGTGCTGCTTGATGATGTGATGTGAAACAGTGTGATGATGGTGTATCTATATGCTGTGCTGGTTGATGATGTCATGTGAAACAGCGTGATGATGGTGTATCTATATGTTGTGCTGGTTGATGATGTGATGTGAAACAGTGTGATGATGGTGTATCTATATGCTGTGCTGCTTGATGATGTGATGTGAAACAGTGTGATGGTGTATCTATATGTTGTGCTGGTTGATGATGTGATGTGAAACAGTGTGATGATGGTGTATCTATATGTTGTGCTGGTTGATGATGTGATGTGAAACAGTGTGATGGTGTATCTATATGTTGTGCTGGTTGATGATGTGATGTGAAACAGTGTGATGATGGTGTATCTATATGTTGTGCTGGTTGATGATGTGATGTGAAACAGTGTGATGATGGTGTATCTATATGTTGTGCTGCTTGATGATGTGATGTGAAACAGTGTGATGATGGTGTGACTATATGCTGTGCTGGTTGATGATGTGATGTGAAACAGTGTGATGATGGTGTATCTATATGCTGTGCTGGTTGATGATGTGATGTGAAACAGCGTGATGATGGTGTGACTATATGTTGTGCTGGTTGATGATGTGATGTGAAACAGTGTGATGATGGTGTATCTATATGCTGTGCTGGTTGATGATGTGATGTGAATTAGTGTGATGATGGTGTATCTATATGTTGTGCTGGTTGATGATGTGATGTGAAACAGCGTGATGATGGTGTATCTATATGCTGTGCTGGTTGATGATGTGATGTGAAACAGCGTGATGATGGTGTATCTATATGTTGTGCTGCTTGATGATGTGATGTGAAACAGTGTGATGATGGTGTATCTATATGTTGTGCTGGTTGATGATGTGATGTGAAACAGTGTGATGATGGTGTATCTATATGTTGTGCTGGTTGATGATGTGATGTGAAACAGTGTGATGATGGTGTATCTATATGCTGTGCTGGTTGATGATGTGATGTGAAACAGTGTGATGATGGTGTATCTATATGTTATGCTGCTTGATGATGTGATGTGAAACAGTGTGATGATGGTGTATCTATATGCTGTGCTGCTTGATGATGTGATGTGAAACAGTGTGATGATGGTGTATCTATATGCTGTGCTGCTTGATGATGTGATGTGAAACAGCGTGATGATGGTGTATCTATATGTTGTGCTGGTTGATGATGTGATGTGAAACAGTGTGATGATGGTGTATCTATATGCTGTGCTGCTTGATGAGGTGATGTGAAACAGTGTGATGATGGTGTATCTATATGTTGTGCTGCTTGATGATGTGATGTGAAACAGTGTGATGATGGTGTATCTATATGCTGTGCTGGTTGATGATGTGATGTGAAACAGCGTGATAATGGTGTATCTATATGTTGTGCTGCTTCATGATGTGATGTGAAACAGCGTGATGATGGTGTATCTATATGCTGTGCTGGTTGATGATGTGGTGTGAAACAGCGTGATGATGGTGTATCTATATGCTGTGCTGGTTGATGATGTGACGTGAAACAGTGTGATGATGGTGTATCTATATGCTGTGCTGGTTGATGATGTGACGTGAAACAGTGTGATGATGGTGTATCTATATGTTGTGCTGGTTGATGATGTGATGTGAAACAGTGTGATGATGGTGTATCTATATGTTGTGCTGGTTGATGATGTGATGTGAAACAGTGTGATGATGGTGTATCTATATGCTGTGCTGGTTGATGATGTGATGTGAAACAGTGTGATGATGGTGTATCTATATGCTGTGCTGCTTGATGATGTGATGTGAAACAGTGTGATGATGGTGTATCTATATGTTGTGCTGGTTGATGATGTGATGTGAAACAGTGTGATGATGGTGTATCTATATGCTGTGCTGGTTGATGATGTGATGTGAAACAGTGTGATGATGGTGTATCTATATGTTGTGCTGGTTGATGATGTGATGTGAAACAGCGTGATGATGGTGTATCTATATGCTGTGCTGGTTGATGATGTGATGTGAAACAGTGTGATGATGGTGTATCTATATGTTGTGCTGCTTGATGATGTGATGTGAAACTGTGTGATGATGGTGTATCTATATGCTGTGCTGGTTGATGATGTGATGTGAAACAGTGTGATGATGGTGTATCTATATGCTGTGCTGGTTGATGATGTGATGTGAAACAGTGTGATGATGGTGTATCTATATGTTGTGCTGCTTGATGATGTGATGTGAAACAGTGTGATGATGGTGTATCTATATGCTGTGCTGGTTGATGATGTGATGTGAAACAGTGTGATGATGGTGTATCTATATGTTGTGCTGCTTGATGAGGTGATGTGAAACAGTGTGATGATGGTGTATCTATATGCTGTGCTGCTTGAAGATGTGATGTGAAACAGTGTGATGATGGTGTATCTATATGTTGTGCTGCTTGATGATGTGATGTGAAACAGTGTGATGATGGTGTATCTATATGCTGTGCTGGTTGATGATGTGATGTGAAACAGTGTGATGGTGTACCTATATGTTGTGCTGGTTGATGATGTCATGTGAAACAGCGTGATGATGGTGTATCTATATGTTGTGCTGGTTGATGATGTGTTGTGAAACAGTGTGATGATGGTGTATCTATATGTTGTGCTGGTTGATGATGTGATGTGAAACAGTGTGATGATGGTGTATCTATATGTTGTGCTACTTGATGATGTGATGTGAAACAGTGTGATGATGGTGTATCTATATGCTGTGCTGGTTGATGATGTGATGTGAAACAGTGTGATGATGGTGTATCTATATGTTGTGCTGGTTGATGATGTGATGTGAAACAGTGTGATGATGGTGTATCTATATGCTGTGCTGGTTGATGATGTGATGTGAAACAGTGTGATGGTGTATCTATATGTTGTGCTGGTTGATGATGTGATGTGAAACAGTGTGATGATGGTGTATCTATATGCTGTGCTGGTTGATGATGTGATGTGAAACAGTGTGATGATGGTGTATCTATATGTTGTGCTGGTTGATGATGTGATGTGAAACAGTGTGATGATGGTGTATCTATATGCTGTGCTGGTTGATGATGTGATGTGAAACAGTGTGATGATGGTGTATCTATATGCTGTGCTGGTTGATGATGTGATGTGAAACAGTGTGATGATGGTGTATCTATATGCTGTGCTGGTTGATGATGTGATGTGAAACAGGGTGATGATGGTGTATCTATATGCTGTGCTGGTTGATGATGTGATGTGAAACAGGGTGATGATGGTGTATCTATATGTTGTGCTGGTTGATGATGTGATGTGAAACAGCGTGATGATGGTGTATCTATATGCTGTGCTGGTTGATGATGTGATGTGAAACAGTGTGATGATGGTGTATCTATATGTTGTGCTGCTTGATGATGTGATGTGAAACTGTGTGATGATGGTGTGTCTATATGCTGTGCTGGTTGATGATGTGATGTGAAACAGTGTGATGATGGTGTATCTATATGCTGTGCTGCTTGATGATGTGATGTGAAACAGTGTGATGATGGTGTATCTATATGTTGTGCTGCTTGATGATGTGATGTGAAACAGTGTGATGATGGTGTATCTATATGCTGTGCTGGTTGATGATGTGATGTGAAACAGTGTGATGATGGTGTATCTATATGTTGTGCTGCTTGATGATGTGATGTGAAACAGTGTGATGATGGTGTATCTATATGTTGTGCTGGTTGATGATGTGATGTGAAACAGTGTGATGATGGTGTATCTATATGTTGTGCTGCTTGATGATGTGATGTGAAACAGTGTGATGATGGTGTATCTATATGCTGTGCTGGTTGATGATGTGATGTGAAACAGTGTGATGATGGTGTATCTATATGTTGTGCTGGTTGATGATGTGATGTGAAACAGTGTGATGATGGTGTATCTATATGCTGTGCTGGTTGATGATGTGATGTGAAACAGTGTGATGGTGTATCTATATGTTGTGCTGGTTGATGATGTGATGTGAAACAGTGTGATGATGGTGTATCTATATGCTGTGCTGGTTGATGATGTGATGTGAAACAGTGTGATGATGGTGTATCTATATGTTGTGCTGGTTGATGATGTGATGTGAAACAGTGTGATGATGGTGTATCTATATGCTGTGCTGGTTGATGATGTGATGTGAAACAGTGTGATGATGGTGTATCTATATGTTGTGCTGGTTGATGATGTGATGTGAAACAGCGTGATGATGGTGTATCTATATGCTGTGCTGGTTGATGATGTGATGTGAAACAGTGTGATGATGGTGTATCTATATGTTGTGCTGCTTGATGATGTGATGTGAAACTGTGTGATGATGGTGTATCTATATGCTGTGCTGGTTGATGATGTGATGTGAAACAGTGTGATGATGGTGTATCTATATGCTGTGCTGGTTGATGATGTGATGTGAAACAGTGTGATGATGGTGTATCTATATGTTGTGCTGCTTGATGATGTGATGTGAAACAGTGTGATGATGGTGTATCTATATGCTGTGCTGGTTGATGATGTGATGTGAAACAGTGTGATGATGGTGTATCTATATGTTGTGCTGGTTGATGATGTGATGTGAAACAGTGTGATGATGGTGTATCTATATGCTGTGCTGCTTGATGATGTGATGTGAAACAGTGTGATGATGGTGTATCTATATGCTGTGCTGGTTGATGATGTGATGTGAAACAGTGTGATGATGGTGTATCTATATGCTGTGCTGGTTGATGATGTGATGTGAAACAGTGTGATGATGGTGTATCTGTATGCTGTGCTGGTTGATGATGTGATGTGAAACAGTGTGATGATGGTGTATCTTTATGCTGTGCTGGTTGATGATGTGATGTGAAACAGTGTGATGATGGTGTATCTATATGTTGTGCTGCTTGATGATGTGATGTGAAACAGTGTGATGATGGTGTATCTATATGCTGTGCTGCTTGATGATGTGATGTGAAACAGTGTGATGATGGTGTATCTATATGCTGTGCTGGTTGATGATGTGATGTGAAACAGTGTGATGATGGTGTATCTATATGCTGTGCTGGTTGATGATGTGATGTGAAACAGTGTGATGATGGTGTATCTATATGTTGTGCTGGTTGATGATGTGATGTGAAACAGTGTGATGATGGTGTATCTATATGCTGTGCTGGTTGATGATGTGATGTGAAACAGTGTGATGATGGTGTATCTGTATGCTGTGCTGGTTGATGATGTGATGTGAAACAGTGTGATGATGGTGTATCTATATGCTGTGCTGGTTGATGATGTGATGTGAAACAGTGTGATGATGGTGTATCTATATGTTGTGCTGCTTGATGATGTGATGTGAAACAGTGTGATGATGGTGTATCTATATGTTGTGCTGGTTGATGATGTCATGTGAAACAGCTTGATGATGGTGTATCTATATGTTGTGCTGCTTGATGAGGTGATGTCAAACAGTGTGATGATGGTGTATCTATATGCTGTGCTGGTTGATGATGTGATGTGAAACAGTGTGATGATGGTGTATCTATATGTTGTGCTGGTTGATGATGTGATGTGAAACAGTGTGATGATGGTGTATCTATATGTTGTGCTGGTTGATGATGTGATGTGAAACAGTGTGATGATGGTGTATCTATATGCTGTGCTGGTTGATGATGTGATGTGAAACAGTGTGATGATGGTGTGACTATATGTTGTGCTGCTTGATGATGTGATGTGAAACAGCGTGATGATGGTGTATCTATATGCTGTGCTGGTTGATGATGTGATGTGAAACAGTGTGATGATGGTGTATCTATATGTTGTGCTGCTTGATGATGTGATGTGAAACAGTGTGATGATGGTGTATCTATATGCTGTGCTGGTTGATGATGTGATGTGAAACTGTGATGATGGTGTATCTATATGTTGTGCTGGTTGATGATGTGATGTGAAACAGCGTGATGATGGTGTATCTATATGTTGTGCTGCTTGATGAGGTGATGTGAAACAGTGTGATGATGGTGTATCTATATGCTGTGCTGGTTGATGATGTGATGTGAAACAGTGTGATGATGGTGTATCTATATGTTGTGCTGGTTGATGATGTGATGTGAAACAGTGTGATGATGGTGTATCTATATGTTGTGCTGCTTGATGATGTGATGTGAAACAGTGTGATGATGGTGTATCTATATGCTGTGCTGGTTGATGATGTGATGTGAAACAGTGTGATGATGGTGTATCTATATGTTGTGCTGGTTGATGATGTGATGTGAAACAGTGTGATGATGGTGTGTCTATATGCTGTGCTGCTTGATGATGTGATGTGAAACAGTGTGATGATGGTGTATCTATATGCTGTGCTGGTTGATGATGTGATGTGAAACAGTGTGATGATGGTGTATCTATATGCTGTGCTGGTTGATGATGTGATGTGAAACAGTGTGATGATGGTGTATCTGTATGCTGTGCTGGTTGATGATGTGATGTGAAACAGTGTGATGATGGTGTATCTGTATGCTGTGCTGGTTGATGATGTGATGTGAAACAGTGTGATGATGGTGTATCTATATGTTGTGCTGCTTGATGATGTGATGTGAAACAGTGTGATGATGGTGTATCTATATGCTGTGCTGCTTGATGATGTGATGTGAAACAGTGTGATGATGGTGTATCTATATGCTGTGCTGGTTGATGATGTGATGTGAAACAGTGTGATGATGGTGTATCTATATGCTGTGCTGGTTGATGATGTGATGTGAAACAGTGTGATGATGGTGTATCTATATGTTGTGCTGGTTGATGATGTGATGTGAAACAGTGTGATGATGGTGTATCTATATGCTGTGCTGGTTGATGATGTGATGTGAAACAGTGTGATGATGGTGTATCTGTATGCTGTGCTGGTTGATGATGTGATGTGAAACAGTGTGATGATGGTGTATCTATATGCTGTGCTGGTTGATGATGTGATGTGAAACAGTGTGATGATGGTGTATCTATATGTTGTGCTGCTTGATGATGTGATGTGAAACAGTGTGATGATGGTGTATCTATATGTTGTGCTGGTTGATGATGTCATGTGAAACAGTGTGATGATGGTGTATCTATATGTTGTGCTGCTTGATGAGGTGATGTGAAACAGTGTGATGATGGTGTATCTATATGCTGTGCTGGTTGATGATGTGATGTGAAACAGTGTGATGATGGTGTATCTATATGTTGTGCTGGTTGATGATGTGATGTGAAACAGTGTGATGATGGTGTATCTATATGTTGTGCTGCTTGATGATGTGATGTGAAACAGTGTGATGATGGTGTATCTATATGCTGTGCTGGTTGATGATGTGATGTGAAACAGTGTGATGATGGTGTATCTATATGTTGTGCTGGTTGATGATGTGATGTGAAACAGTGTGATGATGGTGTATCTATATGCTGTGCTGCTTGATGATGTGATGTGAAACAGTGTGATGATGGTGTATCTATATGCTGTGCTGCTTGATGATGTGATGTGAAACAGTGTGATGATGGTGTATCTATATGTTGTGCTGGTTGATGATGTGATGTGAAACAGTGTGATGATGGTGTGACTATATGTTGTGCTGCTTGATGATGTGATGTGAAACAGCGTGATGATGGTGTATCTATATGCTGTGCTGGTTGATGATGTGATGTGAAACAGTGTGATGATGGTGTATCTATATGTTGTGCTGGTTGATGATGTGATGTGAAACAGTGTGATGATGGTGTATCTATATGCTGTGCTGGTTGATGATGTGATGTGAAACAGTGTGATGATGGTGTATCTATATGTTGTGCTGGTTGATGATGTGATGTGAAACAGCGTGATGATGGTGTATCTATATGTTATGCTGCTTGATGAGGTGATGTGAAACAGTGTGATGATGGTGTATCTATATGCTGTGCTGGTTGATGATGTGATGTGAAACAGTGTGATGATGGTGTATCTATATGCTGTGCTGGTTGATGATGTGATGTGAAACAGTGTGATGATGGTGTATCTATATGCTGTGCTGGTTGATGATGTGATGTGAAACAGTGTGATGATGGTGTATCTATATGCTGTGCTGGTTGATGATGTGATGTGAAACAGTGTGATGATGGTGTATCTATATGTTGTGCTGGTTGATGATGTGATGTGAAACAGTGTGATGATGGTGTATCTATATGCTGTGCTGGTTGATGATGTGATGTGAAACAGTGTGATGATGGTGTATCTGTATGCTGTGCTGGTTGATGATGTGATGTGAAACAGTGTGATGATGGTGTATCTATATGCTGTGCTGGTTGATGATGTGATGTGAAACAGTGTGATGATGGTGTATCTATATGTTGTGCTGCTTGATGATGTGATGTGAAACAGTGTGATGATGGTGTATCTATATGTTGTGCTGGTTGATGATGTCATGTGAAACAGTGTGATGATGGTGTATCTATATGTTGTGCTGCTTGATGAGGTGATGTGAAACAGTGTGATGATGGTGTATCTATATGCTGTGCTGGTTGATGATGTGATGTGAAACAGTGTGATGATGGTGTATCTATATGTTGTGCTGGTTGATGATGTGATGTGAAACAGTGTGATGATGGTGTATCTATATGTTGTGCTGCTTGATGATGTGATGTGAAACAGTGTGATGATGGTGTATCTATATGCTGTGCTGGTTGATGATGTGATGTGAAACAGTGTGATGATGGTGTATCTATATGTTGTGCTGGTTGATGATGTGATGTGAAACAGTGTGATGATGGTGTATCTATATGCTGTGCTGCTTGATGATGTGATGTGAAACAGTGTGATGATGGTGTATCTATATGCTGTGCTGCTTGATGATGTGATGTGAAACAGTGTGATGATGGTGTATCTATATGTTGTGCTGGTTGATGATGTGATGTGAAACAGTGTGATGATGGTGTGACTATATGTTGTGCTGCTTGATGATGTGATGTGAAACAGCGTGATGATGGTGTATCTATATGCTGTGCTGGTTGATGATGTGATGTGAAACAGTGTGATGATGGTGTATCTATATGTTGTGCTGGTTGATGATGTGATGTGAAACAGTGTGATGATGGTGTATCTATATGCTGTGCTGGTTGATGATGTGATGTGAAACAGTGTGATGATGGTGTATCTATATGTTGTGCTGGTTGATGATGTGATGTGAAACAGCGTGATGATGGTGTATCTATATGTTATGCTGCTTGATGAGGTGATGTGAAACAGTGTGATGATGGTGTATCTATATGCTGTGCTGGTTGATGATGTGATGTGAAACAGTGTGATGATGGTGTATCTATATGCTGTGCTGGTTGATGATGTGATGTGAAACAGTGTGATGATGGTGTATCTATATGCTGTGCTGCTTGATGATGTGATGTGAAACAGCGTGATGATGGTGTATCTATATGCTGTGCTGGTTGATGATGTGATGTGAAACAGCGTGATGATGGTGTATCTATATGTTGTGCTGCTTGATGAGGTGATGTGAAACAGTGTGATGATGGTGTATCTATATGCTGTGCTGCTTGATGATGTGATGTGAAATAGCGTGATGAAGTTGTGACTATATGCTGTGCTGCTTGATGATGTGATGTGAAACAGTGTGATGATGGTGTATCTATATGCTGTGCTGCTTGATGATGTGATGTGAAACAGTGTGATGATGGTGTATCTATATGTTGTGCTGCTTGATGATGTGATGTGAAACAGTGTGATGATGGTGTATCTATATGCTGTGCTGGTTGATGATGTGATGTGAAACAGTGTGATGATGGTGTATCTATATGCTGTGCTGCTTGATGATGTGATGTGAAACAGTGTGATGATGGTGTATCTATATGCTGTGCTGGTTGATGATGTGATGTGAAACAGTGTGATGATGGTGTATCTATATGCTGTGCTCCTTGATGATGTGATGTGAAACAGTGTGATGATGGTGTGACTATATGTTGTGCTGCTTGATGATGTGATGTGAAACAGCGTGATGATGGTGTATCTATATGCTGTGCTGGTTGATGATGTGATGTGAAACAGTGTGATGATGGTGTATCTATATGTTGTGCTGGTTGATGATGTGATGTGAAACAGTGTGATGATGGTGTATCTATATGCTGTGCTGGTTGATGATGTGATGTGAAACAGTGTGATGATGGTGTATCTATATGTTGTGCTGGTTGATGATGTGATGTGAAACAGCGTGATGATGGTGTATCTATATGTTATGCTGCTTGATGAGGTGATGTGAAACAGTGTGATGATGGTGTATCTATATGCTGTGCTGGTTGATGATGTGATGTGAAACAGTGTGATGATGGTGTATCTATATGCTGTGCTGGTTGATGATGTGATGTGAAACAGTGTGATGATGGTGTATCTATATGCTGTGCTGCTTGATGATGTGATGTGAAACAGCGTGATGATGGTGTATCTATATGCTGTGCTGGTTGATGATGTGATGTGAAACAGCGTGATGATGGTGTATCTATATGTTGTGCTGCTTGATGAGGTGATGTGAAACAGTGTGATGATGGTGTATCTATATGCTGTGCTGCTTGATGATGTGATGTGAAATAGCGTGATGAAGGTGTGACTATATGCTGTGCTGCTTGATGATGTGATGTGAAACAGTGTGATGATGGTGTATCTATATGCTGTGCTGCTTGATGATGTGATGTGAAACAGTGTGATGATGGTGTATCTATATGTTGTGCTGCTTGATGATGTGATGTGAAACAGTGTGATGATGGTGTATCTATATGCTGTGCTGGTTGATGATGTGATGTGAAACAGTGTGATGATGGTGTATCTATATGCTGTGCTGCTTGATGATGTGATGTGAAACAGTGTGATGATGGTGTATCTATATGCTGTGCTGGTTGATGATGTGATGTGAAACAGTGTGATGATGGTGTATCTATATGCTGTGCTCCTTGATGATGTGATGTGAAACAGTGTGATGATGGTGTATCTATATGCTGTGCTGGTTGATGATGTGATGTGAAACAGTGTGATGATGGTGTATCTATATGCTGTGCTGGTTGATGATGTGATGTGAAACAGTGTGATGATGGTGTATCTATATGTTTTGCTGGTTGATGATGTGATGTGAAACTGTGATGATGGTGTATCTATATGTTGTGCTGGTTGATGAGGTGATGTGAAACAGCGTGATGATGGTGTATCTATATGTTGTGCTGGTTGATGATGTGATGTGAAACAGTGTGATGATGGTGTGACTATATGTTGTGCTGGTTGATGATGTGATGTGAAACAGTGTGATGATGGTGTATCTGTATGCTGTGCTGGTTGATGAGGTGATGTGAAACAGCGTGATGATGGTGTATCTATATGCTGTGCTGGTTGATGATGTGATGTGAAACAGTGTGATGATGGTGTATCTATATGCTGTGCTGGTTGATGATGTGATGTGAAACAGTGTGATGATGGTGTATCTGTATGCTGTGCTGGTTGATGAGGTGATGTGAAACAGCGTGATGATGGTGTGACTATATGTTGTGCTGGTTGATGATGTGATGTGAAACAGTGTGATGATGGTGTATCTGTATGCTGTGCTGGTTGATGAGGTGATGTGAAACAGCGTGATGATGGTGTATCTATATGCTGTGCTGGTTGATGATGTGATGTGAAACAGTGTGATGATGGTGTATCTATATGCTGTGCTGGTTGATGATGTGATGTGAAACAGTGTGATGATGGTGTATCTATATGCTGTGCTGGTTGATGATGTGATGTGAAACAGTGTGATGATGGTGTATCTATATGCTGTGCTGGTTGATGATGTGATGTGAAACAGTGTGATGATGGTGTATCTATATGCTGTGCTGGTTGATGATGTGATGTGAAACAGTGTGATGATGGTGTATCTATATGTTGTGCTGGTTGATGATGTGATGTGAAACAGTGTGATGATGGTGTATCTATATGCTGTGCTGGTTGATGATGTGATGTGAAACAGTGTGATGATGGTGTATCTGTATGCTGTGCTGGTTGATGATGTGATGTGAAACAGTGTGATGATGGTGTATCTATATGCTGTGCTGGTTGATGATGTGATGTGAAACAGTGTGATGATGGTGTATCTATATGTTGTGCTGCTTGATGATGTGATGTGAAACAGTGTGATGATGGTGTATCTATATGTTGTGCTGGTTGATGATGTCATGTGAAACAGTGTGATGATGGTGTATCTATATGTTGTGCTGCTTGATGAGGTGATGTGAAACAGTGTGATGATGGTGTATCTATATGCTGTGCTGGTTGATGATGTGATGTGAAACAGTGTGATGATGGTGTATCTATATGTTGTGCTGGTTGATGATGTGATGTGAAACAGTGTGATGATGGTGTATCTATATGTTGTGCTGCTTGATGATGTGATGTGAAACAGTGTGATGATGGTGTATCTATATGCTGTGCTGGTTGATGATGTGATGTGAAACAGTGTGATGATGGTGTATCTATATGTTGTGCTGGTTGATGATGTGATGTGAAACAGTGTGATGATGGTGTATCTATATGCTGTGCTGCTTGATGATGTGATGTGAAACAGTGTGATGATGGTGTATCTATATGCTGTGCTGCTTGATGATGTGATGTGAAACAGTGTGATGATGGTGTATCTATATGTTGTGCTGGTTGATGATGTGATGTGAAACAGTGTGATGATGGTGTGACTATATGTTGTGCTGCTTGATGATGTGATGTGAAACAGCGTGATGATGGTGTATCTATATGCTGTGCTGGTTGATGATGTGATGTGAAACAGTGTGATGATGGTGTATCTATATGTTGTGCTGGTTGATGATGTGATGTGAAACAGTGTGATGATGGTGTATCTATATGCTGTGCTGGTTGATGATGTGATGTGAAACAGTGTGATGATGGTGTATCTATATGTTGTGCTGGTTGATGATGTGATGTGAAACAGCGTGATGATGGTGTATCTATATGTTATGCTGCTTGATGAGGTGATGTGAAACAGTGTGATGATGGTGTATCTATATGCTGTGCTGGTTGATGATGTGATGTGAAACAGTGTGATGATGGTGTATCTATATGCTGTGCTGGTTGATGATGTGATGTGAAACAGTGTGATGATGGTGTATCTATATGCTGTGCTGCTTGATGATGTGATGTGAAACAGCGTGATGATGGTGTATCTATATGCTGTGCTGGTTGATGATGTGATGTGAAACAGCGTGATGATGGTGTATCTATATGTTGTGCTGCTTGATGAGGTGATGTGAAACAGTGTGATGATGGTGTATCTATATGCTGTGCTGCTTGATGATGTGATGTGAAATAGCGTGATGATGGTGTGACTATATGCTGTGCTGCTTGATGATGTGATGTGAAACAGTGTGATGATGGTGTATCTATATGCTGTGCTGCTTGATGATGTGATGTGAAACAGTGTGATGATGGTGTATCTATATGTTGTGCTGCTTGATGATGTGATGTGAAACAGTGTGATGATGGTGTATCTATATGCTGTGCTGGTTGATGATGTGATGTGAAACAGTGTGATGATGGTGTATCTATATGCTGTGCTGCTTGATGATGTGATGTGAAACAGTGTGATGATGGTGTATCTATATGCTGTGCTGGTTGATGATGTGATGTGAAACAGTGTGATGATGGTGTATCTATATGCTGTGCTCCTTGATGATGTGATGTGAAACAGTGTGATGATGGTGTATCTATATGCTGTGCTGGTTGATGATGTGATGTGAAACAGTGTGATGATGGTGTATCTATATGCTGTGCTGGTTGATGATGTGATGTGAAACAGTGTGATGATGGTGTATCTATATGTTTTGCTGGTTGATGATGTGATGTGAAACTGTGATGATGGTGTATCTATATGTTGTGCTGGTTGATGAGGTGATGTGAAACAGCGTGATGATGGTGTATCTATATGTTGTGCTGGTTGATGATGTGATGTGAAACAGTGTGATGATGGTGTGACTATATGTTGTGCTGGTTGATGATGTGATGTGAAACAGTGTGATGATGGTGTATCTGTATGCTGTGCTGGTTGATGAGGTGATGTGAAACAGCGTGATGATGGTGTATCTATATGCTGTGCTGGTTGATGATGTGATGTGAAACAGTGTGATGATGGTGTATCTATATGCTGTGCTGGTTGATGATGTGATGTGAAACAGTGTGATGATGGTGTATCTGTATGCTGTGCTGGTTGATGAGGTGATGTGAAACAGCGTGATGATGGTGTGACTATATGTTGTGCTGGTTGATGATGTGATGTGAAACAGTGTGATGATGGTGTATCTGTATGCTGTGCTGGTTGATGAGGTGATGTGAAACAGCGTGATGATGGTGTATCTATATGCTGTGCTGGTTGATGATGTGATGTGAAACAGTGTGATGATGGTGTATCTATATGCTGTGCTGGTTGATGATGTGATGTGAAACAGTGTGATGATGGTGTATCTATATGCTGTGCTGGTTGATGATGTGATGTGAAACAGTGTGATGATGGTGTATCTATATGTTGTGCTGGTTGATGATGTGATGTGAAACAGCGTGATGATGGTGTATCTATATGTTGTGCTGGTTGATGATGTGATGTGAAACAGTGTGATGATGGTGTATCTATATGCTGTGCTGGTTGATGATGTGATGTGAAACAGTGTGATGATGGTGTATCTATATGCTGTGCTGGTTGATGATGTGATGTGAAACAGTGTGATGATGGTGTATCTATATGTTGTGCTGGTTGATGATGTGATGTGAAACAGTGTGATGATGGTGTATCTATATGCTGTGCTGCTTGATGATGTGATGTGAAACAGTGTGATGATGGTGTATCTATATGTTGTGCTGGTTGATGATGTGATGTGAAACAGTGTGATGATGGTGTATCTATATGTTGTGCTGGTTGATGATGTGATGTGAAACAGTGTGATGATGGTGTATCTATATGCTGTGCTGGTTGATGATGTGATGTGAAACAGTGTGATGATGGTGTATCTATATGTTGTGCTGGTTGATGATGTGATGTGAAACAGTGTGATGATGGTGTATCTATATGTTGTGCTGGTTGATGATGTGATGTGAAACAGTGTGATGATGGTGTATCTATATGTTGTGCTGCTTGATGATGTGATGTGAAACAGTGTGATGATGGTGTATCTATATGTTGTGCTGGTTGATGATGTGATGTGAAACAGTGTGATGATGGTGTATCTATATGCTGTGCTGCTTGATGATGTGATGTGAAACAGTGTGATGATGGTGTATCTATGTGTTGTGCTGGTTGATGATGTGATGTGAAACAGTGTGATGATGGTGTATCTATATGCTGTGCTGGTTGATGATGTGATGTGAAACAGTGTGATGATGGTGTATCTATATGCTGTGCTGGTTGATGATGTGATGTGAAACAGTGTGATGATGGTGTATCTATATGTTGTGCTGGTTGATGATGTGATGTGAAACAGTGTGATGATGGTGTGATGCATTTCAGTACGGTTTGACCTACCAGACAGGGCCTGTGGGGAAGCCAGATGATGACAGGTTCTGGGGAACCGATAATGCTTGCAGTGCCTTGTCACATGAGGAATCTGGAAGAAAACAAACATTTTACACTTGTGACAATATGATAATGTCCTCATGTGTGACGGTTGTATGGTGTGATGTACTGTGATGATGTAATTATTGTATGATGTGATGTACTGTGATGATATAAATGTTGTATGATGTGATGCACAGAGGTGGTATAAATGTTGTATGGTTTGATGCACTGTGATGGTATAAACGTTGTATGGTGTTATGTACTATGATGGTATAAATGTTGTATAGTGTGACATAATGTGATGGTACAAATGTTGTATGGTGTAATTTACTGTGTTAGTACAAATCTTGTCTGGTGTAATGTACTGTGATGGTATAAATGTTGTTTGTGCTAGGAGGGACCACTAAAACTGAATGAATAATGACCTACCTCTGCGGACAGCCTTGTACTTGATGTTAAACTTTCCTGTGTTCCCGATGTAAGACTTGAACTCTGCATATACCCATCTGGTGGATGACGAGATCCAGCCTGTGTCGAGGCCTGCACAGCGCCATGCCAGACGGGGCGAACTGATTGATGGACCTGGAAGTAGTTGCTGTTGTGTGACATGGCAGGCAACTCACCACTGTGTAAAACCATGTTTCAAGGGCTGGCAACTCACCACTGTGTAAAACCATGTTGAAAGGGCTGGCAACTCACCACTGTGTAAAACCATGTTTCAAGGGCTGGCAACTCACCACTGTGTAAAACCATGTCTAAAGGGCAGGCAACTCACCACTGTGTGAAACCCATGTCTAAAGGGCAGGCAACTCACCACTGTGTAAAACCATGTTGAAAGGGCTGGCAACTCACCACTGTGTAAAACCATGTTAAAGGGCAGGCAACTCACCACTGTGTAAAAACCATGTTTCAAGGGCTGGCAACTCACCACTGTGTAAAAACCATGTTTCAAGGGCTGGCAACTCACCACTGTGTAAAAACCATGTTTCAAGGGCTGGCAACTCACCACTGTGTAAAACCATGTTGAAAGGGCTGGCAACTCACCACTGTGTAAAACCATGTTGAAAGGGCTGGCAACTCACCACTGTGTAAAAACCATGTTGAAAGGGCTGGCAACTCACCACTGTGTAAAACCATGTTGAAAGGGCTGGCAACTCACCACTGTGTAGAAACCATGTTTCAAGGGCTGGCAACTCACCACTGTGTAAAAACCATGTTTCAAGGGCTGGCAACTCACCACTGTGTAAAAACCATGTTTCAAGGGCTGGCAACTCACCACTGTGTAAAAACCATGTTTCAAGGGCTGGCAACTCACCACTGTGTAAAACCATGTTGAAAGGGCTGGCAACTCACCACTGTGTAAAACCATGTTGAAAGGGCTGGCAACTCACCACTGTGTAAAAACCATGTTGAAAGGGCTGGCAACTCACCACTGTGTAAAACCATGTTGAAAGGGCTGGCAACTCACCACTGTGTAAAACCATGTTGAAAGGGCTGGCAACTCACCACTGTGTGAAACCCATGTTGAAAGGGCTGGCAACTCACCACTGAATAGAAACCATGTTGAAAGGGCTGGCAACTCACCACTGTGTAAGGCAATGTTTAACTTATTAAGCCCAAGAGCCGCTTCACTGCTCAACACCTGGAACCCCGTGCTGATTGCCTGGCCACTGTGTAAAAACCATGTTTCAAGGGCTGGCAACTCACCACTGTGTAAAACCATGTCTAAAGGGCTGGCAACTCACCACTGTATAAAAACCATGTTGAAAGGGCTGGCAACTTACCACTGTGTAAAAACCATGTTGAAAGGGCTGGCAATTCACCACTGTGTAAAAACCATGTTAAAGGGCTGGCAACTCACCACTGTGTAAAACCATGTTGAAAGGGCTGGCAACTCACCACTGTGTAAAAACCATGTTGAAAGGGCTGGCAACTCACCACTGTGTAAAAACCATGTTAAAGGGCTGGCAACTCACCACTGTGTAAAACCATGTTTAAAGGGCTGGCAACTCACCACTGTGTAAAAACCATGTTGAAAGGGCTGGCAACTCACCACTGAATAGAAACCATGTTGAAAGGGCTGGCAACTCACCACTGTGTAAAGCAAAGTTTTATAGGGCTGGCAACTCACCACTAGCACTGTGTATTAAGCCCAAGAGCCGCTTCACTGCTCAACACCTGGAACCCCGTGCTGATTGCCTGGCAAGACTAATCAGGGCTAATCACACCTGATATCCCTGGCTGATTGCTGTGGCAAGACTAATCAGGGCTAATCACACCTGATATCCCTGGCTGGTTTCGTAGATTACAGGAACCTGTCTCGTCATACCAGCAAGTCCTGATTGTTTAATTGTTTAATTATGTTTTAAAGGTATATGTTGAAAGAAAGCAGGAGTGAATACATATCATATATGTAACGTTTTACGTAATTTTATTACATTTTCTCTTGTAGACTTTTGGTGGCGTGTGTATTTTCTTAACACATGTTTGTATTCTTTGTATGTCAGACATAATTAAACAAATTGTCCCTCTCATGTCATTGTGTGAGGTTAAATTGTTCAAAACATCTATGTCAATGGCAGTAAAGAAGAATTTACGCTCATGCCTAATAATCTTGGTGCATGTGTATTTTCTTAACACGTTTGTATTCTTTGTATGTCAGACATAATTAAACAAATTGTCCCTCTCATGTCATTGTGTGAGGTTAAATTGTTCAAAACATCTATGTCAATGGCAGTAAAGAAGAATTTACGCTCATGCCTAATGATCCTCTATGAAAGAAGCGTTTTCGCTGATACGTTGCTAGTACATACTGAATATTTTAAGGTAAGTACTAATAAGCTTATGTGTAACTTACATGAAACAGATTCACAGTTTGTCTCTTTGGTTCATCTAGATTTAAAGCAGAAAATATATGTTATCACAGGAACATACATGTATAATGCTAGTCCTTGCACATACACGAGACAAAGGGTCATGGGATGGGTGTCATCAAAGTTCCCGAATATGACGTTTTGTATCTCAACTGTTCAACATAGTGGCTGATTTGTTATCTACGACCAATCGTATCATGAGATACCTGTCACAGAGGAAATGACAGGTGATTGGGCGTGGGCTAAATTTCTGAAGAGCATGTTCGGTCACTAGACAGCTTGGTTACAGATTGACCATTGGTTTGATCGTTGACCAATCGATATGCTGGATTTCGGTTTTATCAACTCTAGCTATCATGAAAAAGTTTGTGTAGCGTGAACGTACATAATCGTGAGGATGCCTGAAATGTACATGTAGGACTAACAAGCACTTTGAGTTTATTTTTCTTTAAAGCGCTCAAATCGCTACAATCCAATTATTTTTACCCCGGATAACCCAATCCAACCACTGAGTAGAGAGAGTATTTATTTGCATATACATTTTGCGCACACTACTTGTACATCAAACATAATGGCTTGCTGAACGTTTCAATATAATCTGTACATTGTTACGAATAAATATCACAATTCAAGTAGATGTATTATAGAATTAAAATAAGTTACACGATACTGATTTATTGTGATGTATACACTTGCACTTGAATCTCCCCAAATATTTATGAAGATGGGCACACTTATATTTGTTTTGAAAGCAAACAAATTTCAGAAGATTGACAATGGACTCCACAAAATGAATGAATGAATGATTTAATTTAGAAGGTTTTGTAACCTTGTCACCGTTAATTCAATAAATGTGCAAACAGAGTATCTTAGTATTCACTCCCAATGACGAGTAACAAACACTTACCTCCTGTAACAACATCTCATAATCCCCTTTCTTGCAGACGTGTTCATTTGCCTGTATAAGCCAAATTTAAAATTTAAAACCCCCAATATGCGGCTCTCGCTGAATGGGAGGTGATTTTTATCACCCCCAATACGCGGCTCTTGCTGAATAAGAGGTGCTTTTTATAACAGCCAATACACGACTCCCGCTGTGAAAAGCTAATTTATTTGACCCGCATATACGTCTCTCGGCCTTAATGAGTTAAGCGGATGGGAACTCACCACTGTGTACAGCCATGTTTAAAGGGCAGGCAACTCACTACTTTGTAAAGCCATGTTTAAAGGACTGGCAAGTCACCACTGTGGAAAACCATGTTTAAATGGTTGGCAACTCACCAAAATGTCTAAGGCCATGTTTAAAGGGCTGGCAACTCACAAAAATGTCTAAGGCCATGTTTAAATGGCAGGCAACTCACCACTGTGTACAGCCATGTTTAAAGGGCTGGCAACTCACCACTGTGTAAAGCAAAGGTTAAAGGGCTGGTAACTCACTACTGTGTAAAGCCATGTTTAAGGGGCTGGCAACTTATCACTGTGTAAAGCCATGTTTAAAGGGCAGGCAACTCACCACTGTGTACAGCCATATTTAAAGGGCAGGCAACTCACCACTGTGTAAAGACATGTTTAAAAGGCTGGCAACTCACCACTATGCAGGGCAATGTTTTAAGGTCACATGCAACGTAAGACACAACTTTGCAGGTTCTGATACCTTTAGGTATGCACTTACCGAAACAAATCATGAAAGTGCCAATTCAGTCTATAAAGTTGAAAAAAATGACATGAAAAAAAAGCCCGCGAAATCGGAGTGCAAACGATTCACTAAATTCCCCCCAGTGCTGGGGGGAAAACTGGTTTCAACAGCTGTGCTGTGCTGCGCTGCGCCCATAACGCAGAATAGGTTCGCAGAGCTTGAAACAGTATGCATGCTCGGAGTATGAGGTCGTGAGCAGTAGTCTAATCTTGGTTGTGTACACAAAGAAGTAAATAATCTACTTGTTACAAGAAAAACTTGTTGATTGTAGTAAGCAGTCTCTGTCACAGAGAAAGCTCAATGTCTGGTTTATTGACACCTTTATGTCTGCCTGCCTGTCTGCTAAAGACAATATACAATAGACAGCTTCAATCATTGACCACATGCAATTTGAACTTAACACCTATCAGGCTATGCGCCATAAACAAAACAAATTGATTTATGACTCGTGCACCCGAGTCCAGTCTCTGCCACATTATGTAATTAGGCATGTGTGATACCTGTACACATGACAAGTTTTTATGGCTGTGGGTTGCAAACAAACTACAGCCATTTTTGGGGATGACTGGATTTGACGGAAACTGGTGCAAACTCTTTCAAGTCCTGCTTTGGACTTGGATGAATGACACTTTCCAGTCACGCAGTAGTTCACCATCTCTGCTGAGATGATTTTTGATTTGATCAAACTCAAATTCAGAGAACGTGTATTTACAAAACCCAACATCTCTGCCAATCAGAAGCCGTCATTACCCTTGAGTGCACAGCCACCCGCTATGACTGGGTTCGGTCTCCCGAGGGCTTCTTTTTGAGGGAAGTAAGCCCAAGTACAAAATATTGCACTTTTGAATCGAGATTGTACGCTTATAATTTTGTTTATTTGTTTTTCAACAAGCAGCAATGTATATAAGATGTCATGAATAAGTGATAATTGTGTTTTAATTATGTCTGATTTTTTGGTTGCATGCGACCTTTAAAGGGCTGGCAACTTACAACTGTGTAAAGCCATGATTGAACTCACCACTAATTAAAGGCATCAAAGAAAGCCATTTATAAGGTAACTCACCATGAAAGAAAGCTATTTATAAGGTAACTCACCATGAAAGAAAGCTATTTATAAGGTAACTCACCATCAAAGAAAGCTGTTTATAAGGTAACTCACCATGAAAGAAAGCTATTTATAAGGCAACTCATCATCAAAGAAAGCTATTTATAAGGTAACTCACCATGAAAGAAAGCTATTTATAAGGTAACTCACCATGAAAGAAAGCTATTTATAAGGCAACTCACCATCAAAGAAAGCTATTTGTAAGGTAACTCACCATGAAAGAAAGCTATTTATAAGGCAACTCACCATCAAAGAAAGCTATTTGTAAGGTAACTCACCATGAAAGAAAGCTATTTATAAGGCAACTCACCATCAAAGAGAGCTATTTATAAGGCAACTCACCATCAAAGAAAGCTATTTATAAGGCAACTCACCATCAAAGAAAGCTATGTGATCCTGGGAGGCCGTGCAGAAACTGACAGGCGACTGGGATGTGAACTGGGACACCATGAAGGTCACGAAGTAATATGGGCTGAAAGACTTGAGTCTCCACCGGCACAGCTCATGTCTGCAGGTGGGAGCACATAAAACTTGAATATTGTCACAACTTCTTAATACAACATCTGTCTTCTAACAGTGTATGCCCACATCATGCATGTGTAGCTCATTGTATATAATGAGAGTTCACACTACATCTATCTAACCTGAATATTGTCACATTGTGATACGACAACTGTCTTCTAATAGTACATCAGAGTTCACGCTACATCTAATAACCAATGTGTACTCAGAAGCAAACGTTTTTGTGATACACAAACTACGATCAGGCCACTCAGTATGTGTGTTCAGTATCTGTGACCAATACGTGTGATCAATATCTGTGACCAGTATTATCTGTTACATGCAAAATGCCACACAGCAGCTGTTCTAGTACTCACGGCCAGTAGGTGTTTGGATAGTTCGGAGAATACAACGATTGTTCTTCCAGGGTTACCTGAAGGTCAACTGGTTTATTTTGATCACAGATACCTGTAACAACATCACACATTAATACAGACCTGTAAAAACATCACATTAATACAAACAGACCTATAACATCACCAAACACTAATAAAACCAGACCTGTCGCATCATCATATTGCAATACAATCAGACTTATAACATCACCAAACACTAATACAATCAGACTTATAACACCACCATACTGCAATACAATCAGACCTGTCATATCATCTTCCTCCAATACAATCAGACCTGTCATATCATCTTCCTCCAATACAATCAGACCTGTCATATCATCTTCGTCCAATACAATCAGACCTGTCACATCATCTTACTGCAATACAATCAGAAATGTTACACCATCATACTGCAATACAATCAGACATGTCACATCATCATACTGCAATACAATCAGACCTGTTACACCATCATATTGCAATACAATCAGACCTGTTACACCATCATATTGCAATACAATCAGACCTGTTACACCATCATATTGCAATACAATCAGACCTGTTACACCATCATATTGCAATACAATCTGACCTGTTACACCATCATACTGCAATACAATCAGACATGTCACATCATCATACTGCAATACAATCAGACCTGTTACACCATCATATTGCAATACAATCAGACCTGTTACACCATCATATTGCAATACAATCAGACCTGTCACATCATCATACTGTAATACAATCAGACTTGTCACATCATCATACTGTAATACAATCAGACCTGTTACACCATCATACTGCAGTACAATCAAACCTGTCATATCATCATATTGCAATACAATCAGACCTGTTACATCATCATATTGCAATACAATCAGACCTGTTACACCATCATATTGCAATACAATCAGACCTGTTACACCATCATACTGCAATATAATCAGACCTGTCACATCATCATACTGCAATACAATCAGACCTGTCACATCATCATACTGTAATACAATACAGACCTGTTACACCATCATACTGCAATACAATAACACCTGTCACATCATCATATTGCAATACAATCAGACCTGTTACACCATCATATTGCAATACAATCAGACCTGTTACACCATCATATTGCAATACAATCTGACCTGTTACACCATCATACTGCAATACAATCAGACATGTCACATCATCATACTGCAATACAATCAGACCTGTTACACCATCATATTGCAATACAATCAGACCTGTTACACCATCATATTGCAATACAATCAGACCTGTTGCACCATCATACTGCAATACAATCAGACTTGTCACATCATCATACTGTAATACAATCAGACCTGTTACACTATCATACTGCAGTACAATCAGACCTGTCATATCATCATATTGCAATACAATCAGACCTGTTACACCATCATATTGCAATACAATCAGACCTGTCACATCATCATACTGTAATACAATCAGACTTGTCACATCATCATACTGTAATACAATCAGACCTGTTACACCATCATACTGCAGTACAATCAAACCTGTCATATCATCATATTGCAATACAATCAGACCTGTTACATCATCATATTGCAATACAATCAGACCTGTTACACCATCATATTGCAATACAATCAGACCTGTTACACCATCATACTGCAATATAATCAGACCTGTCACATCATCATACTGCAATACAATCAGACCTGTCACATCATCATACTGTAATACAATACAGACCTGTTACACCATCATACTGCAATACAATAACACCTGTCACATCATCATACTGCAATACAATCAGACCTCTCACATCATCATACTGTAATACAATCAGACCTGTTACACCATCATACTGCAGTACAATCAGACCTGTCATATCATCATATTGCAATACAATCAGACCTGTTACACCATCATACTGCAATACAATCAGACCTGTTACACCATCATACTGCAGTACAATCAGACCTGCCATATCATCATATTGCAATACAATCAGACCTGTTACACCATCATACTGCAATACAATCAGACCTGTTACACCATCATACTGCAATACAATACAGACCTGTTACACCATCATATTGCAATACAATCAAACCTGTAACATCATCATTCTGCAATACAATCAGACCTGTCACATCGTCATATTGCAATACAATCAGACCTGTCACATCATCATACTGCAATACAATACAAACCTGTCACATCATCACACTGTAACACAATCAGACCTTTTCAGTATCATTCTGCAATACAACCAGACCTGTCACACCTTCTTACTGCAATACAATCAGACCTGTAACATTATCACACTGTAATACAATACAGACCTGTACACCATCATACTGGAATACAATCTGACCTGCAACATCATCATATTGCAATACAATCAGACCTGTCACATCATCATATTGCAATACAATCAGATCTGTTACACCATCATACTGCAATACAATACAGACCTGTTACACCATCATATTGCAATACAATCAAACCTGTAACATCATCATATTGCAATACAATCAGACCTGTCACATCATGATATTGCAATACAATCAAACCTGTCACATCATCATACTGCAATACAATCAGACCTGTCACATCATCATACTGCAATACAATCAGACCTGTCACATTACCATATTGTAATACAATACAGACCTGTCACATCATCATACTGTAACACAATCAGACCTTTTCAGTATCATTCTGCAATACAACCAGACCTGTCACACCATCTTACTGCAATACAATCAGACCTGTAACATTATCACACTGTAATACAATACAGACCTGTCACATCATCATACTGCAATGCAATCAGACCTGTAACATTATCACACTGCAATACAATACAGACCTGTACACCATCATATTGCAATACAATCAGACCTGTAACATCATCATATTGCAATACAATCAGATCTGTTACACCAACATACTGCAATACAATCAGACCTGTCACATCATCATTCTGCAATACAATCAGACCTGTCACATTACCATATTGTAATACAATACAGACCTGTCACATCATCATACTGTAACACAATCAGACCTTTTCAGTATCATTCTGCAATACAACCAGACCTGTCACACCATCTTACTGCAATACAATCAGACCTGTAACATTATCACACTGTAATACAATACAGACCTGTCACATCATCATACTGCAATACAATCAGACTTCTTAAATTATTATACTGCAATACAATACAGACCTGTAACATTATCATACTGCAATACAATCAGACCTGTTACATTATCATACTGCAATACAATACAGACCTGTAACATTATCATACTGCAATACAATCAGACCTGTCACATCATCATACTGCAATACAATCAGACTTGTTAAATTATCATACTGCAATACAATTGTAACAGACCTGTCACATCATCATACTGCAATACAATCAGACTTGTTAAATTATCATACTGTAATACAATCAGACCTGTCACATCATCATACTGCAATACAATCAGACCTGTAACATCATCAGAGAGGAATACAATCAGACAAAGGACAATATCACAAAGGAATATAATCAGTCAAGTAACATTATCACATAGGAATACAATCAGACCTGTAATATTAACACACAGGAACACAACAGTCCTGTAAGAAGGTTATATACCTTGTGAGGAGTAGTAATACAGTGGTACAACACTGCGTGGCATGTTAACTTCCGGATGTGTCGGTAGATATAGTGCTGTTCCATAGATGCGGTACTCTTGGCTGTTCAACAGGGGGCACAACTTAGGAACCTGGTACTGTGACAACTCTGCTGATGCTGCAAGAACACACTCAGAGCTGATACACAGGGTAGAGAAACATACTCAGAGCTGATACCCAGGGTAGAGTAACATACACAGTGTTGATAGACTGGGTAGAGTAACATATGCAGTGTTGATAGACTGGGTAGAATAACACATGCAGTGTTGATAGACAGGGTAGAGTAACATATGCAGTGTTGATAGACTGGGTAGAGTAACATATGCAGTGTTGATAGACAGGGTAGAGTAACATATGCAGTGTTGATAGACTGGGTAGAGTAACATATGCAGTGTTGATAGACAGAGTAGATTAACATATGCAGTGTTGATAGACAGGGTAGAGTAACATATGCAGTGTTGATAGACTGGGTAGAGTAACATATGCAGTGTTGATAGACTGGGTAGAGTAACATACACAGTGTTGATAGACAGGGTAGAGTAACATATGCAGTGTTGATAGACTGGGTAAAGTAAGATATGCAGTGTTGATAGACTGGGTAGAGTAAGATATATTATTGGAAAAAAGTAACTGTCTAACATAAATGTTTTTGTGAGAAGTTACAAAATTAGTAAAGAAGTAGCAATATACTTTGCGGTAGATTTGGCATCACATATTGTGCATGGCATATGCACTTTCTGTGCAATGAACTTACTTTTCACATGTTTTTGACACCTAAAATTGACACATAGGATATTGAGAATTGAGGAATGGTTGGTTATTCTCTAAGCCTCTGAACACCTGTATTTAGGAGGCTGTATCAAAGTTGGGACATAACCCTTACCTATGTTCACCCATATGTGGGTGGCAGTGTTGAGGTTGGGAGATAATCTCTACTTATGTACACCTGTATGTAGGTGGCAATCTCAGGGCAAAGAGATAACTTCTACCTGTGTACACCTGTATATGGAGGGGCAGTGGTGAGGTTGGGAGATAATCTCTACTTATGTACACCTGTATGTAGGTGGCAATCTCAGGGCAAAGAAAAAACCTCTACCTGTGTACACCTGTATATGGAGGGGCAGTGTTGAGGTAGGGAGATAACCTCTATCTGTGTACACCTGTATATAGAGGGGCAGTGTCACAGCAAGGAGATAACCTCTACCAATGTACATTTGAATGTAGGTGGCAGTGTCAGGGCAGGGATGTAACCAGTACCAGTGTACACCTGTATGTAAGTGGTATTTCGGGGGCAGAGAGATAACCCTTACCTCTGTACACCTGCATCTAGGTAGCAGTGTTGAGGTAGAGAGATAACCTCTACCTGTGTACACCTGTATGTAGGTGGTACTGTCAGGGCAGGGATATAACCCTTACCTGTGTACACCTGTATGTAGGTGGCATTGTCATGGCAGGGCTATAACCCTTACCTGTGTAGACCCGTATGTAGGTGGCATTGTCGGGGCAGGGATATAACCCTTACCTGAGTAGACCCGTATGTAGGTGGCATTATCGGGGCAGGGATATAACTCTTACCTGTGTAGACCCATAAGAAGGTGGCATTGTCAGGGCAGGGATATAACCCATACCTGTGTACACCTGTAGGTAGGTGGTATTGTCGGGGCAAACGACAGACGGGTTGAAGGAAGTGACTCCAGGGTACTTAACTCCCACATCAAGCATCTTCATACTGCTGTTCTTCATCTTGACATGCCAGATACACTCTGAGGCCCTGGAACATCACAACACATTGGACAGACGAAACAGAACAAGCTCAGTAACTGGAACTGACAAAACATCAAAGCATCAAAACACTGCATGTTTTTGTTTCAATAAATCAACACATTTGTATTACTAATATCACATTTTGTTGCATTTGATTGACAGTTATACATATTTCATGTTGACAGTTATAAAATATTAATAATGTTAAATATAAGCAGTATGTTTATGATATGTGATCTCACATAGTGCCCATTGTGTTGTTCTTTTGACTGTCAAGTGGAACAACTATATACACAAAACCCCTTGTGACACTCAGTGCAAACTAACAGGCTGTGGGTAATTTCACCCTGAAATACATCAAAGGACAAATGACAGAACTATGAGACAGGATCACTGGTTTGCCCTGGTTTCCGATAGGCCCCAGATCCAAGTAATCTTCATTAGGCTGTAGAACCATCTTGGTGGAGGGAGAATAACCTGAACAGCATATTAATGAACCTGGTCCAAAATGGTCCAGTTATGTTCGAAGGTTCTAATTCTTTTGCTTCAAGTTGAGTCATGAATCAGTACAACAAGGGGAGGAAGTTCACAGTCAAATGACAGTCATTGTTTTGAGGATCTACAGTCTTCCTGTAGGTGACATTCCTGGAACTGGAGTATGATCTGTTACTGTCTGCAACTTGGAACTGTGTGGGGGACATGTGACACAATCCCACAATCCCCTAACCCACAATGATGGAGATAAGGATAAGCCTATGTGTAACATGCTGGATGTCTGCAGATTAGTAATCCTAGATCTCCTGAAAAGTTCTAAGAAAAGGTCCTGATTGTCAACACTGTCAAATAACTTGAACACATCCCATGTGTTTTCTTGGTCTGTAACAACCTGGAACTGATCTTGTACAAACAATACGATATGCACTTCATCTTGTGTTGAAGCATGAGCAACCAACATCCCAGTGGCATGAGGATCTGATTACCAGCAATCAACATCCCAGTGGCATGAGGATCTGATTACCAGCAACCAACATTTCTATCATGGTAGAATCAGATTACCAGTGTACATGCAGTACACTGAACTTAGTCTCTCTACTTGATTTTAAGTAAAGAAGTAAAGGTTTATTTTAATATTTAAAATTGTCAACACATCTGTGCAACTGCCTGTGGTGTAAAGGATTGTTCACTGAATTATTACATTAACCATTTGGAAACACGCAGGTTGTAGGTTCGAATCCAGGCTGCTGACTAAACTTTTTCAAATTTATAACAATTTATACCCTGGCAATCTGATCACATATCAGAAGCACATGGGCTCAGGCAGTCAGAAGGCCTCAGTAGTATAGGGAATGGGGGTTCTAAAACACTTTCAGAAGGCCTCCCTATTGTGAGCGAAACACACATGGCATGGCAGAGTCATTGCAGAACACAGATGTCAGTAACTTCTTCAATTTATCTTGTTTCAATGTCCAAATGAGATACCAGAAAACATATTAGACGTAATTGCTTATTTTGAAATTAGGGATTTTGAATATTTGTACACTTTATCAGGTTCAGTTATATTGTTTACTCAGAAGGTATTTCGTTTCTCTTTTGTAGTTTTACAACGGTTGAACTTATGCAACAACGGCGATAAATGGAAATAAACTTTGGTGAGAGTGTTTCTTGCCACAACATAACTTCAGAAAAAATCTTCATACATATGAAGACTACTGGAGGCTCTCAATACTACATAGTTGCGTGTGTTTAAACTGAAAACTGAAAGCAAACTTGGAACATTGTTGACTATTATGTGCTGAATGTAATATGGCTTCTCGGGATTCTTTATCCAGATACTTGGCTGAGTGTAGTGTTGCATCAGTAGTGATATATCACAAATTATTTGACATTCTTCAAAGTCGAAGACAGCAAGGTAACAGGTCTTCTTGTAGAAGATTCAATCAACCTTTCACAGTACAGGAACTAGATAGAGCAGAGAATGTTATTCTCAAGTTCATTCAGTTGCAGCATTTCGACAAGGAAATGGATTGGAGTAGCAAACGAGGCCGAGTACTCAAGAGTAGCTCAGTGTATAGACTCGACCTCTTCTTAGACAATGGACTACTCAGAGTCAGTGGTCGAGTTAGCAGAGCAGATGTTCTAGGGGAGATGAAATACCCAGTTTTATTACCATATAGAAGTGCCGTCACGTCACTGATAATCACTGACGTACATCTGAGACTTGGGCATGCAGGATGGAATCATGTCTTATCAGCACTAAGAGAGAAGTACTGGGTCATTAAAGCTAATTCTGCTGTTCGTACCATTTAGTCTCGCTGTTTTATATGTCGAAAATTGAGGGTACCAGCATGTGAACAGAAGATGGACAACTTGCCGTCCAGACGAGTCAAACCTCCTCCACCATTCACCTACACAAAATAGATTTCTTTGGCCCTCACGTTATCAAAGAGGGGCAGAAATATGTCAAACCTTATGGGGCATTGTTTACATGTCTTGTGACCGGAGGAGTCCACAATGAGACAGCAAATTCTCTTGATACAGACTCGTTCCTTCATGCTTTACGTCGGTTCATAGCTCGAAGAGGACCTATCCAAGTAATTTGGTGACAATGGTACTAACTTCACCACTGCCGCTAAAGAAATAAAAGAGACAGCAGCAGAAATGAGTAAGGAACGTATTCAGTCTTACCTGCTGAAAAGTAATATTGAATGGAAATTCAATCCTCCATCAGCAAGTCACATGGGTGGCGTATGGGAGTGGCTTATCAGGTCAGTCCGACAAGTACTTTCTCCTCTTCTCAGAGAATTTGGTGAACGTTTGAATGATGAATCATATCGAACACTACTGTGTGAAGTTGAAGCTATTATAAACTCCCTACCCCTCACCACTGTATCTGACAGTCCTGATGATCTGAATCCTTTATCACCTAATCATCTGTTGATCATGAAGTCAAATGTGTATATTCCACCCCCACAACATTTTCAGCGCAGCGATATCCACGTGCGGCGGAGATGGCATAGGATCCAGGATCTTGCGAATGTATTCTGGTCATGGCGGCAGAGAGAATATCTGCTGAACTTACAAGTGCGACAAAAATGGAATGAGTCGAAACGCAGCATTCAAGAAGGTGATATTGTTCTGATCACGGACTAAAACACATCAAGACTGCAGTGGCCTATGGGTCGAGTGATCGCAACTGAATCAGACTAACGAGGACATGTGAGAAGCGTGGTGTTGAGAACACTAAAAGGTGAACTGCGGAGACCAGTTCACAACCTTGTGCTGCTTCTATCGTCAAGTGAATGAGTGACATGTATTGAACAATGTTTCTTACACATTAGTCTGACACCTGACGTTTTTGCCGTGGTATATTGTGTTAATTCATGCACGTTAGAAGTTTTTGTTAAACAGGAATGTTTAAGAGGCCGAGTGTGTACGTGCAGAACACTAAACTTATTCTCTCTACTTGATTTTACGTAAGAAAGTGAAGGTTTATTTCAATATTTAAAATTGTCAACACATCTGTGTAACTCTTTTGCCAAGAGTGTTTCAGCTCAATGTGATTCTTGCCACAACAACCAGCAACCAACATCTCAGTGGTATGAGGAACAGATTACCAGCAACCAACATCCCAGTGGTGTCAGGATCAGATTACCAGCTACCAACATCCCAGTGGCAAGAGGATCAGATTGCCACAACCAACATCCCAGTACTTTGAGGATCAGATTACCAGCTACCAACATCCCGGTGGTGTCAGGATCAGATTACCAGCAACCAACATCCCGGTGGTGTCAGGATCAGATTACCAGCTACCAACATCCCGGTGGTGTGAGGATCAGATTGCCAGCAACCAACATCCCAGTACTTTGAGGATTTGATTACCAGCAACCAACATCCCAGTGGTGTCAGGATCAGATTACCAGCAACCAACATCCCAGTGGTGTCAGGATCAGATTACCAGCAACCAACATCCCAGTGCTTTGAGGATCAGATTACCAGCAACCAACATCCCATTGGTGTCAGAATCAGATTACCAGCAACCAACATCCCAGTGGCATGAGGATCAGATTGCCAGCAACCAACATCCCAGTGGAAAGAGGATCAGATTACAAGCAACTAACATCCCAGTGGCATGAGGATCAGACTACCAGCAACCAACATCCCAGTGGTGGGAGGATCAGATTACCAGCAACCAACATCCCCGTAGTTTGAGGATCTGAATAACAGCAACCAACATCCCAGTGGTGTGAGGATCAGATTACCAGCAACCAACATCTCAGTAGTTTGAGGATCAGATTACCAGCAACCAACACCCCAGTGATGGGAGGATCTGAATAAAAGCAACCAACGTCCCAGCGTTGCAGGGTTGGCAATCGTCACACAATATGGCAGTCAGAGGGCTGCAAGGTAAGTCATGATCACACAATATCACAGTCAGAGGGTTGCAAAGTTAGTCATGATTATCACACAGGGACAGTCAGGGATGGGATGTTTTGAGAAGAATGTCCTCTTTGTAAATCGTGTCAATTTTTTTGAGACTGACAGTCTGAACTCTTCAGATCTGTGTGCATCAAGGACCAGCTTGACACATATGGTATATCAACAGTCATTTGTCAAATGTCAAGTTGGAATGAACATTCAGTATTTAGCTAGATGGACCAAGACAATTCTATACACAGGGATCAAAGGATGGGAACGTCTTCTTGGAGTAAACTTTATTTTCACTTGCTGCTTTTTTGTCCTTAATCACACACAATGTTGATCTTCACAATCCTCTTCAAGAGTAACAAAATGCTAAAGCCAAACCTTGACGGATCTGTTTTACCCTGGAGGAAAAACATGCAGGCCAACACAGGACACTGGCACCCTTCAGTCACAAGCATAAAAATGACTACACCTGGCAGTCACATGATCAACCAGGGAAAGGTCACAGGATCAAGCAGGAAAAGGTGACATGTTCAACCAGGGACAGATCACATGATCAATCAGGGACAGGTCACATGATCAACCAGCAATAGGTCAAAAGCTCTGCATAAGCTCCCTGAGATATCCTCTATCAGTAACTGGAGGGGTGTTTGGGGAAGCTGCTCAGAGTGACTGAAAACTTTGTTTCAGATAGTTTCCTTTGCCCAGGTAAGGAACAAATGAAGGTTCACTATAGGAGATAGGATGTGATAAGAAACATATTATACTGCTGTCCTCTCCTGTCAACTTCAGTGTAAACCAGTCTAATGTCTACCTTGCATACCCTTCTGCACAATCATACAATTTTGTCTACTTCTGTCAACCCAAGTCTACTTTTAATCCAAGTCTACTTTGCCCAACCATCTACTTCTGTCAACCCATCTACTGTCAACCCCTGTCTACTTCTGCCCAATCATCTACCTCTGTCAACCCATCTACTGTCAACCCCTGTCTACTGTCAACGCAGGTCTACTGTCAACCCATTTCTACTGTCAACCCATGTCTACTGTCAACCCATGTCTACTGTCAACCCCCATCTGCTGTCAACCCCTGTCCACTGCCCAACCATCTACTTCTGTCAATCCATCTACTGTCAAGTCTTGTCTACTGTCAACCCCTGTCTACTGTCAACCCCTGTCTACTTCTGCCCAACCATCTACCTCTGTCAACCCATCTACTGTCAACCCATCTACTGTCAACCCCTGTCTACTGTCACCCCAGGTCTACTGTCAACCCATGTCTACTGTCAACCCATGTCTACTGTCAATCCATGTCTACTGTCAACCCCTGTCTACTGTCAACCCATCTACTGTCAACCCATCTACTGTCAACCCCTGTCTACTGTCAACCCATGTCTACTGTCAACCCCCATCTACTGTCAACCCCTGTCTACTGTCAACCCCTGTCTACTGCCCAACCATCTACTTCTGTCAATCCATCTACTGTCAACCCTTGTCTACTGTCAACCCCTGTCTACTGTCAACCCCTGTCTACTTCTGCCCAACCATCTACCTCTGTCAACCCATCTACTGTCAACCCCTGTCTACTGTCAACCCAGGTCTACTGTCAACCCAGGTCTACTTCTGCCTAACCATCTATTTCTGTCAACTTCTGTCTACTTCTGTTTAGTGTCAATAACTTGTCTACTCCTCACAACCCCTGTTTACTTCTGTCAACCCCTGTATACTTCTATCTACTTCTGTCAAAGCAAGTATATTTCTGCCCAATTGTCTACTTGTGTGTAATCCTATCTACTGCCTATTTCTCAATACCCACCTGTTGTATTCCATTACTGTATAGGAACGGAAAGTTGCTGCGGCGAGGGTTAGCACACCAGCCTCACCTGAAAACATATTCGACATAAGTGCACTGTATTGAAAACCCTATGCAATCTGTGAAGCATTTTGTTGATTCATGGAGCCACGTGAAACCCGTTTCATCACACTCAACAAAATGGTTTTCCTGACTTTGGATTACTCACTTCTCCTAACTGCTAATATTACATCATTGAAAAGGAAATATTGGTAGAACCATGTGTAATTCAACATATAATTCAGTAAAACTAATTATCAAAGGTCCCTCGTTAACCAACAAGATTAACACAATTCATGGCCTTATATCCAGTAACACTACATTCTACACTGTAACATAACACTCATAACATTCTGCACTGTAACAAGACAGTAAATAACATTCTACATTATAACATAGCACTACCTAACATTCTACACTGTAACATTACACTACCTAGCATTCTACACTGTAACATGACACTACCTGACATTCCACACTGTAACATTACACTACATTGCATTCTACACTGTAACATGACACTACCTAACATTCTACACCGTAACATGACACTACCTAACATTCCACACTGTAACATAACATTACATACCATTGAACAATGTAACATAACGCTACATGACATTCTACACTGTAACATAACACTACATGATATCCTACACTGTAAGTAACATAACACTACATAACATTCTCCACTGTAAGTAACATAACACTACCATAACATTCTACACTGTTAGTAACATAAGACTAGATAACATTCTCCACTGTAAGTAACATAACACTACATGATATCCTACACTGTGAGGGAGTAACATAACACTACATAACATTCTACACTGTAAGTAACATAACACTACATAACATTCTACACTGTAAGTAACATAACAATACATAACATTCTACACTGTAAGTAACATAACACTACATAACATTCTCCACTGTAAGTAACGTAACACTACATAACATTCTCCACTGTAAGTAACGTAACACTACATAACATTCTCCACTGTAAGTAACATAACACTACATAACATTCTACACTGTAAGTAACATAACACTACATAACATTCTACACTGTAAGTAACATAACACTACATAACATTCTCCACTGTAAGTAACATAACACTACATAACATTCTCCACTGTAAGTAACATAACACTACATAGCATTCTACACTGTAAGTAACATAACACTACATAACATTCTCCACTGTAAGTAACATAACACTACATAACATTCTACACTGTTAGTAACATAAGACTAGATAACATTCTACACTGTGACATAACACCACATAACATTCTCCACTGTAAGTAACATAACACTACATAGCATTCTACACTGTAAGTAACATAACACTACATAACATTCTCCACTGTAAGTAACATAACACTACATAACATTCTACACTGTTAGTAACATAAGACTAGATAACATTCTACACTGTGACATAACACCACATAACATTATACACTGTAAGTAACATAACACTACATAGCATTCTACACTGTAAGTAACATAACACTACATAACATTCTCCACTGTAAGTAACATAACACTACATAACATTCTACACTGTTAGTAACATAAGACTAGATAACATTCTACACTGTGACATAACACCACATAACATTATACACTGTAAGTGAGTAAGTTTAGTTTTATGCTGCACTTAGCAATATTCTGGCAATATCACAGTAGGCAGAAATGGGCTTGACACATAGTATATGCATGTGGGGGAGTTGACACCGGGCTTTTGGCATGAATAACCAACACCTTATCCACTAGGCTACCTCATAGTACCAAACACGTAGTGAATGGATCAACATGAACAGCAACACAGAACTGTACACATAATATATATAGAAGCTATAAACATAGTATATGTTGTATGTCATACACTCTGGTGTGGCCTGTATCTTCATCACATAGGCGGACTTCTGGGAGTTGGGTGTGGAAAGGATGGTTGACTCTATAAACATCTCACGGCTGAGCACTCGGGAAAATATGTCAGACATTGCACATGCCGACACCAGCTGCATGGAGGAATTGTCTGCCCCTGGAATATGAACCAGAGTGTACATCATCTGTAACTTCATCATCATCGTCATCATCATCAACAGCAGCAGCATCTTCACCCTCAACATCATCATCATCATCGTCAGCAGCAAAAGCACAACTATCATCACCAGTTTAAAAAATCATCATCAACACCAATAACATCTATACCATCTCAACACTATCTCTAACAACATCATCACCACCTTGTCTGAAGGGCATTCTGGAACAGAAAATCAGCCCCTTCAACATGTCTTCACCAACTTCAGTCAGTGTCCGTATAACTTAATCAAGAGGACCATCTCCACCATACTCCAGGACGAACCCAAACTGACCAAGCAAGCTACTACTCCCATTAGAATTACCCTTCCATATATTGGCAAGACCTACCATCAAATCAGAAGACTCCTAAAACACCATGCAGGCATCGACACCATCTTCCCAGTGGCTTTCCAGTTACCATTATCACCCAAACAGTGTCCCCTCTGTAGACCCACCATTGTGATGTCCTCACACAACTTATCGTTTATGTCATCACCCAAACAGTGTCTCCTCTGTTGACAAACCACTAAAATGTCCTGACACAACTATTCACTCACATCACCACCCATACAGTGTCCCCTCTGTCGACCCACCATTGTGATGTCCTCACACAGCTCATCGGTTATGTCATCACCCATACAGTGTCTCCTCTGTCGACCCACCATTGTGATGTTCTCGCACAGCTCATTGGTTATGTCATCACCCAGAAAGTGTCCCCTCTGTCGACCCACCATTGTGATGTTCTCGCACAGCTCATTGGTTATGTCGTCACCCACACAGTGTCCCCTCTGTCGACCCACCATTGTGATGTCCTCACACAGCTCATTGGTTATGTCGTCACCCACACAGTGTCCCCTCTGTCGACCCACCATTGTGATGTTCTCGCACAGCTCATTGGTTATGTCGTCACCCACACAGTGTCCCCTCTGTCGACCCACCATTGTGATGTTCTCACACAACTCATTGGTTATGTCGTCACCCACACAGTGTCCCCTCTGTCGACCCATCATTGTGATGTTCTCGCACAACTCATTGGTTATGTCGTCACCCACACAGTGTCCCCTCTGTCGACCCACCATTGTGATGTTCTCGCACAGCTCATTGGTTATGTCGTCACCCACACAGTGTCCCCTCTGTCGACCCACCATTGTGATGTCCTCACACAGCTCATTGGTTATGTCGTCACCCACACAGTGTCCCCTCTGTCGACCCACCATTGTGATGTTCTCACACAACTCATCAGTTATGTCATCACCCATACAATGTCTCCTCTGTAGACCCACTATTGTGATGTCCTCACACAACTCGTTGCCTATGTCATCACCCAGAAAGTGTCTCCTCTGTAGACCCACTATTGTGATGTCCTCACACAACTCGTTGCCTATGTCATCACCCATACAATGTCTCCTCTGTAGACCCACTATTGTGATGTCCTCACACAACTCGTTGCCTATGTCATCACCCAGAAAGTGTCTCCTCTGTAGACCCACTATTGTGATGTCCTCACACAACTCGTTGCCTATGTCATCACCCATACAATGTCTCCTCTGTAGACCCACTATTGTGATGTCCTCACACAACTCGTTGCCTATGTCATCACCCAGAAAGTGTCTCCTCTGTAGACCCACTATTGTGATGTCCTCACACAACTCGTTGCCTATGTCATCACCCAGAAAGTGTCTCCTCTGTAGACCCACTATTGTGATGTCCTCACACAACTCGTTGCCTATGTCATCACCCAGAAAGTGTCTCCTCTGTAGACCCACCACTGAAATGTCTTGACACAACTCATTGCTTACATCATCACCCATATAGTGTCCCCTCTGTAGACCCACCATTGTAGATGTTGATTCGATTGTCAGAACAGAGTCCTCCATAGGGCGGGTCATACACCAGCATCTCCATGACAACTATGTGGTCCAGCAGATCAGTGTGGACGTGCCAGCGACAAGCTTTCTTCATTCTGTTTTGAAACACAGAGATAATATAAAAGTACATAGGTTAACATCAGACCATGAACAGAAACCAGATGTACTGGTAGTTACATCAACATTAGGCCAGAAACAGAACAAGGAACAATGATTTACTGGTGCTACGTCAACATCAGGCCAAAAACGGGCTATAGATCAATGATGTACTGGTACTCATGTCAACATTAGGCCATGAACAGACAACAGAGTAATGATGTACTGGTACATACTGTAGAATCAGTCAAGAAACACACCAAAGAACAGTGATGTACTGGTGCTTACATCAGCATCAGTCCAGAAACAGACCACAGAGCAATGATATACTGGATCAGAGCATGAACAGGTCAAGTAGTATAAACAATGGGGGTACAGGACCACCCCTATATAACCCATGGAATAAAAAAAACATCCTTCCCTCACTCACATTAATTTATACTCCCGTAACAAGACTACTTTTCATCTCCCCTATAAAACAGTCTTCTTATTGAGATGAATGACTGTTGGGATATTGGCTCACCCCATATAACCCATGGAATAAAAAACTATCTTCCACTCACTCATATTAATTCATAAACCCCATAACATGACTACTCACTTCCTAGTGAGATAAAGACTGTGGGGTATTTATATAAGATAGGGAATCAATTTAAATAAATGTTTGTTGGGCTTGATGTATCCATTGTTTTATATATATTTTTTTCTTGTCCCTGCTTATAGAAGAACTTTTTTTATGAATCTTTGATTGAATCTCTTCTTTCATTTTGTTCTATTTTTCTGGTTCATCTTGGATCAAACAAAACTCCTCTTCTGAGATTTTATTATCATTGAGTGCGTGTTTAACTTTGCTTCAGCAAGAATTCTAATTTCATTGTGTTTCTTTGCTTTACGATTCAATTTGCGGGAAACAAATTTAAACACTGACCCAATTGTTCCTGTCACTATAGCTGCTAATTCAAGTCCTAATACCACCAGTGTGGCTACGACCGTTATCAACAGCCCAACTCCTACTGCTCCTAATCCCATGCTGGTTGCCATTAGGGTGTAGTTTAAAGCTCTATTGTATTTTTTATGTAGTGATGCCCGAATATCACTCTCAGGTTCTAGCTTATGTTTTATTTCGCATATCTGTTTAATTCAAAATCCCTCTACACTTCCCTTTATATTTCCTTCTTCATCTAGGGCTGGATACAGCCCCATTCTATTTGTTTATAATATAGTTTATAAATTATTTTTTAATTTAATTATTAATTTAAGCCTATAAGGTTTACATTATCGTACAGGTAAATGGGTGAGATATTAATAGGTGTGTTTTCATCAACAATACGAATCCCATCGAGGCTTATTGATGGGTTATAGCCTTGTCTTATAGCTTTCGACAACGGTTTTTCTCATGTCTTTTAAACCAAATTATTCTAAGACCATCTGAAAGTATTCTTGGCTCAGAAATCTCTGCGAGATATACGTCTATACTTAGTGTTGTGTGTGGTTTCATACCATAATTTGAATCTGATAAAAAATCACGTTGGCAATCACATATACTGTGAATGACTAAACTTGCATTCAAGTTGACTGTGTTATAGTGTCTACTTCAGGACAGACATGTCCAAATATTTCTACAGACCAAAAACTATGTAGCCAGGCTATATGATATTTAGTTATTATTATTCAACCTACAATCCTGATGTTTATCACTACCGCAGAGTACATTGTTTTGTCAGCTACCTTGTTCCTCTTGGTCACTTCCATTAATTACTGTATATGACATTTATGGCCTTTTTCGGTCATAACATTGGCTAACATTGAGGATGCAATAGCATCACTTGTAGGTCTACCTAGTGCTATATAACCACATCAGTGCACGTTACAATATGCCAGGTCAAAAGTCGACTACGTGTTCGGTCTGGGGATTGTACATGACTCCAACCAGATGCGTCTGAGAATCAATAAAATAACAGGCTACAACAATGAAATAATCATTGCCACAGCTGACCAAAATTTGGGTGTTAATGCCATCGTCAACGTCTCCCACGGACCACCATCAACACATACTGGTGAAATGGGTATAGTGGCATCACCAACAGAGCCAAGGGTTAAACATATCGGGGTGTAGGGGTATCCCCCACCATGAGGGCGTCCAATCAGCAGCACATCGAACGTAAAACAGCACTTGTTTTTCATTTGGCAAAGAACACCAGCCCAGCCATGGCAATGATGAATGCCCACAGATTTTGACCAAGCCACGTGACAGTTTTACCCAGTGTGCTGAGCAGCCACGATACAATACTTCCTAGTATACCGGGCAGGGCTTCTACAGCCTTGTGAGTTTACCTGTGAGTTTAGCCAGGGCCTCTCAAGTGATTTCAGATGTTTTTTATCCAGTCTCTGACATCACCACCACTTGGAGGTGTGGGGGAACCCCCCCACGGCACCTCGAGTAACAGATACTACAATAGTTGATATAATGAGGGTCAGTGCTGTCAGAACGTTGGCAATGGTGATGCCTTGCTCTCGGAACAATATTCGGATCCTGTTGGCCAACGTTGTTTCCTAATTCAGTATTCTATTGATTGTTTCCCACATGCAGCTGATCTGGGATCGAAGTTGTTCACGATTCCAATCGTGTACATCTCTCGTCTTCTAACTTATGAATTCATTCCATGATACAATGCTTAATATCATCATCTTCCGTTTCAATGAGTTTGGTTTTTTCACCAGCGATGTGCTGGTCGAGTTTGTTAAGTTTCCCCATGTTGTTCATGAGTTGTCTGCGTACATGTTTCAAAGCTTCATCTAGGCCGTACAGTTCCCTCATTGGAAATTTAAACCCCGGACCTGCAAGATATTTTCATGCTTACTATGAATATTGGTATGGCGATGGCCACCAAGGACGATCTGGTAAAGCAAAGTATTATACCTGAAAATATTTTATAGTAACATATAGTAATATATATAATATGGCCACAATAGCAGTGATGGTTGGTGGGGCTCTTGTGACTGTCCTAGCATTTCCAGGGAGTAATTTTCTTTTTTCTCAATTGAGAGAGTCAAACACAGCTGAGATAGAAGCGGAGAGAAAATGACACAATATAGCTGTAGAAAATCTGCAGGCCGCACAGACTGAATACGCTATGAGATGCATAAACAGACTAGATTTTATCAATGATCAACTCCAGCGCAAAAATCATGCTGTTAGAACTTCCAGGGACGTCGATGAAGCTATGAAAGAATTCTATGTGTTAACAGGTAAACAACTGGAACCATTAGATAATGCACCAAAGATTTCTCAGTATTTCACTCCTTCAGAGGGTCAGAAAGATCATGAGTTGGCCTTTGTGGTAGTTGGTTTAGCAGCGACAGTGTTAATTGTTAAAAAATTAAGACTAATTACACAAATTATTATTAAAACTGAGATCAGCACCGTATATTTGTAGATGGGTACTATAACCAGGACATTAAGAGTTGAAATTCTTAAAATACATTCTACAAATATTTAAGGAAAATTTAAAGTCAAGTTAGGAAGGGTCAATGTACTGGGAAAGTGCATTGACCAAGTAACCAAATTTTTATAGATTCACTTTTCTTGGGGGAGTAGTAATTCCTCTGAAGTAACATAAACTAGGACCTTGTGATTCTACATGATTAGGCGTTTCGACATTCGGATACTAATGGTCAGTTTGTCAATAAAAGGAACACAGAGGTTCCGAAATAATTTGTTAAAGTATCTTCTGGTGCCTACCAGTCTGAAATATTATTTAATATTCTGTCAGATATGGCAGTGTTTGGTTGATGGATGGCTAAAAGTTGATTAATGAAGATATTTGATACTGGAAGAATTTGATGGTACCGATAAAGTTTCGGAAAGGGACTAATGAAAGTAACTAATTATTAAGATTGGGTATGAGTCATTTTTGTATGACGTAGGACATTATTTCTGGGGGAGGAGCCTAAATCGTCATGTCTTCTATTTTGTTAGTTGTCTGGTGAGTGGTGTGCAATTCTGGGGCCCACGTTGACTTGAGAGGTTCTCAGATGAACTTACAGTATCAGAAGTTGTACAAGAAACCAACAAGTTCTCCCAAGACACTGTAAACTAACGTTGTGCTTAGACCAGAAACTAGGAAATATTTGAGGACCTTTGTTCCTTTGTTTGTGAAAAATAATTCCAAAAATAAAGGACTTGAACGCCTTACTGGACTTATCCTTGAGTGTACCGTCTAGCTACATCATCCTCAGACCGAGAGTGGAAGAAATACAAAGGATTGCCTAGGGAGAAGGGGATAACACCCTGACACCCTCAGGTAACAGTACTTATGGGGAAAACTGAAATTTGTGGTGAAAAAAGCCACACTGAGGGTTATTGTTGTTTTCACTGTGAAGGTTATACTAACTATACGAGTTCGGTGTGTGGTATAGGAGTTAAAGGTTATTATTGATTATTTAAAGCCCATGGCACGGATAAAATATGATTTAAACTTATTTATGAGAAGAAACAAGACTACATCTGCGAAGCTAAATGTTTGATAAAGATGAAGGTATAAAATTTTTTTATCCCTGTGGTTATGATTTGCAATTCCTCACGTACGAACCCTCTACGAGGTCCATTTTCCAAGAAGTACAGGTTAGGCTTGCACGTGTCTCCCTCGTATTCACCTGGTTGATATTTCTAACAAGTGTGCAATCTGGAAATTTTTTTCTGCTGCCTCTGATACAACGGATTTTGAACAGAAGGAAACCGATGTTTTCGTTTGTAGCGTGGGTTAGCGCGCCCGAATGCACCCGTCGCTGTGCGTACATGCACGTGGGCTGAAATATCCCGTGCATTTCGTGGATATAGCTGGCGACAGCGTTAATGAGTTGAATGCTGGCAGTTGGTGAGATGACTGTTGCGGGACAAAGACGTCCGTATAGAGTACCAGCCTGGGGGTTACAGTTAAATTAGAATTAAGAAAATAGCTTCCATTATCGGGAAGACATTTATACAGAAGTCTTAGCATTCACATTATCGGTGAATGTGCAGTGTGTAGGGAGTTTTCATTGGTTTTACTGCTTTGTTTTAGTTTGGGTGCATTTAATTGCTCGGACATGATTCTTTTGACTTTTCGTTTATTTTATAAATGGGGAATAACAACTGCCTCATTCCCATATGGTAGCAGAGCGTGGTTTCAAGCACTAAGTTAACTAAACGGTAAGTCAATAATTAGTCATGTCTGACATTCAGGAGAAAGGCTCAATAAAGAATGGCAAATTAAATCCCCAAGAATCAAACGGGTCTCAGTCAGAACTTAAGAACATTTTGAAACTGAAACAGCTAAAAGCCAATGTAAAGTCAGTCTTCACCAAAGCTAAAAACAAGTTGTACAGACTACTAGAATCACCTAATCAACCATCTCGTACAGACATTAGAGATGGCATAAATAAAGTGAATCAATGTCAGATGAAAGCAATCAGTGTTATGACAAAACTCACTTTGGCTTATGCAAAGAATCAGCAGGGCGAAAATGTTAGTAAAACAGAACAAGAACTTAGTCATCTTGAAGATGAAACTAATGCTATGATTGAACAGGCACAAGCTCACTTAGATAATAATACAGATGCAACATCTACGTCAAGTAGGGGACTTCCTGGATTGTTGAAATCTGGACAACTATCTGCTCAAAGTGAACCAAGTGTTCACAACAAAGCCACCAAAAAACATTTTGTTCAAAACAAACCACAGGACAACACACTTTGTTATGAAACTGAGTCGCACAGTCATGCAATAGGAACTGATTTATGGAAACGAGTTTCTATCCCAACATTTTCTGACGATGTAAAATCTTACGAAGGTCGGAAAGCTGCTTTTCTGACATGCATAGACCAGGCACCAGCGACTGCTGAATACAAGCTATTGCTGCTGAGGCAATATCTGGCTGGGGACGCTTTGAAAGCAATTCAAGGTTTGGGACATAGTGCTGTGTCCTATGATACTGCGTTAGAACGTCTAGATAGGAAGTATGGTGGTAAAAGGCGTCAAGCAGCATTAGAGTTAGAAGAAGTGACAAATTTGAAGCCTATTCGCCCAGGCTCTGTCAGAGATGTTAAAAAATTTGCCGATGTTTTAGACATTGCTGTCATTAATTTGAGAGAAGCAGATAGAGTAAAAGAGTTAGGTAACGGGTTATTGTATGCCACACTACAAAAGAAACTGACGGAATCTATGGTAGCTCAGTACCAGAGGTGGCTTCATGATAGAGATAGACAAGAGACAGTCGAGACATTGAGAGAATGGGTACTTCAGGAAGCTGAATACCAAACAATAGCTGCAGAAACAAAACATGGTGTTTCTGATAGGAGCAAAAGAAAAGAATCGTGCTCGTTTGTTGGTGAGACAGGACAGAGTAGAAAGTCATACAGGGATGTTGTATGCAAGGTTTGTAGTGAACAGCATGTGTTATGGAAATGTAACGTGTTCAAAAACATGACTCTTTCTGAGAGATGGAACACTGCTAAGAAACTGAAATTATGTTTCTGTTGTCTTTGTGGCATTCATTGCGGTGCACAATGTAGACACACATATCGATGTGGGATCAATGGGAGTGTGAAAACCCATAACAGGCTTTTACATGATGGCACACTCAAAACAGATTATTCAGAATGCAATCTGGACTTGAGACATGGTTCAGTTGCGAATAGGGAAAATGCTCAGGTAAGTTCTGTAACAAAAGGTCATGATCAGGTGTTTTCTGAAAGAGCGCATGCAACCGTACCATTGGATAATGACCAACCTCTCATAGCACTTAGGACAGTCCCAGTAATACTGAAGAACGGGAATAAAAGGATTCGTGTTAACGCATTGTTGGATGATGCAAGTACGAGGTCCTATATCAATGCTGATGTTGCGTCAGAATTAGGTATGCAGGGTTGAATAGAGAAGATATCTGTGAGTGTCTTGAATGGTAAGAAAGAAACATTTGAGACGAGGCCTGTCACATTTGAGATTGAAAGTGTGGATGGCACTGTGAATGAGGACATGTCTGCATTGACTACAACCAGGGTTACAGGCGACCTTCAGGTGATTGACTGGCAGAAGTACAGACACAAATGGGGTCACTTAGAAAACATAAGCTTCCCTAACGTTGGGCGACGTCCAATAATTGATCTCCTGATAGGAATTGACAAGGTGCATCTGCATCAGTCATGTGAAGATGTGTGTGGGGAAATAGGTGATCCTATTGCAAGGAGAACGCCCCTTGGATGGACATGAATAGGCAAGCTCTGCAGTCAAGCTATCTCCCAAACACACTGTGCATATACATATCATGCATACAGCAAAGACAGTGACTTATGCTCCCTTGTGAAATCATTTTGGGAAATTGATGAGATTAAGAATCCTCTCAAACCCCTTACACCAGATGAAGAGCAAGCTCTTCACAAAGCACACGATACCTTACTTTATGAGAATGGCCGATACCAGATTAGTGTCCCCTGGAAGAGTACTCCATCATTGCCAAATGACTATGATATGGCATTCAGTAGGTTGCTTAGCACTGAAAAGAAATTATCCAGGGACCAAAACATAGCATTAGCCTATGACAAAATAATCTTGCAATATGTCGAGAAAGGATATGTCCGTAAAGTAGAACGTCAGGATTCAAGAGAAGGTATGTGGTATCTTCCTCATTTCCCAATCTTGCGCCCAGATAAAGCCACAACAAAAGTCCGCATAGTTTTTGATGCTTCAGCAAAGTTTCAAGACACATCACTAAATGATGTAATCAGTCCAGGTCCGAAGCTTCATTGTGAACTCTTTGATGTGCTGATACTGTTCAGGAGAAAACCAGTAGCCCTTATTTGTGATATTGCAGAGATGTTCTTGCAGATCAAAATCTCACCACAGGATAGACCATACCACAGATTTCTCTGGAGATCTATGAATACAGATTCTCCTCCTGAGGTGTACGAGTTCAGTCGTGTTGTATTTGGAAACACCTCTTCTCCATTCTTGGCTCAGTATGTAACTCAAGAACATGCTAAGAGACAAGCGGCAGATCTCCCTCTGGCCGCTGAAACTGTTATGAAATCCACCTATATGGATGACAGCATGGACAGTAGAGAATGCCGATGAAGGCATAAAACTGTACAAAGAGTTAACTCAGTTATGGTCTAGTGCTTCAATGCATGCTCGAAAATGGTTGTCCAATTCACTGAAAGTCCTAGATAAAATCCCCGAAGAAGACAGAGCTTCCGAGATTGATCTTTCAAAGGGCCATTTGCCATCTGTAAAAGCTCTTGGGCTCATGTGGATTGCTGAAAAAGACATTTTCACATTTAAAGCAGGAACGTTTTTTCAAAAAGAAACCACCAAGAGAGGGTTTCTTAGGCAACTGGCAAGACTATTTGATCCGCTAGGATTCATAAGACCATTCATCATCACTGCCAAGATTCTGTTACAGGAAATGTGGTTAACAGGACATGACTGGGATGATGAATTGCCCCAACACCTGCAACAGAAAATAGACAAATGGTTAGTACAATTGCAAGAAATACAATGTGTTCAGGTTTGCATCTAGACGCTGAGGTTTGTTCAGTATCAATTCACACCTTTGTTGATGCATCACAGGATGCATATGGAACTGTTGTATATTCCGTTTATACTTACCTGGACGGGAAAAAATCTAGCAGGATAGTTGCTGCAAAATGTCATGTCGCTCCGTTGAAAGCTTTTCGTATACCACGCCTTGAACTGATGGCAGCTATACTTGGTCTCAGACTTGCCTGTGAAGTAGTCAAGATCCTTCAGATAGAGATTGAAACAGTTACTTTCTGGTCAGACAGCATGAATGCCTTGTGCTGGATTAAAAACAACAATTGCCAACAGAATTGGTGAAATACACAGCATCACAAATCCAAATCAGTGGCGACACATACCTTCGGCAGAAAATCCTGCAGATCTTCTTTCAAGAGGTGTGATGGTTTCTTGTCTGATAAACAACCAATTATGGTGGTATGGACCTATGTTTCTGCTTGGACCCAGAATCTGAATGGCCATCAAACAAAGCATTGTCGCTTAACATGTTAAAGGATGACAAGGAAGCAAAAACTAACAAGAATGTTGCTCTAGTTGTGGTACAGAAACCTGATATTGAGATGTTCAGACTTGAACCTTCAAAATTCGCCAGCTGGAGAAAACTCACATGTATCAATGCGTGGGCATACAGATTCTTATATAACTGTTCCACTTCGGGTGAATACAGAATAAAAGGTGAACTTACAGCAGAGGAAATAGAAGAGTCTGAACACAGAATCATTGCCAATGCACAGGAGGAGTCATTTCCAGTAGAATATGCTGCTTTGCAATCAGGAAAGGCGCTGCCTTCCAGTTCTAAACTCCTTCACTCCAGCCACAACTAGATGAAAATGGAGTCATGAGAATGAGTGGGCGCCTAAGAGACGCTGAATGTTTGCCTCTTGGAGCAAGATTTCCCATAATTCTGCCTCGGAAAAGTTGGGTGACAAAGCTCATCATTAAACAGTATCACGAAGACGGTAAACTTGTTCTGGGCACGAATCAAACATTGGCCGCAGTGTCGGGTTCATACTGGATTATCTCAGGACGAGAAGCTATATGAGAATGGAAGAAGGAATGTGCTAGATGTCACAGGGCCAAAGCAAAACCTGTTTGTCCATTGATGGCGCCATTACCGAAAATGAGACTCCAAAAGTCACTCTGTGCATTCAGCCAGACATGAGTGGATTATGCTGGCCCATTTATCACAGTGCAAGGCAGAGGAAAGGCGCGTTCAAAAACATTATTTGTGTCTATTCACATGTTTAACTACACGAGCTGTTCACCTGGAAATGGCATACAACTTGGACACAAGTGCATTTCTAAATGCTTTCTACAGAATGGTAAATCAGCAAGGTCTACCACAAGAGGTAATATCGGACAATGGAACCAACTTCGTTGGTGCCATTAAAGAACTCAAGGAACTTTTTCACAAGCTGGATCAGGATGCTGTTCAACGTTCCATGGCTAACCGAGGAGTAAAATGGCACTTCAATCCTCCATACTCACCTCACTTTGGAGGGGTATTCGGGACAATGATTAAGTCGGCTAAACGTTTTTCTATATTATGATGTGCTGATTATTTTAAGTGTTGGGAAATGCAGATATTTCAGAATATATTTGGTTATGAATGTAGACTAGTGATTTAGAAGCCAGTTTTGTTACTTGATATGGATTCTTTCCATTAAAAAAATAATGTAAGGTCATCAGTGTCAATAAATCATTTAAAATTGTTTAATTATAAACAGCTGAAAAATTATCTGAAACAGGTTATATATACTTAACATTTTGAGCAGTCATTATTTTCTCTTAAACAACAAAGTTTCAATATTTGCTTTAGACTCTTTGAAATGGAAAGACTGTGATTAAATGTTGTTGGTTACAATGTTTTTCAGATTTCCACTGGACGATACTGAGGAAATGGTCCTAATCATGCAAATGTTGAAAACAAAGACGAAGTTCTGCTTGATGATTATATTCCTGAGCCAAAGTGTTCACTCTTCACACTGAAGACTTGGGTTTGATTCGTCACATGAGTACAATGTATGTAGCCCCTCTCTTGTGTTCCTTGTCGTGATATTGCTGGAACTCAACTCATTCACTAACTATTCTTAAACCAATGTGGGCATCTTCAGTGATGTTACCAGTGCTCTTCCTGAAGATTCTTCCATCCTGTTTCTTCTGAGATTAATTGTGATGCCCCACGTACAACGCCCAGGTAGATGATTTTAGGCCCTGTTGTAAATTCTCTGTTGTTTGGTTGTGACTATCATTGTCTACTTAAAAACATATAATATAACGGGATTACACTTTCTGAAATTGTATATTACAATCTGCTGCATGAAATGGTGTTCCTAATACATTTATTTTCCTGGATACAGACTGATTGACATCCAAGCTGTAGTAAAGATAGAACAAGTATATATGGATGACAGCTTCTTTCATTCTAGAGCACAATGTTTGGATACAGGTTCTTGTGTTGTCTTTAAATAATTAATCAGAATTGTCTGCTGAAAATTTGAATAAAAAGGAAATCCCATCAAAATCTTGTTTTCTGTTTGTCCTCTTTGCTGCTTGATATTTAATTTATGTTACATCTATTGGTGATGAATTTATGTGTTGCCTGCCAGGTTGCATGACATGGTCAGATTATGTGACTTGTGTCAGAACTCTTCAGGGGGTCTTCATGAACACTTCAAGGGGTCTTCATGAACTCTTCAGGAAGTATCTTCATGAACTCTTCAGGAATTATCTTCATAAACTCTTCAGGACGTCTTCATGAAGTAGATGTCCCATTAATGTTCATGAACTCTTCAGGAAGAAAATTCATGAACTCTTCGTGAATGAAATTCATGAACTCTTCATGAAGTCTTCATGAAGTATCTTCATGAACTCTTCGTGAAGCAGATGTCTCATTTAATGTTCATGAATTCTTCATGAACTCTTCATGAAGAAACGTAAGCAATGATGTATTGGTACTTACGTCAGCATCAGTCTAGAAACAGACCAAGGAACAATGATGTATTGGTACTTACGTCAGCATCAGTCTAGAAACAGACCAAGGAGCATTGATGTATTGGTACTTACGTCAGCATCAGTCCAGAAACAGACCAAGGAGCAATGATGTATTGGTACTTACGTCAGCATCAGTCCAGAAACAGACCATGGAACAATGATGTACTGTGGATTCTGGGTTACAGACACTTCATGAACGGCATCACTTCCATCACATACAGATGTATCTGTAAGGGTTAAGATTAGATGTATCTGTAATATTGTGGAGAGCATTGGCAGAGTAGTTTATTAAGTGAGGGTTAGAGAGACAAGGTTCTAGATGATCCATTACTGTCAGTTACAGAGACAAGGATAAAGCTGATCCAGTATTGTTAGCTACAGACACAAGGATAAAGCTGATCCAGTATTGTTAGCTACAGAGACAAGGATAAAGCTGATCCAGTATTGTTAGCTACAGAGACAAGGATAAAGCTGATCCAGTATTGTTAGCTACAGAGACAAGGATAAAGCTGATCCAGTATTGTTAGCTACAGAGACAAGGATAAAGCTGATCCAGTATTGTTAGCTACAGAGACACAGGTCAATGTGATTCAGTTAGCTAAGTTTCAGAGACAGAGGTCAAAGTGACCATGTTTAGTTGGTTATAGAAATTCTTTAGTATCTCAAACCTCATAATACTCACAGTTGGAAACAGCTGAGATAGAGAAACGGATAAGCCGCTTGGACCCATGTGACGGCATCTTGACAGATATTGTGAGCTGGGACGTGTCACTCACGATGGCCTGATGGGAAGGATAAGCACAGTAGTGGAACAGAAGATCAGACGTCTGGTTCACTGTTGATAGAGAGCACAGATGAATGGTCCATACTGATGCCAGTCTCACCTTGGGAGAAAGGGAGAAGTAATGGCTCAACAGACAGAGGGGGCAGACAAGTTATGACAATTAAGAGATGCGGTGCCTCACCCTCAGTGATGTGAACTGTGTGGGCATCATCACAGTAGGCCTGGAAATGGACCTGCGTGAGCTGAGTGGCATCAGATCTTGTCACCTTCCAGGAGAATGTCAGTAGTTTTCTGTAACACACAAGTAACACCTGGCATCTGAAAATACAACCACTAAACAACTCCCAACAGAAACCACAACAAATTTCCGACAAACAAATGACAAGTATTGTTAGCTTGACTGTCTCAAATTTGGTGTTATCTGCATGATGTTACATTTCTTTCAGAACATGATACCCCTTTCAGAATCAGTTACCTTACCTGGACAGTGACATGATCATTTCGGAAACTGACGTCACCCGTTGTCTTCAGAAAATTAATATTCAGAAATTGACAGCGCCAGATACAGTGGACAATATTGTTCTCAAAGAGTGCAGTGATCAGCTGGCTTACATCATCTGCACATTGTTTCAACACTCCATGGATAACCATTGTATCTCCAAACTGTGGAAACTGTGAAATAATCCCTGTGCCAAAGAAATCCAAGCCATTCTGTTTGAATGACTACAGACCTATAGCGCTTACATCGGGGCTGATGAAGTGTTTTGAACAAACCATTCTCAGCTGCCTCCTCAATGACATTAGACAAACTCGATCCACTTCTGTATGCCTACCACGCACCGTGTGGACTAGAGGAAGGCACACCGAGTCTCCTACACAGAGTGTACGAACACCTTGAGAAACCATGCTCCTATGCTCGCATTGAATATTCTCCTTCAGAAACTCCTGGACCTCACCGTGAACAATTCTATCATCAGTGGATTTCAAGCTTCTTTTCCCATAGAATCCAATATGTAAAGTCAATAACTCTCCAATGTCACTCTTTTCAACACTCAGGTGCCCTACATGGTTGTGTCCTGTCCTCGGTATTTTTCATTTTGTACACCAAGGATTGCAGGAGCACTAAGGATAACTGCTCAGCAGTAAAGTTGGCAGATGAAACTGCACTAGTTGCTCTCCTGACAGACTCTCAAGAAGGTTATAATTGTCTGAAGTCAAGACATTTACAACATGGTGTAGCAGAAACGCTAAACACTAGAAAAATCAAAGAGATGGTAAGTGACTTCAGGCAAAATTCAAACTGTGAACCTCTGCAAATCCATGGTGACATGATAGAGACTGTCATGTATTACAAGTATCTCGGAACTATCATAGACAGTAAACTCACTTTCTCTCAAAATGCTGAGGCTATATACAAGAAATGTCAACAAAGGACGTATTTTGTGAGAAGGCTTGATTCTTTTAACATTGACAATACCATTTAAATGTTTTCTATAATTGTTGTATCCAATCTATTCTGTTGTTCTGTTCATTGATGGTTCGGTGCCCTTTCTCTCCAAAACAGAACCAGACAGCAAAAAGTTGTAATCACATGTTCAAAAATTGTTGGCATGAATTTTAACCCCCTTTGTTACATGTATGAGAAGCATGTTTTACTGTCTGAGAACAAAATTTTATCCACCCCGTCTCATGATTTACATTCTTGTTTTAAACTCTTACCATCTGGATGTAGATTTCTCGTCAACAAAGTTCGCACAAAAAGATCCCAAACATCTTTTAATACTGTTAGCATTAAAGTTTAAAATGAATGTTAGGCCTTAGCAACTATTTCAGATGTATTTGTCTACTAGTCTCTTACAGTATTTACTGGTTCTCACCACCGCCTTCATTTGTGCGTTTAATGTGATCATGTCTTTTGCTTGATTTGTTTTAACCATGCTGCATGCCTCACTGTTGTAAAAAGAATTCCTTTGTCAGGACAATAGAGTGATATTATTATGCTTCACAGATTAGAACAGAAATGCAGCAGAGAAGCTTTGTGCGATTCTGGTTTAGTCAGTCATCAACTTGCCCCCTCTACTATGAGACCAGAAAGCAAATGGGACTTCTCCCAGGAAGTACTGCCTAGTTGAACCCACCAAGAACTTTTCGGAGAATATGAAGGCTCCTCAACACTGCAGACTTCTGCATTACCCAGATTGTCAGAAGGGCTGTGTTCCCGATGAAGAACCCGGCTTTATCATCAAGAGTCACCAGAAGATGACATATCTCCCCGGCCCCCACATATTTGAAAGGACAAATCATCCGACAGGTACTTATTGTGTTTTTAGACCAAGTCTGTTTCCATGGAATTCATCGAAAATATAAATGCCATAGCGTAATCAGAAAAAGTCACCATTTCAAGATCTGTCTCGTATATCTGCCAAGATCTTTTGAAACATATCAAATGGTTTTCGAGTTGTGCTCGAAACGAAGTCAGCAACATGTTCATGGAACCGAGAAAACAATATATCATAAAAACCTGTAAATAGCAAAAGACACCACTTTGGGATCTGCCACACATAAGTTTTACTGACAGATATTAAGAAGTTTCCCATGCTGGGAGCACAAACACAAATGTCCGTGGGGGCTATGCTGGGAGTACAAACACAAATATCCGTCTGGGCCATGATGGGAGAAAAAACACAAATGTCCGTGGGGGCCATGCTGGGAGCACAAACACAAATGTCCATGTGGGCCATGCTGGGAGCACAAACACAAATGTCCATGTGGGCCATGATGAGAGCACAAACACAAATGTCTGTGGGGGCCATGCTGGATGCACAAAGACAAAAATGTCTGTGGGGGCCATGCTGGGAGAACAAACATAAATGTCTGTGGAGGCTATGCTGGGAGCACAAACACAAATGTCTGTGTGGACCATCCTGGGAGAACAAACACAAATGTCTGTGTGGGTCATCCTGGGAGCACAAACACAAATGTCTGAGGGGGCCATCCTGGGAGCACAAACACAAATATCTGTGGGGGCCATGCTGGGGGCACAAACACGAATGTCCGTGGGGGCCATGCTGGGAGCACAAACACAAATGTCCGTGTCGGCCATGCTGGGAGCACAAACACAAATGTCCGTGTTGGCCATGCTGGGAGCACAAACACAAATGTCCATGTGGGCCATGATGGGAGAACAAACACAAATGTCTCTGTCGGCCATGATGGGAGCACAAACACAGATGTCTGAGGGGGCTATGCTGGGAGCACAAACACAAATGTCCGTGGGTGCGATGCTGGATGCGCAAACACAAATGTCCATATGGGCCTTGCTGGGAGAACAAACACAAATGTCCATGTGGGTCATGATGGCAGTCAAGACACAGTCGCTTATACATGGGAGTCAAGACACAGTCCTTTACACATGGGAGTCAAGACACAGTTCCTTACAAATGGGAGTCATGACACAGTCAATTACAAATGGGAGTCAAGACACACTCCCTGAAACAAAGGAGTGAAGACACAGTCCCTTACCCATGGGAGTCAAGACACAGTCCCTTACACATGGGAATCAAGACACAGTCTCTCATACATGGGAGTCACGACACAGTCCCTTATGCATTCAAGTCATGACACAGCCTCTTATGCATGGGAGTCAAGACACAGTCCCTTGTACATGGGAGTCATCACACAGTCCCTTATACATGGGAGTCATCACACAGTCCCTTATACATGGGAGCCAAGACACAGCCCTTATCCATGGGAGTCATGACACAGTACCTTATGCATGGGAGTCATGACACAGTCCCTTATGCATGGGAGTCATGACGCAGTCCTTTACACATTGGAGTCATGTCCGTGGGGGCCATCCTGGATCCGCAAACACAAATGTTTGTGGGGGTCATGCTGGGAACAAAAACACAAGTGTCCATGGGGGACATCTTGGGAGCACAAACACAAATATCCGTCTGGACCATGATCAGAGAAAAAACACAAATGTCCATGCTGGCCATGCTGGGAGCACAAACACAAATGTCTGTGTGGCCCATGGTGGATGCCCAAACACAAACGTCAGTGAGGGCCATGCTGGGAGCACAAACACAAATGTCCATGTAGGCCATGCTGGGAGCACAAACACAAATGTCTGTGGGGGCCATGCTGGATGCCCAAACACAAACGTCAGTGGGGGCCATGCTGGGAGCACTAACACAAATGTAAACGTGGGCCATGATGGGAGCACAAACACAAATGTCTGTGGGGGCCATGCTGGATTCTCAAACACAAACGTCAGTGGGGGCCATGCTGGGAGCACAAACACAAATGTCCATGTGGGCCATGCTGGGAGCACAAACACAAATGTCCATGTGGGCCATGATGGGAGTCAAGACACAGTCGCTTATACATGGGAGTCAAGACACAGTCCTCTACACATGGGAGTCAAGACACAGTTCCTTACAAATGGGAGTCATGACACAGTCAATTACAAATGGGAGTCAAGACACACTCCCTGAAACAAAGGAGTGAAGACACAGTCCCTTACACATGGGAATCAAGACACAGTCTCTCATACATGGGAGTCACGACACAGTCCCTTATGCATTCAAGTCATGACACAGCCTCTTATGCATGGGAGTCAAGACACAGTCCCTTGTACATGGGAGTCATCACACAGTCCTTTATACATGGGAGTCATCACACAGTCCCTTATACATGGGAGCCAAGACACAGCCCTTATCCATGGGAGTCATGACACAGTACCTTATGCATGGGAGTCATGACACAGTCCCTTATGCATGGGAGTCATGACGCAGTCCTTTACACATTGGAGTCATGTCCGTGGGGGCCATGCTGGATCCGCAAACACAAATGTCTGTGGGGGCCATGCTGGGAGCGCAAACACAAATGTAAACGTGGGCCATGCCGGGAGCACAAACACAAATGTCTGTGGGGGCCATGCTGGGAGCACAAACACAAATGTCCATGTGGGCCATGCTGGGAGCACAAACACAAATGTCCATGTGGGCCATGCTGGGAGCACAAACACAAATGTCTGTGTGGGGCATGCTGGGAGCACTAACACAAATGTCTGTGGGGGCCATGCTGGGAGCGCAAACACAAATGTAAACGTGGGCCATGCCGGGAGCACAAACACAAATGTCTGTGGGGGCCATGCTGGGAGCACAAACACAAATGTCCGTGTTGGCCATGCTGGGAGCACAAACACAAATGTCCATGTGGGCCATGATGGGAGAACAAACACAAATGTCCGTGGGGGCCATGCTGGATGCGCAAACACAAATGTCCGTATGGGCCATGGTGGGAGACAAGACACAGTTGCTTATACATGGGAGTCAAGACACAGTACCTTACATATGGGAGTCAAGACAGTCCCTTACACATGGGAATCAAGACACAGTACCTTATCCATGGGAGTCATGACACAGTCCTTTACACATGGGAGTCAAGACACAGTCCCTTATACATAGGAATCAAGACACAGTCCCTTATACATGGGAGTCATGACACAGTTCCTTATGCATGGGAGTCATGACACAGCCCCTTATACATTCAAGTCATGACACAGCCCCTTATGCATGGGAGTTAAGACACAGTCCCTTATACATGGGAGCCAAGACACAGTACCTTATCCATGGGAGTCATGACACAGTCCTTTACACATGGGAGTCAAGACACAGTCCCTTATACATAGGAGTCATGACACAGTCCTTTACACATGGGAGTCATGAGAGTCCCTTATACATGAGAGTGAAGACACAGTCCCTAAGACATGGGAGTCAAGACACAGTCCTTTACAAATGGGAGTGAAGACACAGTCCCTTGTACATGGGAGTCATGACACAGTCCCTTGTACATGGAAGTCAAGACAAACTCCCTTATACATGGGAGTCAAGACACAGTCCCTGATGCATGGGAGTCAAGACATAGTTCTTCACACATGGGAGTCATAACACAGTAACTTATAAATGGGAGTCAAGGCACAGTCCCTAACACATGGGAGTCACGGGAAAATCCCTAACACATGGGAGTTACACCACAGTCCCTTATACAAACACAAATGTCCATGCTGGGAGCACAAACACAAATGCCTGTGTGGGCCATGCTGGGAGCACTAACACAAATGTAAACGTGGGCCATGCCGGGAGCACTAACACAAATGTCAATGTGGGCCATGATGGGAGCACAATCACAAATGTCAGTGTGGACCATGCTGGGAGCACAAACACAAATGTCCGTGGGGGCCATGCTGGGAGCACAAACACAAATGTTCGTGGGGCCATGCTGGGAGCAAAAAATGTGATGAAAGAACACATCATGCTGGTCAAGCACAAAGTCCTGGTGAGACAAGCCGGAGTCACGGCACAGTCCCTATCACATGGGAGTTAAGACACAGTCCCCAACACATGGGCTTCACAGCACAGTCCTTAACACATTGGAGTCAAGACACAGTCCCTTACAAATGGGAGTCAAGACACAGTCCCTGTTGCATGGGAGTCAAGACACAGTCCTTTACAAATGGGAGTTATGACACAGTCCATTATGCATTGGAGTCAAGACACAGTCGCTTATACATGGGATTCAAGACACAGTCCTTTACACATTGGAGTCAAGACACAGTGCTTTACACATGGGAGACAAGACACAGTCCCTTACACATGGAAGTCATGATACGGTCCTTACAAATGGGAGTCAAGACACACTGATTGAAACATAGGAGTCACAGGACAGTAAATTACACATGGGAGTCATGACACAGTCCCTTACACATAGGAGTCATGACACAGTCCCTTACACAAGGGAGCCATAACACAGCCCCTGATGCATGGGAGTCAAGACACAGTCCGTTATACATGGGAGTCAACACACACTCCCCTATACATGGGAGTCATGACACAGTCCCTTATACATGAGAGTCAAGACACAGTCCTTTACACATAGGGGTCAAGACACAGTCCCTTACACATGGTAGTCAAGACACAGTCACTTATACATGGGAGTCAAGACACAGCCCTTATACATGGGAGTCAAGACACAGTCCCTTAAACATGGGAGTCATGACACAGTCCTCTACATATGGGAGTCAAGAAAGTCGCTTATATATGGAGTCACAGCACAGTCCGTAACACATGGGAGTCACAGGAAAATCCCAAACACATGGGAGTCACAGCACAGTCCCTTATACATGAGTCATGACACAGTCCCTTACACATGGGAGTCATGACACAGTCCCTTATACACGGGAGTCAAGACAGTCAATTATGCATGGAAGTCACAGCACGGTCCCTTACACATGGGAGTCACGGCACAGTCCCTAACACATGGGAGTCAAGACACAGTCAATAACACATGGGAGTCACAGCACAGTCCCTAACACATGGGAGTCACAGCACAGTCCTTTATACATTGGAGTCAAGACACAGTCACTTAAAGATTAGATGAACACACAGTCCTTTACACGTTGTAGAGTACAAGCCACAACACAGTCCCTTATAGAAGGCATCAAGACACACTCCCTTATACATTGCAGTGTACAAGGCACGACACAGTCAATTATACATGGGAGTGAAGACACAGTGCCTTATACATGGGAGTCACGGCACAGTCCCTACCACACGGGAGTGAAGGCACAGTACCTACCACACGGGAGTGAAGACACAGTCCCGAACACATGGAAGTCAAGACACAGTCCCTTATACACTGGAGTCAAGACACACTAAATTATACATCGGAGTCACGGCGCAGTCCCTAACACATGGGATTCACGGCAAAATCCCTAATACATGGGAGTCACAGCACAGTAACTTATACATGGGAGTCATGACACAGTCACTTATACATGGGAGTCATGACACAGTCCCTCATACATGGGAGTCAAGACACAGTCCCTTATGCATGGAAGTCACAGCACAGTCAAATACACATGGAAGTCAAGACACAGACTCTTATACAAGGAGTCAAGACACACTCCCTCACACATTGCAGGGTACAAGCCACGACACAGTCCCTTATACATGGGAGTCACGGCAAAGTTCCTACCACATGGGAGTCACGACACAGTCCCTAACACATGGGAGTGAAGACACAGTCAATAACACATGGGAGTCAAGACACAGTCACTTACACATGGGAGTCAAGACACAGTCCCTTATACATCGGAGTTAAGACAAAGTCCCCTATACATGGGAGTCACAGCACAGTGTTACCATGATAATATACATATGATTTCACAGTATTAGGCATCAGAGTTAAATAGGTTGGATACCAAGTTACTGTTCTACATCCTTTATGGTGGGGGTGGTTGGGGACCTGAGTCCGGTTGTGAATTGTGGATACAACTGTTTATAATTAGTTACATTTTGTCTCAACTATTTTCTTGTTAACTTGAAGTTGAAACAATACTCACTGATGACTTTCTCCATAGAATGGAACATATAGCAGTTTGGGTTTGGAGGTAGCCCTGACTGGAAACTGGACATTTTGGAAAGAGGTGGCAGCTGAAAAGAAGAAGAGGGTCTGTAACACTGTGCCAATACAGTACACAAACATAGACTGTGGATCGGTTTCCACATCATGTGATGTGATGCTGTGATGGATGTGATGTTCTGATAGATGTGATGTGGTTGTGATGGAAGTGATGTGTGGTTGTGATGGATGTGATGTGTGGTTGTGATGGATGTGTTGTGTGATTGTGATGAAAGTGATGTGTGGTTGTGATGAAAGTGATGTGTGGTTGTGATGGAAGTGATGTGTGGTTGTGATGGATGTGTTGTGTGATTGTGATGAAAGTGATGTGTAGTTGTGAGGGATGTGATGTGTGGTTGTGATGGAAGTGATGTGTGGTTGTGATGGATGTGTTGTGTGATTGTGATGAAAGTGATGTCTGGTTGTGAGGGATGTGATGTGTGGTTGTGATGGAAGTGATGTGTGGTTGTGATGGATGTGTTGTGTGATTGTGATGAAAGTGATGTGTGGTTGTGAGGGATGTGATGTGTGGTTGTGATGGAAGTGATGTGTGGTTGTGATGGATGTGTTGTGTGATTGTGATGAAAGTGATGTGTAGTTGTGAGGGATGTGATGTGTGGTTGTGATGGAAGTGATGGATGTGTTGTGTGATTGTGATGAAAGTGATGTGTGGTTGTGAGGGATGTGATGTGTGGTTGTGATGGAAGTGATGTTTGGTTGTAATGGATGTGTTGTGTGATTGTGATGAAAGTGATGTGTGGTTGTGAGGGATGTGATGTGTGATTGTGATGGATGTGTTGTGTGATTGTGATGAAAGTGATGTGTGGTTGTGAGGGATGTGATGTGTGGTTGTGATGGAAGTGATGTGTGGTTGTGATGGATGTGTTGTGTGATTGTGATGAAAGTGATGTGTGGTTGTGAGGGATGTGATGTGTGGTTGTGATGGAAGTGATGTGTGGTTGTGATGGATGTGTTGTGTGATTGTGATGAAAGTGATGTGTGGTTGTGAGGGATGTGATGTGTGATTGTGATGGATGTGTTGTGTGATTGTGATGAAAGTGATGTGTGGTTGTGAGGGATGTGATGTGTGGTTGTGAGGGATGTGATGTGTGGTTGTGATGAAAGTGATGTGTGGTTGTGAGGGATGTGATGTGTGATTGTGATGGATGTGTTGTTCTGGTGCATGTGATGTGTGGTTTTGAAGGGTGTAATATGTGGTTGTGATGGATGTAATGTGTGTTTGTGATGGATGTGTTGTGTGGTTGTGATGGAAGTAATGTGGCTTTGATGGATGGGATGTGTGGTTGTGATGGAAGTAATGTGGCTTTGATGGATGGGATGTGTGGTTTTGATGGATGTGCTGTGTGGTTTTGATGGAAGTGATGTGTGGTTGTGAGGGATGTGATGTGTAATTGTGATGGAAGTGATGTGTGGTTGTGATGGATGTGATGCCTGATTGTGATCGATGTGATGTGTGGTTGTGATGGAAGGGATGTTGTTTTGATTGATGTGATGTGTGGTTGTGATGGAAGGGATGTGTGGTTGTGATGGAAGGGATGTGGTTTTGATTGATGTGATGTGTGATTGTGATGGATGTGATGCCTGATTGTGATCGATGTGATGTGTGGTTGTGATGGAAGGGATGTTGTTTTGATTGATGTGATGTGTGGTTGTGATGGAAGGGATGTGGTTTTGATTGATGTGATGTGTGATTGTGATGGATGTGATGCCTGATTGTGATCGATGTGATGTGTGGTTGTGATGGAAGGGATGTTGTTTTGATTGATGTAATGTGTGGTTGTGATGGAAGGGATGTGTGATTGTGATGGATGTGTTGTTCTGGTGGATGTGTTGTGTGGTTCTGAAGGGTGTGATGTGTAATTGTGATGGATGTGATGTGTGGTTGTGATGGATGTGTTGTGTGACTGTGATGGATGTGATGTGTGGTTGTGATGGACGAGGTGACACTGTGACATACATGTGTGCTTGACGTTGATTTTGAATCCTCCTACGCTGATTCTGTCGTCGCTGTGGAAGATGATGCTCCCACTGGTAATGACAATATACTCTGGGTAGAGGTCTCCGCACCAGCGGTCCACAAGGTCGCCGCTACTGGAGTAAATCTCTAGGTAGTCATTGATGCAGTCAGGGGAGTCCTGCAGAGAGAAGGTGTCAAACTCCAGCTGCAGAGGATCACCGCTTCCTGAAGTCAGGTTCCATCGACAGTGTAGGTCACTGCAATATCAACACTTGCATCTACAGCGTAGATCCCAGCAGCATCAACACTTTCATTTACAGTGTAGATCATTGCAATATCAAAGCTTAAATCTATAGCATAGGTCCCTGCAACATCAACACCTACACCAACAGCATAGATCCCTGCAACATCAACACCTACACTGACAACATAGGTCCCTGCAACATCAACACCTACACCGACAGCATAGGTCCCTGGTGATCCCTACCATGTTAACGTACCTTTCATAATGCCCTGACTGGCTGGGGAGCGAGATGCTGGTGGTCTGTCTGATGGTGATGTGTAGCGGATGGTCGTAACACTGGCCGCACACTGCAACAGAAATATGTACCAATTGCCGCCTTAAACATGCTAAAGATGACACAACCAAATCTTCTATAATACTACAGCACAGCCTATACACAACCACATGTGACGTCCTAAATGTTTGACAATATCATGGTCTACAGCACAGCCTGTACACAGCCAGGTGATGTCCTAAATGTTTGACAACATCATGGTCTACAGCACAGCCTATACACAGCCTATACACAGCCAGGTGACGTCCTAAATGTTTGACAATATCATGGTCTACAGCACAACCTATACACAGCCAGATGATGTCCTAAATGTTTGACAATATCATGGTCTACGTCACAACCTATACACAGCCAGGTGATGTCCTAAATGTTTGACAATATCATGGTCTATGTCACAACCTATACACAGCCAGGTGATGTCCTAAATGTTTGACAATATCATGGTCTATGTCACAACCTATACACAGCCAGGTGATGTCCTAAATGTTTGACAATATCATGGTCTACAGCACAGCGTATACACAGCCAGGTGACGTCCTAAATGTTTGACAATATCATGGTCTATGTCACAACCTGTATACAGCCAGGTGATGTCCTAAATGTTTGACAATATCATGGTCTATGTCACAACCTATACACAGCCAGGTGATGTCCTAAATGTTTGACAATATCATGGTCTACAGCACAGCCTATACACAGCCAGGTGACGTCCTAAATGTTTGACAATATCATGGTCTATGTCACAACCTATACACAGCCAGGTGATGTCCTAAATGTTTGACAATATCATGGTCTATGTCACAACCTATACACAGCCAGGTGATGTCCTAAATGTTTGACAATATCATGGTCTACAGCACAGCGTATACACAGCCAGGTGATGTCCTAAATGTTTGACAATATCATGGTCTATGTCACAACCTATACACAGCCAGGTGACATCCTAAATGTTTGACAATATCATGGTCTATGTCACAACCTATACACAGCCAGGTGATGTCCTAAATGTTTGACAATATCATGGTCTACAGCACAGCCTATACACAGCCAGGTGATGTCCTAAATGTTTGACAATATCATGGTCTACGTCACAACCTATACACAGCCAGGTGACGTCCTAAATGTTTGACAATATCATGGTCTATGTCACAACACTGGCCGCACACTGCAACAGAAATATGTACCAATTGCCGCCTTAAACATGCTAAAGATGACACAACCAAATCTTCTATAATACTACAGCACAGCCTATACACAACCACATGTGACGTCCTAAATGTTTGACAATATCATGGTCCACAGCACAGCCTGTACACAGCCAGGTGATGTCCTAAATGTTTGACAACATCATGGTCTACAGCACAGCCTATACACAGCCTATACACAGCCAGGTGACGTCCTAAATGTTTGACAATATCATGGTCTACAGCACAACCTATACACAGCCAGATGATGTCCTAAATGTTTGACAATATCATGGTCTACGTCACAACCTATACACAGCCAGGTGATGTCCTAAATGTTTGACAATATCATGGTCTACAGCACAGCCTGTACACAGCCAGGTGATGTCCTAAATGTTTGACAATATCATGGTCTACGTCACAACCTATACACAGCCAGGTGATGTCCTAAATGTTTGACAATATCATGGTCTATGTCACAACCTATACACAGCCAGGTGATGTCCTAAATGTTTGACAATATCATGGTCTACAGCACAGCCTATACACAGCCAGGTGACATCCTAAATGTTTGACAATATCATGGTCTATGTCACAACCTATACACAGCCAGGTGATGTCCTAAATGTTTGACAATATCATGGTCTACAGCACAGCCTATACACAGCCAGGTGATGTCCTAAATGTTTGACAATATCATGGTCTATGTCACAACCTATACACAGCCAGGTGATGTCCTAAATGTTTGACAATATCATGGTCTACAGCACAACCTACACACAGCCAGGTGACGTCCTAAATGTTTGACAATATAATGGTCTATGTCACAACCTGTACACAGCCAGGTGATGTCCTAAATGTTTGACAATATCATGGTCTACGTCACAACCTGTATACAGCCAGGTGATGTCCTAAATGTTTGACAATATCATGGTCTATGTCACAACCTATACGCAGCCAGGTGATGTCCTAAATGTTTGACAATATCATGGTCTACAGCACAGCCTGTACACAGCCAGGTGACGTCCTAAATGTTTGACAATATCATGGTCTACAGCACAACCTATACACAGCCAGATGATGTCCTAAATGTTTGACAATATCATGGTCTACGTCACAACCTATACACAGCCAGGTGATGTCCTAAATGTTTGACAATATCATGGTCTACAGCACAACCTATACACAGCCAGATGATGTCCTAAATGTTTGACAATATCATGGTCTACGTCACAACCTATACACAGCCAGGTGATGTCCTAAATGTTTGACAATATCATGGTCTACAGCACAGCCTATACACAGCCAGGTGACGTCCTAAATGTTTGACAATATCATGGTCTACAGCACAGCCTATACACAGCCAGGTGACATCCTAAATGTTTGACAATATCATGGTCTATGTCACAACCTGTATACAGCCAGGTGATGTCCTAAATGTTTGACAATATCATGGTCTACGTCACAACCTGTATACAGCCAGGTGATGTCCTAAATGTTTGACAATATCATGGTCTACGTCACAACCTATACACAGCCAGGTGACATCCTAAATGTTTGACAATATCATGGTCTACAGCACAGCCTATACACAGCCAGGTGATGTCCTAAATGTTTGACAATATCATGGTCTACGTCACAACCTATACACAGCCAGGTGATGTCCTAAATGTTTGACAATATCATGGTCTACGTCACAACCTGTATACAGCCAGGTGATGTCCTAAATGTTTGACAATATCATGGTCTACAGCACAGCCTATACACAGCCAGGTGATGTCCTAAATGTTTGACAATATCATGGTCTACAGCACAGCGTATACACAGCCAGGTGATGTCCTAAATGTTTGACAACATCATGGTCTACAGCACAGCCTCTACACAGCCAGGTGATGTCCTAAATGTTTGACAATATCATGGTCTATGTCACAACCTGTATACAGCCAGATGTGATGTAGTAGTATAGGGAATAGGGTTTTTGTAAAAGTAAAAGCGTCCGTTTGTTGCCACAGTCCTCCTAGGGAGGATTAGAAAGATTTTGTTGCGCATGTCTCCCAAGGAGAAGTGCGTCGGTGCCTTCTCTCACCATGAGAGTGCCCCACTCAGAAAGGCCCTTTTCAGAGACCCAACTGATATGATCATGATACCTTGCCTTGAAACTGTGCAAGGAAGTCAACTGAGGCACCGTGATCATGTGATAGCTCTATGGCAACGACGGTATATTACTTCCTTGATGTACATTTAGACAATTGTTTCACATACTGTGAAAGAGCTAATAAAGCAAGCTCGTGAACGTGGAAAGCGAGGGTATTCCCGTATGAGGAAGTCTGAGCTCATCGAATTAGTGAAGGAACAAAAACCTATAGAATTACAATTGACGCCTACTGAGCGTGCTATAGGAAAATATTTGAGAGGTTGGAAGATGGAACTTTAAAGAAATATAGACGTTGGAGATAGAAAACAATTGGTATTTCATAAAGTGAATGAAGAACTGAAAGATTTAGTAGGTATTAAATTTCAACTCACATTAAATATGACAATAGAGAAACAACAGGCGAATGGAGCAACTTACTCCGCAACTGACAGGTCATTTGCAAAAATTCGTGAAACATTAGAATGGTACACTAATCAGGGATCTGGTTGGGTGGTTGACAAGACTGACATGGTCCACCTAGATATAGCAAATTAAATGCCATTGAAAGTAGGGAGACCTGTACCCACTCCTAAATATGCTATGGTTAATATTCCAAATACAGGGGAGAATTGCATGAGGATAGCGTTAAAAGTCGCCAAATTTCCAACCAAGAAACATCCATGCAGACTTTCCAGTTATACGGAAGATGATGGGATCATTTGGGATGGTACCGGACGAACCCACCCCTCAGTGCACAAAAAAAAAAAAAAAAAGAATCCAGATTCAGCTATAAACGTATTTGGATGTCAAGGGAAAAAAGTCATGGTCCACAGGATAAGTCCTTTATTGTAAAAGGAGGGTAGAAAAACGGCTGATATATTTCTAATACAAAAATGTGAACAATGTCACTACATAACAATAACACATTTCAGCTGCTTGGTGTACAATCAATGAAAATATAAGTGAAGAAACACTTCTGTGAAAGGTGCCTTCACGGATTCTCAAAGCCGGACTTGCTTGTCTCAGACGGAGAGTATTGCCTGGAGGTGGGGGAACAGGGAAACAGATAGAGATGTCAGAAGATCCATACAACATCCTGAAATTTTACTACAAAAATCAGTTGCCGGTACCATACATTATCTACGCCGACTTCGAAGCTATCATGCAAACAATCGATACAGTAGCTCAATCCACTGATTCAAATTTGACACAAAAAGTACAACACCACGAGGTGTGTGGATTCAGGTATGTGGTCAATCGTGGTGATGGTGAAACTAAACCCCCAGTCATTTATAGAGGGTCAGGCATGGCTGAAAAATTTCTGAAGTGTTTACAAAATAAAGAGGAGGCGATCAAGGAAAAATTAAACAACAAAATACCAATACCCTATTACCCCAGCGAATTGGGAAACCAACAACAAAAGCATGCATTGTCATGTCTGCAGTAAACCTGGTGATTCAGTGCAAGATCACTGTCACGTGACCAGGAAATACCGAGGGGCAGCTCACAATGCGTGCAACTTAAAGGACAAATCCGAAATTGATGCACATCCCCGTCGTATTTCATAATCTCCGCGGCTATGATTCACACTTGATCATGCAGGCCATTTCAAAGGTGGAAGGTCACATAACCTGCGACCCAAACAATAAGGAAAGATATATATCCTTTTTCATTAATTAGCCTGCGATTTATCGATGGTGTTCAATTTCTGTTGTCGTCTCTAGACAGTTTGGTAAAGGGTAATAACCGGGACGATTTGGCTATAACTAATCATTACACAGAAGAGAAAACTAGAGCTTAGCTGCTGCGCAAGGGTATTTATCCGTACGAATACATGTATGACTGGTCCAAGTTTAATGAGACACAGTTACCTCACTTGCTTCTATAGAAAGCTCTCCGACGCATCTGCCTCGCAAGGCGATTATGAATGCGCAAGACATGTATGGGAAAAACTGGGCTGCAAGAATCTAAATGATATATTTGAAAACAGACATGTTGCTGTTGGCTGATGTTTTCGAGATATTCAGAAAAACGTGTTTGAAGCAATACGGGTTGGACCCCGCATGGTATTATTCAAGTCCTGGGCTATCTTGGGATGCCTTACTGAAGAAAACAGGTGTGGAGTTAAAATTATTCTTAGATTACGATATGCATCTGTTTATTGAAAAAGGGTTACGCGGTGGTATTTCCATGGTATTGAAACGTTATGTTAAAGTGAATAACGAGCATGTGGACGGCTACAATCCGAAGAAGCCTTTGAATCAATACTCTATCTCTATACTATAACAACCTATATGGTTGGCCTTGAGTCAATAACTACTGACAGGGGGATCCGAATGAGCCCAGCCTGTAGGGGATGTGATGAGTTTAGCGCCGGATTCCCCCACCGGCTATATCCTGGAAGTGGACTTAGAGTGCCCGGCGGAATTGCATCAGTCTCATAACAGCTATCCACTCACTCCTGAATGGATGAAGGTTATTCCTGACTGGGTATCCAAGTACCAACGTAACTTGCTTGGGGGTGTGGGGGGATCCCCCATTGAAAAACTGGTACCGAATTTGATGAACAAAACAAAGTATATCATTCACTATCGTAATTTACAGCTGTATCCCTGGGCATGAAACTGACTAAAGTTCATAGAATACTGAAGCTTGATCAAAGCCCCTGGATGGAATAAGGATGAACATGGGCCTCAGAAAGCTGGCCCCAAACGACTTCAAGAAAAACCTGTACAAACCAATGAACAACTCCATATTAGGTAAAAGGATGGAGAATTTATGAAAACGCGTTAACGTGAAGCTAGTCCAGTCGAATGAGGAAGACAAAATCAGGAAACTGATAGCGAGACCGGTGTACAATTGAAGTACTATATTCGATGATGACTTGGCAGCTACACATACGGAAAAGAGTCACATTAAACTTAATCGACTGGTCTATGAGTATTCTAGACCTGTCCAAACAGCTGACGTATGACTTCTACTACAACATCCTCAAGAAACAGTATCCGGATAGGGGTGTGGGAAGTACTCCTACCTGTGAGGTATTGTACACGGATACAGATTCTCTGTTGATGGAGATTCACACCGAGGACATGTACGGGGATATGAAAAAATATATACATCTATATGACACCAACGATTACCCGAGAGACCACCCCACGCATAGCCAAGTCAACAAAAAGGTTTTTTGGTAAGATGAAGGATGAATGTGCTGGCACACCATTCACCAAATACGTTTGAGACCTATTCCATCAAACAAGCAGACGACACTGAAATAAGAAAGGCTAAAGGTGTGGAAAAGAACATGTAAAACGACATATCAAGTATACCTTCTACAAGCAGGCCCTATTCAAGAAGAAAACGTTCACACACCACCCTTCGTAGTGACGAAGATATACGGGTTGACTTTCAATAAGGCTTCTCTATTGCCGATGGACACAAAACGATGGATAGCTTTGGATGGTGTCAATACCTATGCTTACGGTCATAAAAATATTAAATTAAATATACATAATGGAGAAAGTTTACTACAGCCTGTCGGGATATTGGAAAGGAGTAGACACTATTGAAAAATTAGCTAAAGCCGCACATGTTTCGGAAGATAAAGCCAAAGCCTGGTTACAAAAACAAGCCATATGGCAAATATACTTGCCTGGCACCAAAATATGTACCCAGGAGAAAATTTGGTATTCATATACCTAATCAAGCTCACCAGGCTGACCTGTTGTTTCTTCCACATGAAACGGTTAGAGGTAAAACCAAGAAGGGTAAACAGTTGGGTAAGCCCTGACAGTTGTAGACGTAGTTAGCTGCTACAAGGAAGCCAAAGCCTTGATCGCAAAGGATTCAACACAAGTAACTGTATGCGTATATCCAAACGCAGTCCGCTGACGTGGCAATCGGAGCTGTAAGTCAATCCAGGCCGGGAATTCATGGGTGCCATGTCAAACACAATGTCGAGGTAAGGAGGGGTGCGGCTGGGAAACATCGAAGTGAAGCATAGTCGAGAGCTTCAATTGCTCCATAGTCGAATGTTTGTTTGCACCCCAGTATTCGCGCGATTTAGAGGATCCCCAACATAGAAACACTGAAAGGGTAGGCTTCCTTGAGTGAATGACGAAGTAACAAGACTACTCATAAGAGACCAGTCAAAGCAATCCGTATGAAATCCATTGTAGCAGAAGCAGCAGCACCCCGTCGTAAAAAATAAAAACAAATGTCCAGAACATTTAAATTTGCGGATGTAGTCTATTTTTTCTCGTAAATAAGCTGAAATCGTATTTAATCCATACGATTGGCTCTACATAATTGGTAATGACCTTTAACGTCTATACCACACACCAAGCACGTACAGTTAGTATAACCTTTATGGTGAAAACAACAATAACCCTCAATGTGGCTTTTTGTAATGCACAATAAAATTCTATCATGAAGAGCCTCCACATTAAGCGAACCCTGACCTCCTGAATTGATTGGCATATATAAACGATTAAGAGAGGAATGAGGGTGGTGTGCTCTGTTATCAGACATGATCCTTCTGGTCAGGCGGTCAAGACTCTGGATGTCTTGTTTTGTCCCATCAACTACCCTAAAGGAATAGGAGAGGACTGGCACAGCAAAAGTGTTGGTGGCTTTGACCTTGTTTCGAGCACTGAGCTCGGAGCTCCAGATTTTCTTCAAACGAGATTTATACTCGGCCCGAAGTTTATCTTGAATCTGGGCATTCTTGTCTCGAACTTGCATTCCAAGATAGGTGTAGGCCTGATCTTCCACAAGATGCTCAATGACTCCTCCCCCTTGTAACCTGACCGAATTGTTTATCAAATCTACAATTTGCCAATTTTGCCATGTTGATTGCTGCCTCCATCGGGGCTAGATACATACCGTATTTGTGATACAAAGCACAACTGATATAGCTCAAGGTATTATCGATAAACGGGTCTTTCTCTAAGTCCTCCCACAAATAGAGTTGACATTCCCGGTGGGATCAGTAAAAGGTGAGACACTATGCCGGTGTAAATCTGGATACTAGTAGAACGTATGACTTTTGTCATCTCAGCTCCGAGTTGTGTCTCATACCTAGCGTATAATTTATTTATTCCCTCATCTGACATTTTCTGAATTTTATCAGCAATTATGTTTTCGCCTAAATATTGTTTTGCCTTACCACGCACAACTAGTGTTATCAGTCTGCCTCGCTGCTTGTTGTCCTCTGCAATTTATATCTGTTCCAGTAATTAATCGCACTCCATGTTATAATATAGTAATCTAGTTATTATTTTTAAAATATAATATTCAACACACACTAAACACAGAGAGATAAAGGTTAGGTTACACACGACTAGAACTTCAAAAACTGACACTGCTAAAAATTACTAAAACATTACTAAAAATTACAAAAAATTACTAAAACATTACTAAAAATTACTAAAACATTACTAAAACATTACTAAAAATTACTAAAACATTACTAAAAATTACTAAACCACTACTAAAATTTACTAAACTATTACTTGGTAATTCACTGGTTGGTCGGTTTTCAAAACGAGCTTGGCATGTTTAGTTTCAGCAAGCTGTTTCTTCACCCATTCCCGTACTGATTTACTCATCACATCGTTCTCTCTCAAACACTCCTCGAACGAATCCCTATCCTTGCAGTGAAATAATGCCACCCATCGCGTCTGCTCCCTCAAATCTTTCAATACCAAGTTGAAATTTTGTGTCAATTTTTTCTGGTCCTTCGATATCTACAGGTGTCACTATGTCCGTTCATCCTGACGAATTTTCATTGCTCTGCCATCAGCTTAACGGTACTCCTCTGCTTTTTCATAAGCATAGTTAAGTTTTTCTTTTTGTTGATCTACCCATTCTGGCATGTCTACTTCATCATCAGCTGATTCTGATGTAGCCCTACCCAGCAAACAGTCAACTGGGAGCTGTGGATGCCTTCCAAACATCAGAAAGAATGGGGAAATACCTGAGGATGAACGTGGAGTGGCATTGTAATAATACAGAAATTCCGGAAGATAATCTGAACATTTCTTCTTTTTATCCTTTGGGAGAGTTCTAAGGAGTTCATGCTGGGTTCTGTTGAAATGTTCACACTGTCCATTTTCTTGAGAGTGATATGGAGTGGTTCTGCTCTTACGCACACCATACAGAGAACATAAACTGCTTACTACCTGTGATTCAAAGTTCCTACCTTGATCGAAATGAATTCTGTCGAGAGGCCCATGGAACCACTCAGGAACTAATGCCTTTTGGTCTTTTGTAGGAACTGCCACAGCGAACTTTGTGAAGGCATCAGTGATTACTAGAACATTCTCTTTGCCACTTGTGGAGGGTTCTAGAACAGTAAAGTCCATGGCTACAAGTTTTAAAGGTCTCATTGCAAGGAGATGGCCCAGTGGTGGTAGAATCTTTGGTTGTGGCATCTTCACAACAGCACACCTTGTGCAATCTTTGCACCAATTCTCGACATCTTTAAACATGTCTGGCCAGAAACAGCGGTCTCTTAAAAGGCTGAGCATATGCTCAATACCTTGATGTCCTGCCTGGTCATGAGTACTGTGCAAGACCTTCTTTTTCATCATGGTGGGAAGTATCAGCTGTCTAATCAGGCCTATGCAAGGATCTTGAATTTCTCTGTAGAGTTCTATTACAGTAGGATGTCATCAGACCAAGCCATAGTCCTTATGCATTGCCAATTGTCATAGTGTGCAAGAAAGATTCCTCGATTCGCCTATGTACTGATTATCGATAGTTGAATTCTAAGAACCAGAAAGATGCATTTCCTCTGCCCAGAACTGAAGAGACCTTGGATGCACTCCATGGCAGTCAGTGGTTCTCAACACTGGACATGGCCTGGACATGAACAACCAACCTCTTCCACCGTTTGAGCAGGTCTAATGTTTTCCTCTGTTCTTTCTTTCTCTCCTGTCTTCTTGGTTTTCTTCCCATACCAATATACTGTAATGTTCTTTGGATGGCAACATTCATGCGCACTTTTTCTTTTTGAGAATAACTTGGAAAAGAAACTGTAGACTCAATGCCTTGTTTGTCTTGATGTGCAGAAATCCTAACTCGTTTTGGGACCACTGTGGAGTTCTGTATGTTCAAAGTTACCTGAACTGATGCACACATCAAAGTGCTCATTGATTTCTTTCTCGACAGAGCATCAGCATTCTTATTATACTCGGTACTTGACATCAAAATCAAAAGCTGCAAGCTGTGACAACCATCTTTGTTCCACTGCACCCAGTTTGGCTGTTTGAAGGTGAATCGGTAGGTTATTGTCAGTGAATACTGTGAACTTGTGTCTAAGCATGTAATCCAAGCACAGGTGCTGAGATTAGTTTACCCTTCAAAGTATCGAGAGCGACTTGACAATTATCGTTCCAGGCAGACTGTTTCTGGTTTGCTTGGATTCAACCTGTTGACTACATTATGCAGTGGCCCTGCTAAGTTAGACAAACCCTTTACATATCATCTGTAGTAGAAATGATCGTAAATCCTTCATCTTGGGTACTTCCCACTCTGCTACAGCTTTCACCTTTTCTGCGATCAGTTGCAACACCTTCTGCAGATATGGCATGTCCTAGATATTTCACCTCTCGCTGCAAAAAGTGACATTTGTTTGATCTGAGCTTTAAACCATGTTTTCTCAAGATTCAGAATACATCCTCCAACCAAGGAAAGTGTTCCTCGAAAGACTTGGCAAATACAATGATGTCATCCAGGTAAACCAACAGAATTAGGAATATCTGCTCCCTGAAACATTGTTACATAAGACTCTGAAATGTAGCAGGAGCCCCTGACAACCCAAAAGGCATGCGGTTGTACTCATACGACCCATATAGAGTGGTAAATGCCGTCTTTTCCTTGTCTTTCTCCTCTGCTGCCACTTGGTTGTACCCACTGGCCATGTCCAGTGTTGAGAACCACTGACTGCCATGGAGTGCATCCAAGGTCTCTTCAGTTCTGGGCAGAGGAAATGCATCTTTCTGGTTCTTAGAATTCAACTTTCGATAATCAGTACATAGGCGAATCGAGGAATCTTTCTTGCACACTATGACAATTGGCGATGCATAAGGACTATGGCTTGGTCTGATGACATCCTGCTGTAATAGCTTTTTGATGTGTTTGGCCGCTATTTTGGATTGAAGTTTTTGCTGCTGTTTTTCAGCAAAATTATGACTACTTTGCTCCCCAAATCTGCTGCACTACAACTACAACAGCTACCGCTCTCAGACATGGCACACTTTGTGTCTAGGCACCGACCTCCCAACGCACTTACGTCGTTGCAAACATGCACCGTTTTGACGGTGATACAGACTGCATTAGCTAAAGGAAGGACAAAACATTTGAGACGTGCCCCAAATGAAAGAAAAGTGCATGCAGCAAATTCATTAATACTTCTGATCATACCGCTTGCATCTATGTTCACATCACCATAAACAACACAAGAAAAAAAAAATGGTGATTTACAAAAATTTACAAAATGTAAATATGATATTTACAAACATTTACAACCATTGTAAAGGTGATGTTTACAAGGCTTGTAAACTTTTGTAAATTTAGGAAGGATTTCACCACTACTTCTTTCAATTTTGCCATTTCTCAAGAATCCCCATGACTCTGTATACTTACTAATTTATTAATTTTTTGTTCTGTTAGAGTTCTTACTGTTGATATGCATAATAGATCTTGCATGTGACATAATTATTCATGAAAACTGAATGGAATAATGGAAAGGAATAAGCCATAATTTGTATAGTCCATTTGTGCTTTATATCAATGCAACTGCGTCTGGTGCATGAAAACATGAAAGTTGATGTGTACGGCCGGCATTGATCTATATACCAAGTACTTATGACTGTTAAAACAGATGTCTTGCCTTTGTTCGAGATCATCATCCCAAGCTCATTCCGGTGATTTTACCACTCTACTCCGTGGGAACTATATGCATTCTCTAAATAACACCTGTCACTAGACCTTTTATGTTGGTGCTCATTAACGGTGTTATGCAATTGGTGTATTCAAGAAATCTCATAAACATGTCAATAGATAATTGGTTGTGATGTCAGTACGTGTGGATTGGAGCAAATACTCAAATGAATTGATAAAAATCATTGTGTAACAAGATTTATATAATCATTTACAAGAAGTATGTTACAGAATATTTAAATGGTGTGTGCCGGTCTATCATTTGTTTGTTTATGTTCGGCGTACATAATTTTTTAATTTATCATTCATACATAAAACATAACTTACATAACTGTACACTCTGTTTTGCAATTTGGTAACTTTCGCAAATATAAGAAATTCTTAAAGTGCTACACAATCATACATCATCAGTGTGAACAGTGATAGTTCACTTTATACACAACTGACTCAACAAGATGGGAAAAAACTTTTCCATACTCTGTCATGGTCTTCCTTTCTGCTTGAAGATGTTTTTTGTCTTTAGTCTATGGTTACTTCGGTGAGCATCCTTAATTTTACTATCAAGACACCAAAAATAATTATCATACCAATAACATTCTCATAAATGCTCTATATTAATACAATTAGTTTGTATGTGTGGAATGCACTTTACAAAGGTAAATAAACCAAAGTTCTAATGCAAGATTATCATATGACAAACCACGAGGTTAATTCTTCAATCATATTTAGTATCAAATCTAAGAGAAGAAGTGACGAAGAGGTAGGCAGATCTTAAGATGGACAGATGATTAAGATCAGATAATTCACTATTTCCATATAAGATTGTCTTCAAGCTTTACCCATGTTCGTAATTCAAATTTATATACATATGTGACAACACATGCTGCATTTAAATTTTGTATTGTATGTTGTATGGTACCGGTGTAGATATAAACTGTAAAGCTGTTCACAATCCCATTTCATTTTTTTTCAATAAAAAACAAACACAATAATTAAGCACAAAAAATGAGATGTGTAAATCATTCCCTCTGCTGGTGATGGTTGTGTGGGATTAGTTAAACGACCAAACCCATTTGAGCATGCCTTATAATCCTCTTACTCTTAAAATAAACAACTTCAGTCCAAAGAGGATATCACTAGTGGGATTATTTGGCTGATTTGAGTTAGTGTTTTGATAACGCTTAGTCTTGATGAACAATAGTCTATTTCAACAACATGGTCAGTTGGTAAAATTCATATTAAAGTGACATACCTTTATTTACATGTTTCACAAACCGTTGTGTACACGTGCACTGTCCATGGCATTTCTTGGTTGGAGAAGTTACAGAGGAAGAGTAACTCAAAGTAATTTGATGACCTTTTGAGATCTAAATACATATATGAACACCCGTTTGGAAAATGCAGTTGAATTTAAGACTTTACATCTACAAAGCCGTTCAGAATGTCTGTCAGCGATATTTCTTCAGAGGGCACATTCAGCTCAGGTGAGTATATTGCAGATGACGCAAGTATATTATTTGTAAAATCAGTAAGGCAATCCTGATGACGCCATGTGTTCCTTCAGCAGCATGGTTGTTGAGAAATCTTACACTCAAGACTACCATATCATTTAGCAGGGAGCTCAATACACAGAGTCGTAGAGTATCCCTGCCATTCAGTAAGTGTTTAGTATATTGAATCACGATATGAGAACAACAACCCGACTATTTGGCTGATCAAAGGTTTACTACATGTCATAAATATCCTTCCTGGAACTTAATCAGGCTATGGGGGTGGAATATATTCCCCAGGTAACACCAGCTGGTTTTTTTTGTGGTTGAGCTGAAGGATTACCTGTTGCATGTAATTTCAATTATAATGTATAATTAGTATAAGATTGATTTTGGACGTATTCTTACAGACGTAAAACGTTCTGTTTTATGTTTTAAGACATAGGTTTCATCAAAAACAACGATGACGGAGCAATACAGACTAATCCCAGTATTCATGCATATACGTATTTTGGGTTCCAATATCACACATCATTATATGGATGGAATAGTGCCCTTAATAGATATATCCTTTTCAAAATCGCTGAGGCATATCAAATTTAACACAAATATATTTTAAAAACTAAATTGATTGTTTTATAACCAGGACATTTAGAGTTGAAAATTTTATAAAACATTGATAAATATATAAGGAAAAATTGAAGTCAAGTTAGGCAGGGTCAATGTACTGGGAAAGTGCATTGACCAAGTAATCAGATTTTATGGCTTGGGGGAAATGACAATTTCTCTGAAGTAACATAAACTAGGACTTTATAATTCTACATGATTAGGCGGATGGACATTTGGATACTAATGGTCAGTTTGTCAATAAAAGGGACACGCAGATGATCGGAAATAATTTGTTTAAGTATCTTCTGGCGACTATCAGTCGGAAATATTATTTGATATTCTGTCAGATATGTCAGTGTTTGGTTGATGGATGGCTAAAAGTTGATTAACGAAGATATTTTATACTGGAAGAATTTGATGGTACCGATAAAGTTTCGGAAAGGGACTAATGAAAGTAACTAATTATTAAGATTGGGTAGGAGTCATTTTTGTATGATGTAGGACATTATTTCGGGGTGAGGAGCCTAAATTGTCACGACTTCTATTTTGTTAGTTGTCCGGTGAGTGGTGCGCGATTCTGAGCCCCACCGTTGACTTGAGAGGTTCTCTCTGTATATTGAGAGAATGGTTCAGACGAACTTATAGTATCAGAAGTTGTGCAAGAAACCAACAAGTTCTTCCAGGATGTTGTAAACTAATGTTGTGTCTAGACCAGAAACTAGGAAATATTTGAGGACCTTTGTTTGTGACAAATCATTCCAAAAATAAAAGGACTTGAACGCCAAACTGGACTTATCCTTGAGTATACCATCTGACTACATCATCCCCAGACAAAGAGTGGAGGAAATACAGATTGCCTAGGGAGAAGGGTATAACACCCCGACACCCTCAGGTATCAGTTTATCTCTTTGTAAATGTTTGTAACGTTTTCAGACAGGAAATTCTTATACGATGTTGTATTAGCAGTAATTCGACTTTATTTAAGACTTTAGTTGTAATACCTGCTAGTCATTTTGTTAGGTTTTTCAAAATGCTAATGGCATTTTTCCCATGAATTTACTTTCACAGACAACTGTGAGGCAGGCTCTATGGAATGCTGAGTCTGTAAGAGGAATGACCCTAAATCCACAACAGATGTAAGAATATAATTTAATATGATTTAAATACAGTAACTGCAAGAGTTTCAATGCATTAAACCATTCAACAAGTAAAACTTCTGGTGTTTCTACAATAACCTCGACATGAATTTATCTTCATTGTGCTGGCAATAAATTTTGAATTGTATTTTTTCAGGTTGGAAACAGGACAGAATAAGGACGCTAAGGCAGCTCTCCCTGTTATTCCGCACGCTGAGTTTCAAGGTACTGCAGTTCTGCTTAATGCTCTGTCCTATATGCATCAGTGCACAACAAAAAAATGAGCACAACCTACTGTCATATAAATAAGAATGCTCATTTCTTGAGCTCCAAACGTGACTTTTGTTGCACAATAAAATTATGCAACAAAATGTGATGTTCATGGGCGATTTTGTTCAACCGTTTGAATCGGTTGCATGTGTTTGGTGACGACTTCTTGTTATAATTCTGTAATCACTCTATAATATACGTCAGTTTTATGGAAACATAAAGTTTCTGTCAGGGTATTGTATCTTGTTTGTTGCAGTGGTTATGACAAGATGTTTGCAGACAAAAAGGAAACCGTCTCAAGAAAGAAAAACAACCAAAACAAACACAGTGATGTCATGAGAAAATGTTCCAGAAAAACTACAGTATGTAAACATGAAAACCAATTTAACTAGCTTTTTTCGGGAATCAAGAATTAGATGAAACTGTTTTAAGAGGATGCACTACGTAACTTAGTTTACCATCAATTAACAAGGAAGAAGGCATGTTAATTGATGAATCTCAACTGAGATGATATCAAGGCATTAGGCCTTGTTAATTAATGAACCCTTAGTGGCATGACTTGCTCATCAGTGAACAAGGGATTAGGCCTTGTTATGTGTTGAGGCTTTGTTCAAGGCTGGGAGATACAGTAACAATCACCCCACAGTATTAATCCTAGTCTGTCGTACAGACCCTGAAGTATATATATCCAAGAAAGCAAATGCAAGTCTAGAAAATGTGGCAAGTCTAGATTTCCTTAGCTTCAGAAAATGAAGAAAGTCTCAGGGCTACATTTCATTATTTTTTTCACTATGAACGTTTTTTCAGTAAAATATGTTCATTTCAGAGACTAGCTGTCAGTCTATATTAATCCGTGTGATCTTTCAAAGGAGAAAAAAGGTTGTACCATACAACATCTGTGTTCTAATGCACTAAATACACAAGTATCAATAATACTTGCTATGAGATTATGAGAATAACCATTGATTCTATTTTCACATTGGTTTACCATTCACTTAATGCAAGTATAATCATATTGACTGTTTTCTTTAGAAATCGAGTCGAAGGGATGCGACAGGCAGACCTCCCGAGCCATAAGAAAGCAAAATATGAACAAGTATTAAAGAATGCACAACTACAATGCTACCCCATTGTTTTTTATTGTATATTTGATAATAATGTGTCACATATTTTCCGTAAATTTGTAAATGGAATGTTTTTGTTTGAAATTTAATCTTCCTCTTGTTATAATCTATAAATAAACATCTAGTGTAAGCTTGACACTGTCTATTTGTTTTGGGGTAATTTAATTCGCATGAAAAACATGAGTATTATAAAAGTGAAACAAATTCCGCATTATAGAATACCATTTCCATCAACACTGCAGTATTGACCACGGAGCACTATCAAGCGAACATCAAATTTATTTCAGTGTTATGATATGCTAAATTCCTTGTTCACGCGTCATGAAACAAATTCAGCACATTACAACTTTCACCACCTAAACAACCCACTCCTCGGCGCATTATCGCGATGATGACACTGCAAGATGTCAAACCAGCCTACAACTCAGCAGAAACAATTTCAAAATGTTTTTTTATCCAATTTTTTATCCAAAAAAGATGCAGTAGAGTTGCGGGGGAATAGAAGCAGTGTGACTCGCCACACCTCAAATATGGTTCCTTAGTCTATGCCATATGAATAAAATGACAATGCACAAAGCCGAAAGGAAGGCCATTCTGTGTATTTTACAGGCACAAGGTGGATAAGAACTTACTAGTATTGATCACGAGATAAAAAAAACCCCAAAACATATGAAATATCAACATGTCAAATATTCCACCACTATAAGTACTAGTAACGTATATTCCATTATATGAGTTCTGCTGTTTGTAAGAAAATAAATAAAACTACAAGCGTACAATCGCGATTCAGAAGAGCAATATGTTGTACCAGGGAGCCTATATAGAGTATTGTAGAGTATCCCTGGTTGTACTTGGACTTTCGTCCCTCGTAAGGAAGCCCGCGGGAGACCAAATCCAGTCATAGCTGGTGGATGTGCACTCAAGTGTAACGACGGCAACCGATTGTCTGCTTCATTTGCTGATACGCTGAGCGCTCATTATTAAAGGTGGGGCCCATAATGTGTTCAGAAAGATGTATTTGATGGACATTTTAGAAGTATGTCGAGTCACAGAAAGTAAGATTCTTTATGGATAACAACTTTTTGTATTGTATTTGATGCATCGTTTCAGTATGGATTGATATACCGTTGTCAAACAAACTCATATACACTATGTTGTTATCCATAAAGAATGTATGTAGAGATGTTGGGTTTTGTAAATCTCTGAATTTGCGTTCGATCCAATCAAAAATCATCTCAGTAGAGATGGTGAACTACTGGAAACTGTCATTCGTCCAAGTACAAAGCAGGACTTGAAACTCACAAGCGTTTGCACCAGTTTCCGTGAGATCCAGCCATCCATGAAAAACGGATGTAGTTTGTTTGCAACCCAGAGACATAAAACAACATGTAATATGTACAAGTATCACACCTGCTTTATTGCATAATGTGGCTGAGACAGGACTCGGGTGCATGAGTCATCAATCAATTTATTTTGTTTATGGCGTATAGCCTGATAGGTGTTAAGTTTAAATGGCATGTGGTCAATGATTGAAGCTGTGTATTGCATACTGTCTTTAGCAGACAGGCAGCCATACATATAGGTGTCAATAAACCAGACATTAAGCTTTCTCTGTGATAGAGGCTGCTTCTTACAATCAACATGTTTTTTTTATGTAACGAGTAGATTATTTACTTGTTTGTGTACACAACCAAGATTAGACTACTGCTTACGACCTCATACTCCGGGCATGCATACTGTTTCAAGCTCCGCGAACCTATTCACTGCGCATGCGTTATGGGCGCAGCGCAGTACAACTGTTGAAACCACTTCTTCCCCCAGCGCTGGGGGAAATTTAGTGAATCGCTTGAACTCCGAATTCGCTGATTTTTTTTCCATCACGGTTTTTTTCTTTATAGGTTGAATTGGCATTTTCTATGATTTGTTTCGGTAACTGCATACCAAAAGGTATCAGAATCTGCAAAGTTGTGTTTTCCTTTTTTATGTGACCTTTTAGAAAGTTTCATTCCATGAGATAACCTGTCAAAATAATACAACATATCAATAATGCCCTATGCTCCAGGGTTGGCAGTTCTCTCTGGAGGTCTTGATGTTTCTTTTTCTTTCGGACAGTGTCTGGCCAGCACTATGCTGCACCATGTTCAGTTTATGAATTTGCGTCCCCAGTCCAACATGAAATTTATCACCTTGAAAACATTGGGATGGGTTTTCTGAACAAGTTACTTTAACCTCCCATGCCAACCTCTTACCTGTTATTTGTCCAGGGCACATTTCTGTCATGGAGTTCCATTCCTGAAGGTTGTTGTTTAGTTATGTTAAATATAGCAGTATGTGTTAACTGCAACTAGCCCGTGTACAACAGGTGTAGTCCCACGAAGCCTAAAATTATTCAGTTAGGTACAGTTCACTCGGCTTATTGGACTTCATGCCTCAATGATTTTATGGGATTATGGTGGATTGTTGCTTGGCTGACCACAGAAAGGAAGAATCAACAGAAACAACAGAAATCAAATATGATTGTAAAGTATTTCAAAAGGTGACCTATCCCATCTGTATCACTGGTACTATTGGTAAAGGTTGGATCGACCACATGATTCATAGCAACATATACTGTCATGTGTTATGTTATCACAACATCTCTATCATTTAGCATATTATCACAGGTGACAAGGTGATATTGTTTATGGTATTGTTATTCACTGCTCCCAAACACAAAATAAGTGGGATACTGAGTCAGAATTCTTTTCCAAACAGCTTGCGCATATTGAAAGAAACACCCATGCATCTTCACTCCACCGAACACTGTGGAAAGAGCATCAGTATCCTACCCCTAACAGAGTGACCACTCTCCACTGAACAATGATCTGTCCCACTCTCATTTCACGCTCCAATTACCTCATTAATTATGTCCAGGGGTCAAACTGTAATTAGCCTTTGGGATTTATTAGGTGTGAATTTGAGGTCTTGCGGACCGTTTTACCATCACCCACCAGTTACCTCCCCTTGTGGATCTTTACAAGTTGTAAATGTCTTGTAAACATCATCTTTCCAAGCTTGTAAATGTCTTGTAAACATCATCTTTACAAGAGATTTACAAGCTTGTAAAGGTGAACTTTTTTTCAAGTGACAATACTAGCCCTCAAAACCCCCAAGTTTCTGCATTTTAAGAAAATAGGCAGTTCTTTTTATCACCAACCCTTGGAACAAACACGAAAATCTGAAAGAAAGCGTGAATCTTATCTGAACTTCAGTTGAAAGTAGGTACAGTTATTTGCTGAAACTCCTCTTATAGACGTTAGACTATATCTGACAACAAACTCAAAATGCGAAAAAAGTTTAAGGTTTTTGTGTGTTCTGTAGTGTATACGTGGATTCATACTAGTAAAATTCATAAACAAGCAACGGCCAAAGTGTATCGGTCACTATCCCTTCTGTTTTAGGCGTGGGTCCTCAGATGAGTCTCCATGTCTAAAACAGCAGGGATATATTCCTCGATGCAGCGAGGAAAACATGAACGCAAGTTATAATTACTTGTAATATATTTTGGTCGAGCTTCTGTATTCTTTCTATATTATACATAATTTTACATGCATTTGAATGGATTTCAATATCAAGATTAATTAAAAATCCATTTCCTTGCATCTCTCTCCTTTTCAGCCTCATTGTCTCTGCATGAGCATGTAATGCACGTGAAATTCGTTCCAGGCCGCAAGTAAACAAATCGGGAGCCTCTCGCCAGGCAGCAGTGTGATAGGCCGACTTGCTGGGATTATTTTAAAGTTCAAGCTCATAGTTTTTTTAAAGGGGCACTGATGCGGAGCGAATAATGTTTCTCGCCAACGTTCTAAATAGATCTAACAACAAAGTTCCGTTGGTATCCTCAAAACAGTTTCAGCCAATAAGTGTCTTCAGGCTGCATGCGACACAGAGATTACATCTTCCTTGCTGTAATTCGAGTTTGATGGTATGAACCCACACGCGTTATTTGTCATCATTCACTTGATGGTCAGTTAATGAATTTATAAAAAGTATAATTAGTGGTAACACCGCTCAGATTACTCAACAAAGTTCCCATTTGGCATTTCTCCTGTATGGAGTAAACACTCAACATTATTAATTAAGGTCTGATGTGGCAAATGTTATGTAATATGTGCATGTAAGGGTCTATCAGCTGAGTTACACAAACAAACACCGATCAAAGGATTAACCAATAACACACTGATTGATCAATTACTTTTATCTTCTACAGCGGATTTGTCAAAAGGCAGTGTGTGTGTAGATGTACTAATCTATACTGTCGTAAAGTGCGAGTGTGAAAACAACATCCTCCCTTCCAAAAATTAACCACCATTGCGTTGACTGATTGACTGATTGCTCATTATTGGTTAACCAAATTACTTAGAATGGTGGACACCATACAATTAGTTGGCAGGTGTGCTATCTTGGGTGACCCATGAGAGGTTTATCAGGTTTTCACCAAAGTGAAAGACCTGAAACGAATTGTCACTTTTTCGCAAATTAGACTGTTGTAAGACACATGACATAGTAACAGGATTATTTACCAGCTACAGATGAATGGAACAAGGCAGTAGCCTGACATTGTTTCTATAACATTAGTCTATTTGAAATTCATTATTTGCATTTTTCTTAATTTTTTTTGTTGTAGCATTCAGCAGAATCTATATGACAGAAAACACACACTAGATCGCGCATAGGTCGTGTGTGAAATAGGATCCACATTGGCAGTCTATCCAATGTTTAAATGTTATGGTCATGTCAGAAATTTACTATAAGTATAAGCAGACCGTGTGTTCTTTTATCACTTTTGAAAATCATACAAATATGACAATAAACTAATTAGGGCTATGAGACAAAATATAAAGACGTCCCAGCTGAAATAAGCATGAAAAAACCATGGTAGACCATGGTTCACAGACCATGGTTTCCATGGTCTAGCATGGCTTACCACATCCGGTAAATGGCACCACAGTTTACCATGGTAAAATAAGACCATGGTCTACCATGGTCAACCATGGCAGAATTAGACCATGGTAAGCCATGGTCTACCATGGTAGCAAGACCATGGTGGCGGTAAATGGCACCACAGTTTACCATGGTAAAATAAAACCATGGTCTACCACGGTAAAAAGTGACTATGATGTACCATGGTAAACCATGGTAAAAGAAAAACCATGGCATACCATGGTCTACCATGGTAAACCAGAATAAAATATGTCCATGGTGGACCATGGTCATCCATGGCAAAAATAGACCATGGTTCACCATGGTCTACCATGGTAACAAAACACCATGGTGGTAGTAAATGGCACCACAGTTTACCATGGTTAAGTAAAACCATGGTCTACCATTGCAGAAAGAGACCATGGTGTACCATGGTTTGCCATGGTAAAAGGAGACCATGGTGTACCATGGATTACTACTGAAAAAAATGAGACCATAGTAAGTACAGCATGTTCATTAGATTGCACAACAGTTTACCATCAGAATAACCTTTGGCTATTGAGACCATGTTGAAAACCAACCATATCACACAACCTACATAGAAAATTGATATAGCACAAACACCATGGCATAGAAATCAATTAGAATATCAAATATTAAAGAATTAACATAAAAAAGACCCATGCACTGAAAACAAACTGTTTACATTACGATGACAAAGTTTATTACGAACATTGCCTCAGATTTAAATGAAAGACAATTTGACGATAGCTGTTGGAAAGCTCACAGGGATTGTGGGATATCCTGTGCAGCTAGAATTATAAATCCAGTTACACTGCTGAGGACAAATGGTATGTGGACATGTTCATCTTTTTTCAGAAGACATTATTATTTATTATTTTAAAACAGAAATGGGATGTCCTTCAGTCTGTATCCAGGAAAATGAACTCTTTCGGGACAACATTTCATGCAGTAATATACAATTTCAGAAATCCCATTAGACTATTTGATTTAAAAGTAGACACAATGAGAGTCACGACCAACACAGAATTTACACGAGTGCCCCAAATCATCTACCTGGCAGTTGTACAGGGGGCATCACAATTTCTCTCAGAGGAGACAGGATTATACACACGTTGGAAGAACCTTCAGGAAGAGCTGTGGGGACATCACAGAAGATACCCACATTGCTTCAGGGATAGTGCGTGAGTGAGTGAGTGACTGAGTTTAGTTTTGCTCCACTTTTAGCAATGCTCCAGCAATAGCACGGCGACAGACACCAGAAAGGGGCTACACACACTGTACCCAGGAGAGGAATCGAATCTATTAGTCTTCAGTTTGAACAGCAAATGGCTCTGGAACATAACTTAATCTTCAGTGTTTCAACAATAGTACCATTTCTTCAGAACTGTCCAGTGGAAATCTGAAAAACACACAAACAACATTTAATAACAGTGTTTCCCCATTTCAAAGGTTCTTGTGTTGTTTAATTGTATATTTATAACTGCTGAAAAAATGTTAAGTATTTTCCCATACTTCGGATATTTTTTCACCTGAGTATTATACTAAATCATGTTATTTAAAAACATTTGTATACATTAATGACTTTGAATCACTTTCTTTTAATGTGAAGAGTGTATACCTGTAGCAAAACATGCAATAGAAGTTAAAACACAAAACTGGCTTCCAAATCACTTGTCTACATTCATAACCAAATACAATATTCTGAAATGATGCATAAAATTTCATAATACTTAAATTAATCAGCACTATCATAATATTGATAAAAACGTATCTCAATAACGTATAAAAACGTATTTGAAGCTATTTCCACGTTAAATGAATGGCAAAATGTACTGACACATTCAGTATTGGTTTACAAACAGCAGTTATTACAAAGCTGAATACAAATTTATAAGATAGAAAGAAAATGGAATGTCCATAAACGTGCCTATAGCAATTACCTCCCTTTTATGATCATTTGAGTGTATTTTATTGTGTGTGTAATCTGAGAACAAACGGAATCTTTCAGGCTGACCTTACAGGCACCGTGAACTTTGACACCTTGTGCTACACATTTTTTTAAGCCATAACGGTTTTTAAAGTACCGTTAGATACTGATCGTGTCTTAACATAAATGAATGGGAACATATTACATAAAAGCTCAAATTAACGTTCATCACACATTACTCCTTCCGTTTGAGAGATATTCACTGAGAATGTACGACATAAACACTTCATACATTGCTGTATATGTTAATGTTACATTGTCTTACGTCATTCTAATCAAAGAGTGTTGCTTACCCCTTTACCTATGTTCGTATGCGAACCTTAAGGTACTCAAAACAAGTTAAATATGGGGGCACTCAAAACGATTTCAATATTGCTTTTGTTTACTTACCGCTCGTGCTCATCTCCATTGGAAATCAACCTTAGACGTATCCATCGGCATAAATCTAGTCTATTCCTTCTTCACATATCCAGCATTGGATTATCCTCGAAATCCGTGAATCGCTAATACGTTTGGGTATTCTTCGCTTAGATCGTTGTCTGTTGGCAAAAGTTGTGTTTGGCGCCTCTCGCTCGCTTTGCGCGCTCACACAGGTCTATGTGACACATAGCACTAGCAGTAGCAGCAATGGCATCGTGCCGCGAAGAGATCGTCCCCATTCGGCTTGTCCCAGAATGGTGCGAGTTAGAAGTGGAAACGTATTTTTTAAGAAAAAAATTAAAGCCAACACGTTTTCATAGATATATACACATAGATCTACTACGACCAGGAATATAATCGTAACTGCATGTGTAATAAATAAGCTGTACGGTTAGCGCTCATGAAGTCGCAATAGATTACAGAAGAACGAAGGGCGTGGCCGTGTTTGGCGCGAAAATCGGAGCCATGTACCGCGCGATCGTGTTACTTCACAACAGTGGATAATTTCTAATCTTACGATGTAATAATGGCTAGAATTACAGTATTTCGGCATAAACATCGAAATATATATGTCGTATTAGTTTCGACGGTGGGAATTGCGAAAACTTGATGTTCTGTGTGCACACGTCCCTTGATCGATTTGATCGATCTGTGGAAGGACAATTTATGTACATATCCCCGCCCATAAATTTAATTTCATTAGTCAAAATTGACCAAATTTCTTCATGGTCGTATTTGCACGTGGTGAACAGAATGTGACAGTGAAATGTGTTCAAAAGTGGAGAGCACTGATTTTTTTTCAACGGGTAGATCGACGTACGGGTTTGGAAAGCTGTAAAAAAACACATCGATATCAAAATACTTTTCAACATTTCTTTCTGTTTATAGTACCAAGTGAATTGTTTGTTGTTTTTACTGTTTTATGTTTTTGCTTCACCATAAACACTGCGAAAGACGTACTTATAAGTATCTGCTCACTTGCGATCGAGAAAATCACGGGAGAAATTCAATGAAATGAGACGAATTTGACAGCGTACTTCAAAGTTTTACTTTATGGATAGACTAACAACTAGTCTCTGAAATGAACATATTTTACTGAAAAAAGTTCGTATTGAAAATACTACAGTATAATACTATAATAATATAATGAAATAGAGCGCTGAGACTTTCTTCATTTGCAGCCTGAAGTTAAGGGAATCTACAATCCATATTTTCTAGACTTACATGGGTATTCTTGGATATATTTGCGTCAGGGTCTGTACTTTATGGATTAAATATCAATATTCAGGGCAATTAGAAAACCTCTACAGTATCAACTAGTTGCGTAGCTATTAACAAAAGGTGAGTTTTTCTTTGAACTGTCTATATTGCTGAGACAACTCGTGTTAGACAGAGCATTGTTTAGCTTTTCTGTCGTACAATGTTTGTTGTGTTTATTTTAAAACAAGAAGAAAAAGGCACCCACACACAAAAACTAGTATTAGAGAGAGACGAGATTTACACAGTTTAAGGGACAACTTTAACAAAGGGATCGGGAGAAATAAACCATGCCTATTTTATTTTCAGATGAACACAGGGTTATTTTTGTTTTGCTTTTCCAGAGTATAAGACGTCAGTTGTTTTGTTTGTGTATCTCTGCAGCAATTATTAGTAAGTAAAATCAGTGAATAGTTCCGCTTATGAGTATTTTTATGACATCGTGTTCTATTTTTTTTTATTAAATCACACTACATTTTAACACTCACTGAGGTGTTAAGATTTAGTTGTTTAATGCACACAAATGTAAGAACAAGGACCTACAAGATTTGTTATTCATAAATGAAACACAGAGTCATGAAACCATCAGGTTTCCCCTTTTAAATTTTTTATTTATCACAGTTTAAAATGTAAAATTTTTCTGTGATGACCATGGTCTACCATGGACTTTCATGAGATGACCATGGTCAACCACTGCTTTGAACCAGAACACCATGTTTTACCATGGTTTTGTCTAGGATGACCATGGTCTGCCATGGCAAAAGGACGATGACCATGGTCTACCATGGTTTCTGGTGATCATGAGTTGTGATGACCATGGTCTACCATGGTAAAATGGAAAAGACCATGGTCTATCATGGTTACTGGTGACCATGGTCTATAATGACCATGGTCTGCCATGATGACCATGTTAGACCATGGTCTACCATGGTCTACCATGGTCTAGAAATGTTGGTGACCACGGTTTAGCACGGTAAACCATGGTAATACCATGGTTTACTGTGGTAAGCCGTGGTTGACCATGGTGCCGTTTCAGCTGGGGTACATTGACTTCGTTATTTTTCCATCCTAATAGTTTTTTTTTACCATTTCTACCACTGGCAGACGATTAACCTTCAAAGTGTTTCATTTGTTTTCGTAATACATTTGTAATGAAGTAAAATGACTTCACCTTAGTTGATCTGTCTATAATTAAACTCTCAATTCCGCTTACAGGTTGCGCATCAGAGGTCATGAACCAGTCACAAATTCTGGGATATCATCCAGTGCTCACAGGAGAAAAACAACAACAAAAGGAACAAGCAGTCCACAGAAATTGCTCCGCGTCAGTGCCCCTTTAAATCACAAAGCAGGTTTAAACTACACGGCCCGAAGAGCTACATTCCAAACATACGCAACCATAACTTACGCCACATCAACCATAGAAAGGTTAAATAGTCATTTAGTTCAGGTTTTATTAGTCATTTAAAATACTCTGGTGATTTAGCATATCTAGCACCTGATATATCTCGTGCTGATGATCTATCGAAATGTTGTCACTGAAGCAGGAATAGCTGCTGTTAATTTGATTCTAAATTTAGAAAGTAACAACCAACATCAATTGGACTATAGTAATGTACTATCACCATATGGTATTGAGCATTCAGGTGATACTGGTATGATGGTATGAATATTTACATGAGTTGAACTACGAAAGTTAAGACACTGAATGGCAATGTTTATCCATCTGGACTGGTTCAATGTTTGTGCTGATAGGGTGAAATTTCCAAAATCCTGTACAAGCTCAGAAACAATTCAAGTACACATATGTCAACAAGATCGACGGTATTTTTTCCTGTATGTTCTTGAAGTTATATCACTGGAAATGTTTCTTATGTTGCCTAATACAGATTTACTTATATATATATATGTAAGTAATATAATGTGAATCACATTCAGCCTAGGCTACCAAGTTTTATGTTTTAGACTTTTTGAACAGATCGTTGTGCCGTATGCATTCTTTGATTACTGAATGGACAACCGCCAAGGTTTTTTTTTTCTTTACAAGTAACATCTGTTTCAAAGCCAAGAAGAATTCAAAGAGACAACCAGTATGTTTGTTCCTTTGATGTTCTAATACAAGTAGCAAGTAACAGATGTTTCAAAGTCAATATGAGTTCAAAGTTAACTAGCCCTCATCCCTGCTCGCACCTATATTCTTCTTTTCTGATGGATGTCGGTCGATTTCTTCCACCATAGACAGTACACCTATTCTGGTTTTGGGCTTGAGCCAAACATCAGATACTTCCATGTTTGCCACCCTAATTTGGAAGACTTTGTTTTGAACTGGAACCAGAGTGTTCACAACATTTGCAGGCAGATGTCCAGGTGAAACCTGAATCTGCTCAACCATTGCATAGTCAATAGTACAGTTGGTGTCGTTATGACAGATTGCATTAACAATCACAACAGAATTACCTGATAAGCAGACGGGTTATCTCCCTGCTATCCACGACTCATGAACATACATTTCTGAAATGTTGCTGAGGAAGTTCTGTCCAAGGTCTTCAAGTAGCAGATCTCTACACAGCCTGATCACATTCATCCCTAGTATGCATGGTACCTACTCCCTCAATTGCCTGGTTGTCATATCGGAACTGTTGTCAACAACCAAGATTACTCTTCAAGGAATTGGTTTTCCCAGTGCCTCAATGTCAAGTTCTATATAACCAAACCGATCTTCTTCCATTGCTTCTCTTAATTGTTTCATTTCATCTTCCAACTTTGCTTCTGCCATTTTGAGGAAGAAAACATTCTAAGAAGGCTAACTAAACAAGGGATACCAGGACTGTATTGATAAATTAATCTTAACTCAACCTATTGAGGTTTTTTCTTTTGTTTTGTTTTTGGTTTTTTCCCAGGTGAAGGAGATTCATTTTGGCCCCTACTGTCCCCTATTTTCAACAGCTCAGTTTATGCAATTAAATGACTAAATAAATTTTATTTCTGAGATAAATTACTTTCCCCAACCCGATTCATTGAAACCATACTTACAATATACAAGACTCCACTTCCAGTCAACATTCACCCTCCATGTGTCTCAATACATGTACAATTTTACACAATGTAAACAATGCAAGGTAACACACAATTGTGTAAACAATGCAAGTGTAATAGGCTTTTCTGCCCAGTGACAGCTGAAGTTGGCTATTCTCTGGTTTTGGACCTTGCGTTGTGTATTTTTTTTATGCGGTGATAATAACTTAGCCAACTTCAAGTAGGCTCTATGAATCAGGCCTCATTGCTGGTAAAACAGAACAAACAGACAAAGGAAACTCAATAATTTATTTATAACAAAATTCCTGAACCTATCCTTACCCACCCATCAACCTAACCTAATCTATACCTAACCTAACCACCTAACCTAACCTATACCTAACCTATACCTAACAACCTAAGCTGACCCCAAATCCTACCAAGACATGGCTCTGATTTCAAAGCCTATGCCTAAAACAAATAAATATATTAACTTCCTGTGGTAAACTAAGAAAAACTTATCTACTTGGTCTGGATCACCAGGACTCAAACAACTAAAAAAAATGTCCTCACCTCTGGTAGACCAGTGGACTTAAGACAAGGAGTGGTATGTAGCTACTCCTTTTATAGGGCTAGAGACAGGCAGTGCATGGGCTGCACATGCCAGGCAGACCACACTAACCTGCCGGGTGTGTTGTGGCTATGCATATCAGCATAGCCAGGAACACAGTAATAGCCCATATTGAACTATATCCAACCCTAAACTACCACATTCCTCACCCCTTCAACAAAGTTATTGACTAATAAATTTACTTCCAGCTAAACCAAAATACTTCCCAACTATAACCCCCAATACCAGCACAACATAACAAATATTTCATTGAACACATGTACATAAAATGCGACAATCGCGTATCAGGAGTGCGAACTTGAGGTCAGTCGCTGGGAGGATCTGGAAGGGTCTCAATAATGGCATCTATTTCCATCTGAAGATCCTCTGTGGGGATTTCTCTGAAAGGGAGGCTGTGACGTCTGGCGGCCTCTTCTTTCTTGAGGGACTCTCTTTTAGGGCCCAGCATCCGCACCCGTCGTGGAAGAAGGACGTCACCAGGATCGATGTACCGGAAGTTCTCTACCTCCACTTTCTCAAGTGCAACAGGTGGTTTGTACCTTTGAGCATGCTTCTTTGCTCTCTTCCAGTCTGTGAAGACATGTCCACATGACGGACATTTGGCCTGGACTCGCTTGGTCTTATGTCGGTCAATCCAGTGATCTAACAATCTCCCAAAAGAACGAAAGTGTTGGGTTGAATACACTTATACAGGACACACCATCCCCTCATCTGGCCATAGTGGCCGTTCACCCTCCAAAAACAACTCTAACTCTTCCTGCTCCTTTACCAATATCTCCATCTGAATATAAAAGTTATCAGCTTTCAAAACTGAAAGGTAAAATGAAGATCGTGAAATATAACACACTTAACTTCTTTTTCTTTTTTTTTCTTTGTAAAGCAGTTTTTCAGAGAAAGTCTGTAGGTAAAGAATTTAACCAGTCCTATTCATGGGAAGATAACCTCAATAGATGAAATGAACAACAGGCCCCTGTATACCCCATTGTTGCCTCACACCCAAGTAATCAAACCATGCAGCACCCAACTACTGCCCCAAACCACTGATTCCCTTAGCCTGAGACAAACATATGGACACCAGGTGGGTCAATGTGCTACAAGTTGAACATTACAGAACTAAGATCCTCTTCCCCCAGAATAACACTCGTTACCTCTGAACCAAGAACACACCACACTGGGCTAAGGTGAATACCTTATTCTGGGTTTTACTAGCCTCCCAAAACGAGTTCTAAGTGCTGGTGTTTGACTTATATCATCATTGTGAATATTAGCATCCATAGTTACAGTATCTACAAAGGTATCTTGGTCTGAATCAGAATCATTTCCTGGCCTATCACTTTCATGATGTGAGGGGTTTTCTACTTCCTGTAACCAGCTGGGAGGAGCTGAGACTCCTTCATAGGCTTTTAAGTGATCAATGTGGACACTGACCACAGGACTGGCTTGAGACTTCTGTATCCGTAAAACAAAATATGACAGCTTATCAACAACTAAATAGGGACCGTCCCAACCTAATCCTAACTTTTTATTTGCCTTTGGTGGATACCACCTCCAGACAAATGTACCTATGTTAAAAGACCTGGTTTTCAACCCCTTGTCATAATTCTTCTTTTGTGCAATTGCAGCTTTACCTAGTTGCTCATTCGCATACTGGAAAATATCCTGCATTGTTTCTCTCACCCACTCCACATATTCTACTGGGCATCTATTCCGTATGATGTGAGGAGGATCGCCAAACATAACATCTATTAGTAACCTAATTTCTCTACCCAACATCATAAGGTTAGGTGAGCAGCCTGTGCTTTTATGTTCTGTAGCACGATAGGCCATTAATATGTATGGAAGGTGATCATCCCAATCTAGTGGCTCATTATGTGAGTAAATGGACAACATTTGCTTCAGAGTTCTATTAAATCGCTCAACAAGACCATCTGATTGCGGGCGGTATGGAGTTGTTCTAGTTTTCTCTATTTCAAGCAAGCCACATAAACTAGCAAAAAAGACTGGATTCAAATTCCCTTCCCTGATCGGTATGGATTTGCTGTGGACATCCAAAATGACTAATAACCTCTGTCACCAACTTATCAGCTACCGTCTGAGCAGTATGATCACTGAGAGCAAATGCCTCCTTCCACTTGGTGTAATAATCACCTACAACCATGATGTATTCGTTCCCATTCCTACTGACTGGCAATGGGCCAATAATATCAATAGCTAAACATTCGATGGGAGCACGAACAACAAATTGTTGCAGTGATGCTTTACCACGCCCAGGGCCTGGTTTACAACGAGCACACCAATCACAGCTCCTGCACCAACGTTTGACATCACCAGACATACTGGGCCAGTAAAATCTCATTTTCAAGGACTTCAGAATTCTATCTCTTCCGAAATGACCACCAGTACGACTTGTGTGCAAATGCTGAAATATGTCTTCTCTTATAAGGCGTGGAGCTACTAGCTGTAAACGAGGACCGAAGAAATCACATTCTATCTTTCTGTAAAGTAGGCCATTTTCAACCTGTAAAACATTCCATTGACCCAATAAAGTTCTAGCATCAGAGCTAAAATTGACAATGTGCTCTCTAGATGGCTGATCTTTACTTACAGAAAGACACCTCAATATGGGATCTATCCCTACATCCTCGTTCTGAGCCTTGAGTAGTTCATCTCTTGTCCAAACTGGTAACCAGTTTGAAACATTTGACCCCAATGACTCTGGTGAACTATCCCGATCAACAGTACTATTGTCTTCTGAATCCACTTGTATAGGACAAGCATGCTCAGAACTTGACTGGGTTTTGCTGGAACTGATACTACAATCAGGACATTCCTCCTTTTTACACTTTCTAACTGGCTTGCGAGACATGGCATCTGCATTTCTGTGTTTGGAACCGGACCTGTACTGAATTTTGAACTGATATGTTTCAATAATGCTCAACCACCTAGCAAGAATGCCTTCTGGATCTTTGAAATTCTTTAGCCAAACTAAGGGAGCATGATCAGTGCGCAACAGGAACTTCCTACCATAAAGGTAGTGCCTATAGTGTCTCAAGAAATTCACAACAGCCAAGAGTTCTCTCTTGGTTGTACAATAGTTTCTTTGGGCAGGATCAAGAGTTTTACTTGCATACGACAAAACATGTTCTTCGCCATTTTGGACTTGTGATAAGACTGCACCCATACCAAACGCACTGGCATCTGTGTCTAAAATGAACAGTCCATCATTCTCAGGAAATGTAAGTACTGGTGCTTGAGTGAGACACTGCTTCAAATGGAGAAAAGCTGACTCACAGTTTTCACACCACTTATATGGAACACCTTTCCTAGTGAGTCTAACCAGAGGAAAAGCTTTTTCAGAGAAGTTAGGTATGAAGTGCCTATAATAGCCCACAAGACCTAAAAAGCTTCGAACCTCTGACCTACTTTTAGGCTGGGGCCATGATTCTACAGCACTTACTTTGTCTGGTGTACATCTTATTCCCTTTGCAGAAACTATATGTCCTAAGAACTAAACTTCTGTTTGAAATAAGGTACACTTCTTTGGTTTCAACTTCAAGTTTGCTTGTCGAAGTTTAACAAATACAGATCTAAGATTGCTTAGGGCAATATCAAAGGTTGATCCAAAGACAATAACATCATCTAAATAGCACAGACACATTTTCCATCAAGTTTGCCTAAGACATTATCCATTAGCCTCTCGAATGTTGCTGGAGCATTGGTAAGTCCAAAAGGCATGACATTAAAATGATGGAGACCCATGTGTGTAGAAAAAGCAGTTTTATGTTTGTGCTTTGGGTCCATTTTGACCTGCCAATAACCCGAAGCTAAATCAAGGGTACAAAACCATCTGGACCCTCCCAATGTTTCTAGGGTTTCATCAATTCTAGGTAGAGGATATGCATCTTTACGTGTGACCTGATTGATTTTACTAAAATCCACACAGAACCTAACCGACCCATCTGGTTTAGTAACTAAACAAAATGGAGCTGACCAGGGACTATCACTGGGTTCTATCATATTCTGTTTCAGCATTTTCTCTAATTCCTCCTCTACAACTTCCTTTTTAGCTAATGGTACTCTCCTAGCCGGTAATTTGATAGGCTTTGCCTCTCCTGTGTCAATGCTGTGTGTGATAACATCTGTCTGACCTAAGATTCCATCTTCACTGATAAATAAATCTTTGAACTCCTTCACTAAGTTCCCAACAGCTGTTTTCTGCATTACAGAAAGCTCATCTGAACTCTTGTCCACTAATGGTTTCCAGTGCGAAGGTAACTCTGAAGAATCCTCTATTGGGCTACTAGTTTCATCACATGTGACTACCTGTTCCACTGTGCTTAACATTCCCACTACAGAGCTACTTTCCATCTTAGTCTTCTTATTGCTCATATTTAATACAGAAACAACAACAGTGTTCTCCTTTCCCTGGACTCAGCTTCTAGCTACAAAGAGACCTTTGCTACGCCAGTATTTATTTGGCTCAATTATGCCACTCTGAGAAGAGAGAGGATTATCTACCCGGCATTCAATGAGCATTTCTGAATTCCCAGGTATGGTCACTGTTTCATGCACTCTTATTCTAGAACAGCTGTACGTTTTTTGTTTGGTAAGTGATAGTTCACCCATGGAGGTACCTAGAACTTTCCTCTTTACATACACGACCCCATCATACCGCTCCATGGAGGTACCTAGAACTTTCCTCTTTACATACACGACCCCATCATACCGCTCCATTGAGGTACCTAGAACTTTCCTCTTTACATACACGACCCCATCAAACCGCTCCATGGAGGTACCTAGAACTTTCCTCTTTACATACACGACCCCATCATACCGCTCCATGGAGGTACCTAGAACTTTCCTCTTTACATACACGACCCCATCAAACCGCTCCATTGAGGTACCTAGAACTTTCCTCTTTACATACACGACCCCATCATACCGCTCCATGGAGGTACCTAGAACTTTCCTCTTTACATACACGACCCCATCAAACCGCTCCATGGAGGTACCTAGAACTTTCCTCTTTACATACACGACCCCATCATACCGCTCCATGGAGGTACCTAGAACTTTCCTCTTTACATACACGACCCCATCATACCGCTCCATGGAGGTACCTAGAACTTTCCTCTTTACATACACGACCCCATCATACCGCTCCATGGAGGTACCTAGAACTTTCCTCTTTACATACACGACCCCATCATACCGCTCCATGGAGGTACCTAGAACTTTCCTCTTTACATACACGACCCCATCATACCGCTCCATGGAGGTACCTAGAACTTTCCTCTTTACATACACGACCCCATCATACCGCTCCATGGAGGTACCTAGAACTTTCCTCTTTACATACACGACCCCATCATACCGCTCCATGGAGGTACCTAGAACTTTCCTCTTTACATACACGACCCCATCATACCGCTCCAAGAAATCCATTCCAACTATACTGCTAAGTGATCCCAGATCTGCTACTACAAAGTTTTGCTCAAATTCCACACAATCAATCACAAACTTCAACCTAACAGAGCCATGTACCACCACTGGAGTATCATTTGCTGTATGCAAATCCTTATTAACTATCTCTAAAGGTGTTCCCTCCAAACCAAGCTTACAGAAATCGTCATGTGACATAATGGAAACTGGGGACCCTGTATCAACAAGCACTTTAAAACTTCCTCCTTCACCTTTAGTATATGCATAGAGACACTTTTCAGGGGTTAATGTGCAGTTTAGCTTCCCTCTCTCTCTCTGTGCTCACACCCACACTCCTCTCTCTCTGTGCTCACACCCACACTCCTCTCTCTCTGTGCTCACACCCACACTCCTCTCTCTCTGTGCTCACACCCACACTCCTCTCTCTCTGTGCTCACACCCACACTCCCCTCTCTCTGTGCTCACACCCACACTCCCCTCTCTCTGTGCTCACACCCACACTCCTCTCTCTCTGTGCTCACACCCACACTCTGTCTCTGTCTTAAACTCTCACGCTGGCTCCCTCTCTCTTATCAGTTGATCTATCACTCTGGACCAATGCTGGGGCGACTCTTGTCCTGAGTGCCTTAAGCTAACCCCAGCCGACAAGTCTTTATAGCTTTATCCCCAAACAGTAGCTCATGTGTCTTAAAGGAATCTCCCCATTACCATAAGTATATAGGGAAAGATCACCCTGTCACATTCTCCCTTGCTGTCAAATATGTATTTATAGTACCCTCCACCAAATCCAGTACGAAAACGGTCTTGCCACAACCCGTCTTCCCACATATTATAGCACAGTGAGGAGTGCGTGGTAAGTGGGGAAGGTCCCCCAGTAAAGTCGTGCATGCGGCCGACCGCAGGTCAATAGATGGCTTGCACAAATCTCCTATTGTCTATATTAAGTTGCGCATCCATAATTACATATACATATAATTTTAATTTACCAGATGTTTGAGCCTTCTTCGTTATTTGAAAGGTTATACACTCCCGTGTAGAGTGTTATCATCTTTCAATCTCATATCCAACAACAACTTTGTTGTTAAGTAACCACCGATATTCACAGAGTGTAGATCCAGGTCACTGACCATGCTGTTGACTATTGAGTTTCGTTTGATCGCCAATAGCTTCATTATTTCTTCCCACTGCTGGTGCGCTCTCATTCCATGGCTAAATAACTGATTAGGCACTCCCTCTATGGTCACTTCTACTTTGGCGATTTTTTGGGGGATCGTATTCCTCCACAGGTATGATCAATATACCTTTCATCTATCGCGCCGACACGTTCATGTTGATATTCCATACCATGTCGCTCTTGTCACGTACTATCATTCTGTGTCGCAATATCCTATCGGAGAGGATGGTCATTTTTCCAGTCTAAGTAAACTTAGTCTGTGGTGGAGTGTAACAAAACCTAGTAGAAGGTTGCGTCAAGGTAACCTTTGAGCGACCACTGACTATCCAATCAAACACGAGACGGTTAAATAGATTTAACCAATCAGACAATGGCTACTGTTTAGGGATCGGAGGGACTTTCAAAATATTCAGGTCACTGACACAGATCTCTCAACAACAAATATCCGCTTATAACTCAGTTATTTGACCTGCAATATATACGGTTTAGGGGTTCTGTTGACATGGTTACCATTAGCTAATATTTCCATTAGATGACATCCGTGAATACTGCTGAAAACACTCCTTTGTTACTTTTTACTACTGTTTACTCACCGTTGTCATGGCCATGCGCAGCACCCAGAAGCAAGCGTATGCTAAATAGCATTCAGAATCAATCGGCTACAAACCTTTTCCAGATAAAAAGTTCAAAAGGTATGTGTGAATGTCCACTTTCACGATTTGGTAAGCTGTGTTTTGATTGGTCAATCTCAAAGGTTACCTGACACGACCTCCCATAAGGTTTCGTTAGACTCAGTAGTGGAGTGTAACAAAAAGTACTGAGGATATGTTTTCTTAGACTGGTCATTTTTCCAGAGTACTGATTTTGTATCTGATCCAGACTAGTCACATGTTGAACTCCAAAGAGGTGTTGTCGATCTCGTAACCATCCTCATCACCATTTGGCGTAAAAATGACTTTGCTGTAATCATTGAACATGAGTTCGTATTCCAGCCTGTCACCCAATGCGGCTTGGTAAAACGGTGCATGCCCAGTTAGCAACTCAAAGTCTAGTTGGATACAAAACCTTACAATTACCATACACATTATCGATAGCTTTTTCACTATTCCATAGTTTGGCTGTACCCGATACGTAACTTATTCGATTTTTTTAACACTGATTCCCTGGTACACGCTGTTGGCGCACTTTTTTCCCACACCTCACTTTTCCACAGGTCTGTGTAACAGTAATATACATCGCTGTCGTCTATGCTAAGCACTTCATTGCCGCTAATTTTTATAGTGGTCTTCTTTACTATAGCATGGCCCACATTATTCACGAGTTTGTCGTTGTCCAAAGTCAACTTGATGTTAAACGCCAATCGTGTCTTTCCTGGTACTATGACATTGTTCTCACCCAAGTTTGGGAATCTAACCAACAGTACTCGGTTCTGGTCTATCTTGATGGGGTTGTTCGTAATAGTAACCGACTGGCACACAGCTTTGACGCCAAGTGGTTCTCTTAAACTTTCCAAAAGGATTTAGTTTTCTACCGTATGACATTATTATATATTAATATTTGTTATAATATAATTTCAAAATTATGGACGATATCCACATATATGATTTTGGAGCTACTATTTCTGACATTGATTACGACGAAGATATTTCGTTTACTAGTGCATCATTGAGCAGCCAACTTTGGAAAACAACAGTAGACAATTATTACAATGGATTAAGAAGCAAGAGAAACTACGTCAAACTTCAGGGCCAAGTCTGTTTGAAGTTTGCCATAGTTGATAAGGGCATTCTACGTCTTAATGATAACCTGGAGATTGACATCATTAACAGACGTACTAGAAAACCACTCGCCTTGTCAACTCTTGCCAGTCCCCATAGTACTGAATTTATCTGTGAAAAACTAAACATGCAGGATTACGGTGGTGTAAAACCTAAAATGGGGGTTCCCCCGAAAGTTGTTCAAGATCTGCAAGCTACCAGATCCGAAATAAGTTGTAGTGGTGACATTACACAGCATGCTACAGAAGCATTGGACAGCATAAAAAAACTGTTAGGTATGTACTGGGACAAACCATTGAAGGGGTTTTAATTTCCAATGAGGGAACTGTACGGCCTAGATGAAGCCTTGAAACATGTACGTGGAGAACGTGAACAGCATAGGGAAACTGAACAAACTCAACGAGCACATTGCTTGTGGACTGAAGAACGGTTCGTGGAATGCGTATTCGGACATGTTTAGTTAGTCGATGTTTTGTTCTTGGACAGTGTGTTGTGCTCGCAAACGCACTACGCTTCGTGGAAAGGACTTCTGCACGAGATTTCCATGCATGCATCTGATAAAAAGGACAGGTTGTGATTCTGTAAAACGGTATTAGGGTTAGGTTAGGAGTGTTATGACACTGATTATGTGACGTCTGTGTGTTAGATGTTGAACAGTTGACATGTTAGAAATTAGTTGGTCATAATCGGACCTCAGTGGGATATTGCCAGTGTGCGGTGTCTTACACTCGTTAGTTTATTGTAGACAGACAATTGTGGGGAAATAAAATTTGGGGTTGTATAAATGGAATTTTGTTTTGTTTTGTAAATTCCACTGCAAAACAAAATGGTAGCAGAGCGTGGTTGTTTTAGGTTAGTTGCGGGTGGTTAGGTTAGATGCAGGTAAGGTTAGTTGCTGGTTAGTTCTGTCAAAGGTTTGGTTAGGTTGATTTTACATCATGTCGGAGAAAGCAGTGAAGCAGAAAGCTTCAGTGGATGAGGCCAAGGTTGCAAAAATAGAAGTTGGTGACAAAATCATCAAATTAAAGAAACAAAAAGCAGCAGCTAAAACTGCTTTTACTGCTGTGTTTGGAACCGGACCTGTACTGAATTTTGAACTGATATGTTTCAATAATGCTCAACCACCTAGCAAGAATGCCTTCTGGATCTTTGAAATTCTTTAGCCAAACTAAGGGAGCATGATCAGTGCGCAACAGGAACTTCCTACCATAAAGGTAGTGCCTATAGTGTCTCAAGAAATTCACAACAGCCAAGAGTTCTCTCTTGGTTGTACAATAGTTTCTTTGGGCAGGATCAAGAGTTTCACTTGCATACGACAAAACATGTTCTTCGCCATTTTGGACTTGTGATAAGACTGCACCCATACCAAACGCACTGGCATCTGTGTCTAAAATGAACAGTCCATCATTCTCAGGAAATGTAAGTACTGGTGCTTGAGTGAGACACTGCTTCAAATGGAGAAAAGCTGACTCACAGTTTTCACACCACTTATATGGAACACCTTTCCTAGTGAGTCTAACCAGAGGAAAAGCTTTTTCAGAGAAGTTAGGTATGAAGTGCCTATAATAGCCCACAAGACCTAAAAAGCTTCGAACCTCTGACCTACTTTTAGGCTGGGGCCATGATTCTACAGCACTTACTTTGTCTGGTGTACATCTTATTCCCTTTGCAGAAACTATATGTCCTAAGAACTAAACTTCTGTTTGAAATAAGGTACACTTCTTTGGTTTCAACTTCAAGTTTGCTTGTCGAAGTTTAACAAATACAGATCTAAGATTGCTTAGGGCAATATCAAAGGTTGATCCAAAGACAATAACATCATCTAAACAGACACATTTTCCATCTAAGTTTGCCTAAGACATTATCCATTAGCCTCTCGAATGTTGCTGGAGCATTGGTAAGTCCAAAAGGCATGACATTAAAATGATGGAGACCCATGTGTGTAGAAAAAGCAGTTTTATGTTTGTGCTTTGGGTCCATTTTGACCTGCCAATAACCCGAAGCTAAATCAAGGGTACAAAACCATCTGGACCCTCCCAATGTTTCTAGGGTTTCATCAATTCTAGGTAGAGGATATGCATCTTTACGTGTGACCTGATTGATTTTACTAAAATCCACATAGCACCTAACCGACCCATCTGGTTTAGTAACTAAACAAAATGGAGCTGACCAGGGACTATCACTGGGTTCTATCATATTCTGTTTCAGCATTTTCTCTAATTCCTCCTCTACAACTTCCTTTTTAGCTAATGGTACTCTCCTAGCCGGTAATTTGATAGGCTTTGCCTCTCCTGTGTCAATGCTGTGTGTGATAACATCTGTCTGACCTAAGATTCCATCTTCACTGATAAATAAATCTTTGAACTCCTTCACTAAATTCCCAACAGCTGTTTTCTGCATTACAGAAAGCTCATCTGAACTCTTGTCCACTAATGGTTTCCAGTGCGAAGGTAACTCTGAAGAATCCTCTATTGGGCTACTAGTTTCATCACATGTGACTACCTGTTCCTTAACCTTCCCACTACAGAGCTACTTTCCATCTTAGTCTTCTTATTGCTCATATTTAATACAGAAACAACAACAGTGTTCTCCTTTCCCTGGACTCAGCTTCTAGCTACAAAGAGACCTTTGCTACGCCAGTATTTATTTGGCTCAATTATGCCACTCTGAGAAGAGAGAGGATTATCTACCCGGCATTCAATGAGCATTTCTGAATTCCCAGGTATGGTCACTGTTTCATGCACTCTTATTCTAGAACAGCTGTACGTTTTTTGTTTGGTAAGTGATAGTTCACCCATGGAGGTACCTAGAACTTTCCTCTTTACATACACGACCCCATCATACCGCTCCATGGAGGTACCTAGAACTTTCCTCTTTACATACACGACCCCATCATACCGCTCCATTGAGGTACCTAGAACTTTCCTCTTTACATACACGACCCCATCAAACCGCTCCATGGAGGTACCTAGAACTTTCCTCTTTACATACACGACCCCATCATACCGCTCCATGGAGGTACCTAGAACTTTCCTCTTTACATACACGACCCCATCATACCGCTCCATGGAGGTACCTAGAACTTTCCTCTTTACATACACGACCCCATCATACTGCTCCATGGAGGTACCTAGAACTTTCCTCTTTACATACACGACCCCATCATACCGCTCCAAGAAATCCATTCCAACTATACTGCTAAGTGATCCCAGATCTGCTACTACAAAGTTTTGCTCAAATTCCACACAATCAATCACAAACTTCAACCTAACAGAGCCATGTACCACCACTGGAGTATCATTTGCTGTATGCAAATCCTTATTAACTACCTCTAAAGGTGTTCCCTCCAAACCAAGCTTACAGAAATCGTCATGTGACATAATGGAAACTGGGGACCCTGTATCAACAAGCACTTTAAAACTTCCTCCTTCACCTTTAGTATATGCATAGAGACACTTTTCAGGGGTTAATGTGCAGTTTAGCTTCCCTCTCTCTCTGTGCTCACACCCACACTCCTCTCTCTCTGTGCTCACACCCACACTCCTCTCTCTCTGTGCTCACACCCACACTCCTCTCTCTCTGTGCTCACACCCACACTCCTCTCTCTCTGTGCCCACACCCACACTCCCCTCTCTCTGTGCTCACACCCACACTCCCCTCTCTCTGTGCTCACACCCACACTCCTCTCTCTCTGTGCTCACACCCACACTCCTCTCTCTCTGTGCTCACACCCACACTCCTCCCTCTCTGTGCTCACACCCACACTCCTCTCTCTCTGTGCTCACACCCACACTCCTCTCTCTCTGTGCTCACACCCACACTCCTCTCTCTCTGTGCTCACACCCACACTCCTCTCTCTCTGTGCTCACACCCACACTCCCCTCTCTCTGTGCTCACACCCACACTCCCCTCTCTCTGTGCTCACACCCACACTCCTCTCTCTCTGTGCTCACACCCACACTCTGTCTCTGTCTTAAACTCTCACGCTGGCTCCCTCTCTCTTATCAGTTGATCTATCACTCTGGACCAATGCTGGGGCGACTCTTGTCCTGAGTGCCTTAAGCTAACCCCAGCCGACAAGTCTTTATAGCTTTATCCCCAAACAGTAGCTCATGTGTCTTAAAGGAATCTCCCCATTACCATAAGTATATAGGGAAAGATCACCCTGTCACATTCTCCCTTGCTGTCAAATATGTATTTATAGTACCCTCCACCAAATCCAGTACGAAAACGGTCTTGCCACAACCCGTCTTCCCACATATTATAGCACAGTGAGGAGTGCGTGGTAAGTGGGGAAGGTCCCCCAGTAAAGTCGTGCATGCGGCCGACCGCAGGTCAATAGATGGCTTGCACAAATCTCCTATTGTCTATATTAAGTTGCGCATCCATAATTACATATACATATAATTTTAATTTACCAGATGTTTGAGCCTTCTTCGTTATTTGAAAGGTTATACACTCCCGTGTAGAGTGTTATCATCTTTCAATCTCATATCCAACAACAACTTTGTTGTTAAGTAACCACCGATATTCACAGAGTGTAGATCCAGGTCACTGACCATGCTGTTGACTATTGAGTTTCGTTTGATCGCCAATAGCTTCATTATTTCTTCCCACTGCTGGTGCGCTCTCATTCCATGGCTAAATAACTGATTAGGCACTCCCTCTATGGTCACTTCTACTTTGGCGATTTTTTGGGGGATCGTATTCCTCCACAGGTATGATCAATATACCTTTCATCTATCGCGCCGACACGTTCATGTTGATATTCCATACCATGTCGCTCTTGTCACGTACTATCATTCTGTGTCGCAATATCCTATCGGAGAGGATGGTCATTTTTCCAGTCTAAGTAAACTTAGTCTGTGGTGGAGTGTAACAAAACCTAGTAGAAGGTTGCGTCAAGGTAACCTTTGAGCGACCACTGACTATCCAATCAAACACGAGACGGTTAAATAGATTTAACCAATCAGACAATGGCTACTGTTTAGGGATCGGAGGGACTTTCAAAATATTCAGGTCACTGACACAGATCTCTCAACAACAAATATCCGCTTATAACTCAGTTATTTGACCTGCAATATATACGGTTTAGGGGTTCTGTTGACATGGTTACCATTAGCTAATATTTCCATTAGATGACATCCGTGAATACTGCTGAAAACACTCCTTTGTTACTTTTTACTACTGTTTACTCACCGTTGTCATGGCCATGCGCAGCACCCAGAAGCAAGCGTATGCTAAATAGCATTCAGAATCAATCGGCTACAAACCTTTTCCAGATAAAAAGTTCAAAAGGTATGTGTGAATGTCCACTTTCACGATTTGGTAAGCTGTGTTTTGATTGGTCAATCTCAAAGGTTACCTGACACGACCTCCCATAAGGTTTCGTTAGACTCAGTAGTGGAGTGTAACAAAAAGTACTGAGGATATGTTTTCTTAGACTGGTCATTTTTCCAGAGTACTGATTTTGTATCTGATCCAGACTAGTCACATGTTGAACTCCAAAGAGGTGTTGTCGATCTCGTAACCATCCTCATCACCATTTGGCGTAAAAATGACTTTGCTGTAATCATTGAACATGAGTTCGTATTCCAGCCTGTCACCCAATGCGGCTTGGTAAAACGGTGCATGCCCAGTTAGCAACTCAAAGTCTAGTTGGATACAAAACCTTACAATTACCATACACATTATCGATAGCTTTTTCACTATTCCATAGTTTGGCTGTACCCGATACGTAACTTATTCGATTTTTTTAACACTGATTCCCTGGTACACGCTGTTGGCGCACTTTTTTCCCACACCTCACTTTTCCACAGGTCTGTGTAACAGTAATATACATCGCTGTCGTCTATGCTAAGCACTTCATTGCCGCTAATTTTTATAGTGGTCTTCTTTACTATAGCATGGCCCACATTATTCACGAGTTTGTCGTTGTCCAAAGTCAACTTGATGTTAAACGCCAATCGTGTCTTTCCTGGTACTATGACATTGTTCTCACCCAAGTTTGGGAATCTAACCAACAGTACTCGGTTCTGGTCTATCTTGATGGGGTTGTTCGTAATAGTAACCGACTGGCACACGGCTTTGACGCCAAGTGGTTCTCTTAAACTTTCCAAAAGGATTTAGTTTTCTACCGTATGACATTATTATATATTAATATTTGTTATAATATAATTTCAAAATTATGGACGATATCCACATATATGATTTTGGAGCTACTATTTCTGACGTTGATTACGACGAAGATATTTCGTTTACTAGTGCATCATTGAGCAGCCAACTTTGGAAAACAACAGTAGACAATTATTACAATGGATTAAGAAGCAAGAGAAACTACGTCAAACTTCAGGGCCAAGTCTGTTTGAAGTTTGCCATAGTTGATAAGGGCATTCTACGTCTTAATGATAACCTGGAGATTGATATCATTAACAGACGTACTAGAAAACCACTCGCCTTGTCAACTCTAGCCAGTCCCCATAGTACTGAATTTATCTGTGAAAAACTAAACATGCAGGATTACGGTGGTGTAAAACCTAAAATGGGGGTTCCCCCGAAAGTTGTTCAAGATCTGCAAGCTACCAGATCCGAAATAAGTTGTAGTGGTGACATTACACAGCATGCTACAGAAGCATTGGACAGCATAAAAAAACTGTTAGGTATGTACTGGGACAAACCATTGAAGGGGTTTTAATTTCCAATGAGGGAACTGTACGGCCTAGATGAAGCCTTGAAACATGTACGTGGAGAACGTGAACAACATAGGGAAACTGAACAAACTCAACGAGCACATTGCTTGTGGACTGAAGAACGGTTCGTGGAATGCGTATTCGGACATGTTTAGTTAGTCGATGTTTTGTTCTTGGACAGTGTGTTGTGCTCGCAAACGCACTACGCTTCGTGGAAAGGACTTCTGCACGAGATTTCCATGCATGCATCTGATAAAAAGGACAGGTTGTGATTCTGTAAAACGGTATTAGGGTTAGGTTAGGAGTGTTATGACACTGATTATGTGACGTCTGTGTGTTAGATGTTGAACAGTTGACATGTTAGAAATTAGTTGGTCATAATCGGACCTCAGTGGGATATTGCCAGTGTGCGGTGTCTTACACTCGTTAGTTTATTGTAGACAGACAATTGTGGGGAAATAAAATTTGGGGTTGTATAAATGGAATTTTGTTTTGTTTTGTAAATTCCACTGCAAAACAAAATGGTAGCAGAGCGTGGTTGTTTTAGGTTAGTTGCGGGTGGTTAGGTTAGATGCAGGTAAGGTTAGTTGCTGGTTAGTTCTGTCAAAGGTTTGGTTAGGTTGATTTTACATCATGTCGGAGAAAGCAGTGAAGCAGAAAGCTTCAGTGGATGAGGCCAAGGTTGCAAAAATAGAAGTTGGTGACAAAATCATCAAATTAAAGAAACAAAAAGCAGCAGCTAAAACTGCTTTTACAAAATGCAAAAACAAGCTGTATAATTTGATAGAACAGGCTGATGTTCCTTCCCGTCGGGAGGTAAGAGATGTAACTGACAAGGTAAGTTACAGTTAAGACAATGTCTTACCAGAGAAGCATTGAAAGTAATAGCTAGTTTAGGTCATAGTGCGGCTGCATATGACATCGCATTAGAACGTCTTGAACGTAAGTATGGTGGCAAAAGACGTAACATCGCTTTGAAGTTAGAAGAAATAACAAAGTTCAGACCAATTAGGTCAGGTAATGCCAGGGACTTGGAGAAGTTTGCTGACTTGCTTGATATTTTGGTGGCAAACCTTAGAGAATCAGATAAGTTAGAAGAGTTGGGTAATGGAACCTTATACTCACAATTGCTACAGAAATTAACAGAGGCCATGGTAATACAATATCAGAGGTGGATATTTGAGACACAGAGACAGGAATCTGTCGAAGTCCTTAGGGAATGGATTCTGCAAGAATCGGAGTTTCAAGTCATTGCAAGTGAAGTGATAAATGGGGTTGCTGAAAGGCAGAAATCACATGAACGTAAAACATCAGGTAAAAATGGGACGTTCTTTGGCAATAAAGAAAACACAACGGGTCAATGTCAAATGTGCTCAGGTGCAAATCATGAGATGTGGAAGTGCACCAAGTTCAAAGACTTGAGCGTTAGTAAGAGGTGGGATGTTGCAAAGAGGTTGAATCTTTTTGCTTCCGTTGTTTAGGTCCCAACCACTGTGGTAGGAGTTGCACTAGGTTTAGTGAATGTGGAATAGGTGGTTGTTTAGCTAACCACAATCGCTTACTTCACACTGATAGGAAAGTAAGGACTTGGACAGATGGGGCAAAGGTAAGTTACCCCTTAGATCCTGTGAATGAAACGCAACCAACCACAATGTCTACCTCTCAATGTGACATATCATACACAGCACTGAGAACTGTTCCAGTAGTTCTCAAAAATGGACATCGCAGGATTACAGTGAATGCTCTCTTAGATGATGCAAGCACGCAGACATACATAAATGAAGATATAGCTGCAGAACTTGGGTTACAAGGACATTATCAAAAGGCGTCAGTGAATGTTCTAAATGGCCAAAAGGAGAGTTTTGAATCAATGACTGTTAACTTTGGGTTAGAAAGCATTGATGGTTCAGTTGATGTATCAATGTCAGCTCTCACAACTACAAATGTTACAGGCAAAATGCAAGTAGTAGATTGGGAGAAACATGGACAAAAATGGAAACTTTTGGATCACATTAAATTTCCAAAACTTATTTCTCGTACTGTGGTTGATGTCCTCATAGGCATTGACTACATCGACCTTCATCGTTCATATAAAGAGGTAAGTGGTGGTCCAGGAGAACCGGTTGCAAGACTTACACCTCTTGGGTGCACATGCATAGGACGTGTTCACTGTGAGAACCAAACACATTTTGCAAGTACTTTTCTCGTTGACAACAATAGAACTGAACTTCAGAATCTCGATGCTTTAGTGCACAAGTTCTGGGAGTTAGAGAACATTTCGTGTAGCTCAATGAATGACTACACTGATGATGAAATGGCTGCAGTTGAAAAAGTTAAACAGACACTTCAGTACAACAATGGCCATTACCAAGTAGGTATACCTTGGAAAAATGACACACAGACATTACCAGACAATTACAACATGGCTTTCAGTCGTCTTCTTAGCACTGAGAAGAAACTGTCGAAGAACAAAGAGATTGCTGAAGCATATTGCTCAGTTCTTGATCAGTATGTGCAAAAAGGATACATTTGTAAGGTACAGTCAGAGGGAAGTGAAAGTCAATGGTTACTACCTCATTTTCATGTAGTTCGCTCAGACAGGACTACAACCAAAGTATGCATTGTATTCGATGCTTCTGCAAAGTGTCAGGGAGTATCACTCAATGACACAATACATCCAGGACCAAAATTGCAAAATGACCTTTTTGAAATCTTGCTTCGTTTTAGGAAGCAACCCATAGCACTTGTTTGTGACATCTCAGAGATGTACCTACAAATTGAGGTGAAACCTGAAGATCGTAAATACCTCAGGTTTCTATGGCGATCCATGAATTTAAATGAAGAACCAAAAGTGTATGAGTTTAAACGAGTGTTGTTCGGCTTGAATTGTTCACCATTCATAGCACAATACATTTCTCAAGAACATGCAAAAGCACATCAGACTGAATTTCCACTAGCTGCAGACACTGTAGTAAACTTCACATACATGGACGATAGTATGGTTTCAGTTGAAGATGAGATGACTGGGGCAGAGTTGTACAATCAGTCGAGTGAGCTATGGCACACAGCAGGTATGAACGCTAGAAAATGGCTTTCAAATTCTTTAGATGTTCTCGATGGAATTCCGTTAGAATCAAGGGCACAGAAGGTAAACATCAGCAAAAATTAATTGCCTTCAGGGAAAACACTAGGTCTTATGTGGATTGCAAATGATGATGAGTTCAGTTTCTGTATGAATGTTCCTGAAGACAATTTGAAGATGATAACCAAACGAATGTTTCTTGGTGAAATCGCAAGGATCTTTGATCCACTTGGACTCTTGACACCTTTCACCATTGTGGGTAAAATGATGATACAAGAGATGTGGATAGCAGGTGTCGGATGGGATGAACAGCTTGATCCGGATCTGAATCTTAGAACTTTGAAATGGGTGAATGAGGTGAAAGAGTTATGCCATATCAGAGTACCACGGTGCTTGAGAACCAAATCTGAAATAGAAAGCAAAACATTTCATGTATTTACAGATGCATCCCAAGATGCATATGGAGCAGCAATATATGCAGTTTATACTTACCAGAGTGGGGAAGTGGTGAGTCGTTTAGTTACCTCCAAAAGCAGGGTTGCTCCTCTTCACTCTGTAAGCATTCCAAGAATGGAGCTGATGGCAGCAGTTCTTGGGGTAAAATTGTTTGTTGCTTCAGCAAAGGTGTTAGAACTGTCCAGTGTCAACACACATTTTTGGTGTGACAGTAGCAATGTCTTATGTTGGATAAAAAGCCAGAATAGACAATACAAGTCGTTTGTGGCAAATCGCATTGGTTACATGCAGGAACATACCAGTCCATATCAGTGGAAATATGTTGCAGACATACTTACCAGGGGTACATCAGTGAAGAATCTAGCCAGTAGTACATGGCTGACAGGACCAGCATTTCTGACTTTCACAGAAAGTGAATGGCCAGATCAAACCGATAGATTTCATAGTGAAAGTACTTCAGAAATGAAGAAAGCATCTAGAAAAAGGGAACTTGTTACTCTACTGACTGAAGGTGAGGGGAAAACATGGCGTCTTCATCCATCCAGATACTCTGACTGGAAGAGGTTGACTAGAATATATGCATGGGTATGCAGATTTATTACCAATGCAGATATTTCACCAAAATTGAGACACATGGGTAATTTGAATTTGGGGGTAGAGGAAATCCAAGATGCTGAGATAAGAATCATTAGTCAGATGCAACAACAGGAATTTGCGAAAGAATTTCATGCATTACAACATGGAAAACAACTTCCAAAAGACAGCAAACTCAATGGACTTCAGCCAATAATCGATGAAAAGGGGCTCATTAGATGCAGTGGCAGGCTGAAATGTGCTGATTGCTTGTCTTGGGAAGCACGAGTCCCAATAATCTTGCCTCAAAAAAACTGGGTGACAAGACTTATCGTAAAACATTACCACGAAGCAGGTAAACATGCAGTAGGTACAAATCAAACTTTGGCTGCTCTCTCCTCAAGATACTGGGTCATTGCTGCTCGGGAAGAGATTCGAGCCTGGGAGACAGAATGTGCCTTTTGTCGAAGACAAAAGGGTCAACCGAGACCTCAGATTATGGCTCCACTTCCAAAGCTTAGAGTTAGCTATTCACTGAGAGCATTTACTCAAGTTGGAGTGGACTATGCAGGGCCTTTTCTGACTATCCAAGGAAGATCAAAGAAAAGACAAAAACGATATTTATGTCTCTTTACTTGTTTGTCCACAAGGGCTGTACATCTGGAAATGTCATATGGTCTTGACAGTGACTCATTTTTGAATGCCTTCTTTCGTATGACAAATAGGAGAGGGATTCCTAAAGAGGTAGTATCCGATAATGGAACTAACTTTATAGGTGCTGTGAAGGAATTGCGGGATTTGGCTAAACAACTTGGTGTGACTGCTCGATCATCCTTGGCTAACAAGGGAGTCATCTGGAGATTCAACCCTCCTCATGCACCACATTTTGGTGGTGTCTTTGAATGTATGATTAAATCGGCGAAAAAAAGCTATCTTTGCCATTTTGGGTAAAGGGGACGTCACAGATGAAGAACTAACAACAGCATTTACTGCAGCCAAAGCACTCATCAATTCTCGTCCACTCACTTATCAAAGTGCTAACTGCCAAGATGATGTACCTTTAACCCCAAATCATCTTATGCATGGACAAGTTGGTGGGACATTTGCGCCAGATAGTGTTGATACAACACCATACAACCCCAGAAAAAGATGGAGACGAATACAAGAACTTGTGCGGCACTTCTGGAGGAGGTGGTTGAGGGAACTACTACCAACTCTTCAAGTCCGAAAGAAGTGGAGAGAGACTAATCGCAATTTGAAGGTAAATGATGTCGTCATCTTAGTATCACCAGATTCTCCACGTGGAAGTTGGCCTTTGGGGAGAATCGTCAACACATATCCAGGCAAGGATGGACATGTTCGGGTCGTGCAAGTGAAGATGGGGAAGACTACGCTGATGCGACCGGTGACAAAGGTATGTCCACTGGAATTGAGCTCAGAGGAGGACTTCAAGGAAGATTAAGCAGATCAGGGGTGCAGAGGAATCGAGACGATGGAACGTAGCCTGGAGAAGGGATTAATCGTCGTTGTCTGGAGGTATCAACAGGAGGGATCTTCGCCTGGAGGATAAATTGTCATCGTCGGGAGAAATCTCAAGAGGATGGGCACATTGAAGACAAGGATGGAGCATGGATGATGGATCAAGTTCGTGTGGATAACTAAATTCGATGGACTTCTGTATGGAGGATTGACTTTTCAAGATTCAAATAAGGATACAAAAGGACTATTTCCGAGGATTTGTGTATGTGAAATGTACATTTTCATGTTGTGTGATTCATGATTCTTTGATATCTACATAACCTCTGATAGACTCCTGTCTATCATGGAGGGGGGAATGGACTGAAGAACAGTTCGTGGAATGCATATTCGGACATGTTTAGTTAGTCGATGTTTTGTTCTTGGACAGTGTGTTGTGCTCGCAAACACACTACGCTTCACGGAAAGGACTTCTGCACGAGATTTCCATGCATGCATCTGATATAAGGACAGGTTGTGATTCTGTAAAATGGTATTAGGGTTAGGTTAGGAGTGTTATGACACTGATTATGTGACGTCTGTGTGCTAGATGTTGAACAGTTGACATGTTAGAAATTAGTTGGTCATAATCGGACCTCAGTGGGATATTGCCAGTGTGCGGTGTCTTACACTCGTTAGTTTATTGTAGACAGACAATTGTGGGGAAATAAAATTTGGGGTTGTATAAATGGAATTTTGTTTTGTTTTGTAAATTCCACTGCAAAACAGCTTGTGAAAAAAAACATACTCCGCGAAACGGAAGACGATGATATTAAGCGCCGTATCACGGAACAATTACACAATTTAGAAGATAAGAGACGTACATGATTGGAATCCGCTTCGTCTAATCATGAACAGCCTCGATCCCAGATCAGCCACATTCGGGAAACAATCGATAGAATACTGAACGACGAAACCACATTGGACGACAGGATCCAAATATTGTTCCCGAGAGCAAGGCATCACCATTGCCAGCATTCTGACGGCATTGGGCTTCATCATATCGACTATTGTACTATCTTTGGGGGGTCCCCACACACCCCGAAGTGGTGGCACCACGCTGAGTAGTTGTGACGTCAGAGACTGGATACAAAACATATGAAACTGCTCGGAGAGACCCTGGCTAAACTCTCGGGTAAGGCCCTGCCCAGCATACTGGGAAGCATCGTCTCATGGCTGCTCAGCACACTGGGTCATGTGGCTTGGTCAAAATCTGTGGGCATTCATCGTCACCGTGACTTGGCTGGTGTACATTGTGGCAAGGGAATTTTTAACCAAATAAGACACAAGCCAACCACAACCCCTCCTACAATCAACACTGTTTTATGGTCGTGGTGCTGCTGATTGGATGCCTGCAAGGTAGGGCACACCTTGGGGGATACCCCCACACCCCCGTCGGCATTAACACCCAATTTTTGGTCAGCCGTGGCGATGATTATTTCATTGTTGTAGCCCGTTACTTTGTTGACGCATGTCACGCAAAGCCACGTATAATCCCCACCGAACATGTAGTCGACTTGTGACCTGGCATATTGCAATGTGTCCTGGTATCACTTTATAGCACTAGGTAGATCTACTGGTGATGCTAACGCATCCTCACTGTTAGCCACGAACTGTTTCTGCACATTGTAAGTGGTGCCATTACACTACCTATGATACTGGAGCGTGTCTGTGATTCAGCCCCAAGAATAGCCCACATGTACCTTCTAATCGAATCATTCAAACGGATAATACCAGCGTGAGTGAATCCTTTCAATGTATCCAGCCTAAATTTTTTCCAGTCATCTTCCGACCTGGGGGGCTGCTCCACTTCTTGGACGGTGAAAGCAATACGCCTTTAAAACTCATACGCTCATCTCTCCATTCATTATCCTGCCAAAGTAAATCTCGTTTAACTAAATCATAACTAACCTCTTTCACTGATCTCAAACCATCGTATGAAATACCCAAACCATGATTTAGACCGGGCAAATTCCAATCCGTCTTCGGGACAATGCAAAATTCATTACAAATCCTTTCGTTAGCCCACCAATTGTACGGGTCCTTCGTTACATTCCACACCTTATCCTGTGGAAGTGGGGTGCTGATCTGTTTGAGGATACGCCTGATCTGGTAGTATACATGAAATGTGAAAACCGATTTACTCAGTTCATCATTCCTAGTGTCTGTCAACGTCAGGCCACACCCAGTCATAGTGCACCAATTAGCGAAATTGAGCGAACTGCATCGGGTTATCGAACCACACATGGACAGATTTCACATCCGGGTTTCGAAGTACGAACCATCCACATCAACCAAGATTTTCATGTGTGTGAAGTCGGAGGCATTTATTTATCGTTTTGGGGGTACTTTGGGTTTATGCGTTCATCTCACACAATGGATAATATACAAAATGAATGTCCTTCCACGTTGTTGAGGGCTGTCCCAGTTAAAACAGAAAAATACAGTGAGCGCCGCACAGAGTCATTTTCAACTTGTCAGTATAAAAAATTGACAAATGGTAATTTTTCTGAATTAAAAATATCAATTTTAGATACAAAAAATAATACTATAAATATAGGGTACCTAAGCGTAACACTACATATACAAAATGGCTAGTAATCAAGGGCCAGGAATTCGAATAAAAAGATGCGTTAATATAAGTTTATCAGACCTAGGTGATACTGGAGGGTTTGATGACACAGGAATAGATGGCAAAATATACACTTTTAAGCTTAGAAACAACATTTACAAATGTGTTGAAGTCCCCATCATCAGTGAATCTGGTAATACTTTTAACCTAGATACATTAAGACCTGCCAGCAACACACGATACTATATAGTTCGCAATGACGTGGATGAATGGAGAATATACCCATCGTTCGGTGGTAGATTGCTCAATTTAGAAGACTTTGACAGAACAACAAAGGTTGACCAAACAAACCGTACTATCTAATACTCATTGACAACAACAGATAGATGATGTTACCATCTCAAATCAACTGGCTTATCAACGTAACACTAATTTCCGAATACGTTTTCATGGAAAACAAAGACCACTAAACAAAGCCGTAAACAACGGAATCCTACTCGTGGCTTATGTCCCATCACAAAGACGCAGTGTAATCATCACACCAGTCTCGAGCAGAGCAGCCCACATGCTGTCGTGTAAACCCGGAGAGAACGCAGTATTGCAGTTGGTTACTGAATTCAACAGTGTGGTCGCCATCATGAAAAGCCTCTTGGAGAATTCCACGCTGGTCATTCAAGACTACCTAGGTGAACCATCACAGAGAGATATTGAGATCGTGAAAGGAATATCTGGTGGGTTAAAAAACACCAGGGCCGCGTTTGCACAATTTACGTGTGGGTGGGAGATGATTCATACACCAGTCTGCAAGGTGTCACAGTGACAGTGGAAGACACTATATCTCTACCCAAGATTTTTCAATCCAAGCATCTAATATGGCATAAATATATTTATTGGTTTGAAGTTCACGCCTGAGACATTATCAGAAAACAATTGGAAACTATTTTCCAACAGTTTCATAACCAATGGTAAGCCATCACGCCAATGCAACACTTGGTGATCTAGGAGACAAAAAGCAGTTCAATTTACCTGGTGAGGAAGGCACCCTGTACCTCTTATACTTTCAATATAATGTATACAAATGAATGCCACTAGCAGATTTTACAGAACTTGAATGGTTAATTAAAATAACACTAACCAACCCTTACATCATTTTTAACCAAAATGATTTCGTTTCCAAAATTACTAACAATGGTGTCCTTCTCACGTCCTGTAATCCCTTAACACATTGAGCCCTGGAGCCGCTCCACTGCCCAACACCTCGCACCCCTCGCTGACTGCCTGATTGCTGCAATGAGGCTAATTAGTGCTAATCATGCCTGATTTCCCTGGCAGGTCTCGGATATGACAGGAAACTGTCTAATCTCACAAACAAGTACTGATTATTTAATTGTGTCGTAAAGATGTAAATGGGAAAGAGGCCGATGTGAATACATATATTACAGCATTTCATGTAATTTATTACCTGTATCTCTCATACCCCTTTGCCAGTGTGTGCTGTATTTTTATCAACACCTACGCGGTCTTAGTACGTACGAGATGAACATTGCTCGTGCTTACTGACTATTTCAAGGAAAGTATCAATAGGTGTGTAAGTAACATGGAACATATAGAGATTTATAGTTTGTCACTTTGTTCATCTTAACTTAACGCTGCAAACATCACCATTCATACACATACATACTGCATGATACATTTATCATTACTCGATGCTAAACAAAGCTCCCCGTCATGTGAAGGGATAAAATATCCCGAATGTAACGCATTATATCTCAGTTACTCATTATATTGGCTGATACATTGATCAATCGTATTGTGAGAACCTGTCACATAGGAAGGGCAAGGTGATGGGGCGTGGCCTACATTTCTGAAGAGCACGTTTGGACACTCAAAGTGATAGGGTAGAGATTGATTATTGGCTTTATCGTTGACCAATGGCTATGTTGTGTTACGGCTGTATCAACTATCATGCAACAATTTGTGTATTGTAAACATAACATCAGTTACTGTAATGATGGATGAAAGAAACACATAAGGCATATGGGAGTAGACTGACACTATGATGAGTGTATTCGTTCTCAGATGGTGACCACACATGTCTTAGCATTTTGGAAATGTAAAACAATAACGACTGAAATGCAACAATTGAAGAGAATTAGCGAATTTAGTTTTACAGCAATTTTAGCTATATTCCAGCAGTATCGCGCGGGCTTCACACATTGTGCCCAACAACTGACAAGAATGGTATACGGTACCATTTGTACAACACAACTAGTGCATAAAGCGTTATCGTCCTTGGAACAAGTCTTTGTGGTAGGCCTCAAAACAGTCAACGCACAAAAACACATCACAGCTTGAACATCTGCATTTGATGTCTCGACGATTGCCAGTCCGTTTCATTGTATGTAAGACATACTTAAACCAAATGATGTCCCTCTCATATCATTGTGAGAGATTAAATCGTTCAAAACATCTATGTCAGTGGCAGTAAAGACGAATTTACGCACATGCATAATAATCTATGAAAGAAGCGTTTTTGCTGATACAATATACTGAATATTTTAAGGAAAGTACTAATAAGCTAGTCTGTGACTTATATATAACAGATTCACAGTTTGTTGCTTTGGTTCATCTAGATTTAACACAGAAAATATACGAACATACATGCATACATATTGTATAATGCTATTCCTTGCACATACATAAGACAAAGGGTCATGGGATGGGCATCATCAAAGTTCCCGAATAGGACGTTTTGTATCTTAACTGTTCAATATACTCCCTGATTTGTTATCTATGACCAATCGTATCATGAGATACCTGTCACATGGGAAATGACAGGTGATGGGGCGTGGGCTAAATTTCTGAAGAGTACGTTCGGTCACTAGACAGCTTGGATACAGACTGACTATTGGTTAGATCGTTGACCAATCGATATGCTAGATTTCGGCTTTATCAACTCTAGCTATCATGAAAAACTTTGTGTATCGTGAACATACATAACTGTAAGGATGCCTGAAATGTACACGTAGGACTAACAAGCAATTTGACGAGTTTTTTTTTTTTTCTAAGCGCTCAAATCGCTACAATCCGATTATTTTTACCCCTGATAACCCAATCCAATCATTGAGTAGAGATAGTATTTATTTGCGTATACTTTTTGCGCACACTACTTGTACATCAAACATAATGGCTTGCTGAACATTTCAATATAATCTGTACATAGTTATGAATAAATATCATAATTCAAGTACATGTATTATAGAATTCAAAAAAGTAACACGATACTGATTTATTGTGATGTATACACTTGTAGTTGAATCTCCCCAAATATTTATGAAGATGGGCATACTTATATTTGTTTTGAAAGCAAACGAGGTTTAGAAGATTGGCAATGGGCGTGACTCCACAAAACAGGTTGTCCAATGATGTAACAGCGCATAAGTTTGTTTTACACTTGTCACAGGACAAAAGTTTACCTGGACATGCATTCGATCAGAGGCTAGCACTGTTATTTTAGAAGTTGAAAGAGGTGTTCATATATTTAGTGTTGTCTGATTGAATGATTATATGCATCAATTCCGTAACTGATATATTCTCCTCCTTTTATTGACGATGGATCTGATACACGTGATCATTACATAGGATAAGATAATTACAGAGATCAAATACAAACGTTTCTTACACAATGCTTATGTAAATTGCATTGAAAAATCACATTTCAAACAAGCATGAAACAGCTTGAACAAAATACCCCAGTTACCTTTGTATGGTTTATGTGTACTATATGTGTATATTATGAGTAGATGCAAGAGTTATCACTTCATATTCGATTATGTATTATTGTCAACTTTAAAAAACAATAGTCGCAAATGAATTAGGTCTAAATTAGTAACTTGGTTTATTTCAAATACGATTGACTATATGAACTATTACAATGAATGAATGAATGATTTAATTTAGAAGAAGGTTTCGTAACCTTGTCACCGTTAATTCAATCAATGTGCAAACATAGTATCTTAGTATTCACTCCCAATGACGAGTAAGAAACACCTACCTCCTGTAACAACATCTCATAATCCCTTTTCTGGCAGACATGTGTTCATTTGCCCCCGACATTGCAAGCACTTGTTATCAAAACACATTAATAGTTCTTCTGATTAACACAGAAAGTAATCTCTCTCGTAAGAAAGGCTAATCTTTGATCATTACTGCTAAATTGATTGAAATTATAGGTACAGTACGAATTTAAAATGTAAAACCCCCAATACGCGGCTCTCGCTGAATGAGAGGTGCTTTTCATAACCCCCAATATGCGGCTCTCGCTGAATAAGAGGTGCTTTATATTACCCCCAATAAGCGGCTCTCGCTGTGAGAAGCTAATTAATTTGTCACATATATGCGGCTCTCGGCCTTAATGAGTTAAAAGATAATTCTATACAAGTGTTACGAATACCAGGTCACACTGGCAACATGCTAGCACCAGTCTACTTGAATGCCAGTTTAGTCATTCACAGTATATATGATTACTAATGTGATTTTTTTCTGGATTCATATGGTATGAAAGCACACACAACACTAATTATAGACGTATATCTCTCAGAAATTTCCAAGCCAAGAATACTTTTAGGCGGTCTTAGAATAATTTGGTTTAAATGACATGAGAATAACCGTTGTCGAATCATAATAAGGCAAGGTTATAACCCGTCAATAAGCCTCGATGGGGTTCATACTATTGATGAAAACACACCTATTAATATCTCATCCATTTACCTGTACAATTATGTAAACCTTATAGACTTAAAATATATCAATAAAAAATTAAATGACAGATAATTAAAAAATAATTTATAAACTATATTATAGACAAATAGAATGGGGCTGTATTAATATCTCACCCATTTACCTGTACGATAATGTAAACCTTATAGGCTTAAATTAATAATTAAATTAAAAAATAATTGATAAACTATATTATAAACAAATAGAATGGGGCTGTATCCAGCCCTAGATGAAGAAGGAAATATAAAGGGAAGTGTAGAGGGATTTTGAATTAAACAGATATGCGAAATAAAACATAAGCTAGAACCTGAGAGTGATATTCGGGCATCACTACATAAAAAATACAATAGAGCTTTAAACTACACCCTAATGGCAACCAGCATGGGATTAGGAGCAGTAGGAGTTGGGCTGTTGACAACGGTCGTAGCCGCACTGGTGGTATTAGGACTTGAATTAGCAGCTATAGTGACAGGAACAATTGGGTCAGTGTTTAAATTTGTATGCCGCAAATTGAATCGTAAAGCAAAGAAACACAATGAAATTAGAATTCTTGCTGAAGCAAAGTTAAACACGCACTCAATGATAACAAAATCTCAGAAGAGGCGTTTTGTTTGATCCCAGGTGAACTAGAAAAATACAACAAAATGAAAGAAGAGATTCAATCAAAGGTTCATGAAAAAGGTTCTTCTATAAGCGAGGACGAGAAAGAAAAATATATAAAACAATGGATACAACAAGCCCAACAAGCATTTATTATGAAAACCAGCGGGATAATAGAAAATACAAGGTAAACTGTTTCCCTGAAGTCAATGTTTTAGATTGATATATTGTGGGGTACCCCAACACCCTGCAGTATATTCAAACTGTAAATATTTTATGGGTATACCATGATGACCCACATAAATAATTTTATTACCGCTTGTTAAACAGCGATCGAGAATAAGACTTTCCCGGATTTGATAACATTCGATTGGGATAAAAATGCATTGACAATGACGGAAGGGAGTTATAGTCTGGTTCATAATTATTGAGAATTTTTCTTCTTACTTTGAGCTATCCTAACACCTCAACTGATTCACTGATACTTAAAACTAAGTAATGGTATAAGGGAGGTAACTCATCTTGGCCTACTGAGTATAGTACAATTAGAGTTACCTCCCCTGAATTTGTAGCAGACGTCATTTTCCTCAGCACTGTCAACAATGTCTGCTGAAGATAAAAGAAGGTTGTTTTTTGAGTTGTGTAATCAAGGAATTGATGATGTAAATACATTGGCAGAGAGAACAGGAACTCCTCTTTCTACTGTGTATAGGATTAGGAAGAATTTTAAAGAGGGAAAGGATTTTGGGCACCAGAAAGGAGCAGGGAGACCCAGAAAATTGGACTTCTCAGATCGCGACCGGCTGGGAATTTTAGCGTCTAAAAAGCAAAGGGCAAGCATCTCCAACATCAGGTATGAAATGATAGAAAGGGGATCAACAGTTGTATCAAAATCTACAGTTAGAAGAAATTTGATTGATCTTGGATGGGAGAAAAAGACTGGAATTCCTTCTCCTCTCATGAAACAAGAACATAAAGACAGGCGTGTTGAGTGGTGTTTGGCACATGAAAACTTTGACTGGGAAAATGTGATTTTTACTGATGAAAGCTCAATATGGGTATATCCCAATAATGTGAAAATATGGACAAAGTCTGCGTCAGCACCGTTGTATCGACGACCTAAATACAGCCCAAAGTTTCATGTATGGGGAGGGATATCCTTATTAGGAACAACCCCGCTGTGTGTGTTTGAGGGAAATCTGACAAGTCAACGCTACACTAACATATTAGATAATTTTCTCCTTCCAAGTGCACATGTGTTTTATGGAAATGACTGGATTTTGCAGCAAGATAATGTTCCTAAACGCACCGCAAAACATGCCAAGCAGTGGTTTCAGGAGAAAAATGTGACTGCATTACCATTTCCTGCATATAGTCCTGACTTAAATCCCATTGAGAACATTTGGGGGATGATGAAGGAATGTGTGAATCAAAAGGGGTTGACAAAAATTGAAGACATGAAGAGAGAAGTGGTCCGATACTGGGACAGCATAACTCACGAGACACTAACCTCTCTGATAGGAAGTATGCCTACCCGTCTTAGACTGTGCCGTGAAGCTCAAGGAGACTTGATAAAATATTAAATTGTTACCTACACAACATGAAAAGGTCAGTTCACTTTCACAATACATTCAATTTTATCTGATTTGTTCTCGTTTAATAATATGAAATGCTTTAGCTATTCTCAATAATTTTGAACCATACTGTATGTGAAAATATATTTTAAGAAGAGGCTGCTGAAGCTCAGATTCAAATATGAAGTTCAAGCGAATAGATTTATGACTAAAGCAAACCGCCCTTATGGGCTGTCAATTTCAGTCATAAAATATAAGCAAGCGAACCGAGATTCCCCATTGTTTAAAGCTGTGTCATTTATCGCGCGAGCAGTCAAGGAAGAAATTGCATCAAAATGCTCACCACAAAATGGAATCGAGATTTATAATCTGCCTCTGTATATGCAAATTCAAACTACTCTGAAAAGTGGAGCTGTGTTAGAAAATCCAGTCCTCAGGGTGAAAATACAAGAACTGCCCGATACTTCTCAATTTGCTGATTATGTGAGATTTTATGATAAGAGTAAACCAGTCAAGATTCGTAAAGAATAGAATAATCGGATATCACCCATTAATGGAAAATAATAAAGAGCCAGATCAGAATAACATTCATACACTTCTGAGCAAAGGAACGAAATATTTGGGTGTAGTCAATGTGAGTTCTTTGTATATGGGCACCGTGTGTAATTGAAAGTGAGGAGAAAGAAATTTTAGATGACTTACTCATATATATAGTTTCCCTCAGACCCCTGTTTATAGAGAATTAAACACGTAGTGGGGGGAAACACCCCTTACCGCTGTTTATAGAGAATTAAACACGTAGTGGGGGGAAACACCCCTTACCCCTGTCTATAGAGAATTAAACACGTAGTGGGGGGAAACACCCCTTACCCCTGTTTATAGAGAATTAAACACTTCGTGGGGGGAAACCCCCACACCCCTGTTTATAGAAAATTAAACACGTAGTGGGGGGAAACACCCTTTACCCCTGTTTATAGAGAATTAAACACGTAGTGGGGGGAAACACCAATTACCCCTGGTTATAGAGAGTTAAACACGTAATGGGGGGAAACACCCCTTACTCCTGGTTATAGAGAGTTAAACACATAGTGGTGGGAAACACCCCTTACCCCTGTTTATAGAGAATTAAACACATAGTGGGGGGAAACACCCTTTACCCCTGTTTATAGAGAATGAAACACGTAGTGGGGGGGAAACACCCCTTACCCCTGTTTATAGAGAATGAAACACGTAGTGGGGGGGAAACACCCCTTACCCCTGTTTATAGAGAATGAAACACATAGTGGGGGGAAACACCCTTTACCCCTGTTTATAGAGAATGAAACACGTAGTGGGGGGAAACACCCTTTACCCCTGTTTATAGAGAATGAAACACGTAGTGGGGGGAAACACCCTTTACCCCTGTTTATAGAGAATGAAACACGTAGTGGGGGGAAACACCCTTTACCCCTGTTTATAGAGAATGAAACACGTAGTGGGGGGAAACACCCTTTACCCCTGTTTATAGAGAATGAAACACGTAGTGGGGGGAAACACCCTTTACCCCTGTTTATAGAGAATGAAACACATAGTGGGGGGAAACACCCTTTACCCCTGTTTATAGAGAATGAAACACGTAGTGGGGGGAAACACCCTTTACCCCTGTTTATAGAGAATGAAACACGTAGTGGGGGGGAAACACCTTTTACCCCTGTTTATAGAGAATGAAACACGTAGTGGGGGGAAACACCCTTTACCCCTGTTTATAGAGAATGAAACTCATAGTGGGGGGAAACACCCTTTACCCCTGTTTATAGAGAATGAAACACGTAGTGGGGGGGAAACACCCTTTACCCCTGTTTATAGAGAATGAAACACGTAGTGGGGGGGAAACACCCTTTACCCCTGGTTACAGTGAATGAAACACGTGGTGGGAAAGCCCCCACACCCCTGTTTATAGAGAATGAAACACATAGTGGGGGGAAACACCCTTTACCCCTGTTTATAGAGAATGAAACACGTAGTGGGGGGAAACACCCTTTACCCCTGTTTATAGAGAATGAAACACGTAGTGGGGGGAAACACCCTTTACCCCTGGTTACAGTGAATGAAACACGTGGTGGGAAAGCCCCCACACCCCTGTTTATAGAGAATGAAACACATAGTGTGGGGAAACCCCCACACCCCTGTTTATAAAGAATGAAACACATAGTGGGTGGAAACCCCACACACCCCTGTTTATAGAGAATGAAATGGAATAGGGAATAGGGAGTTTGGGGCCACCACCATATAAGCACATTGAAGTTGCAAGGATTTTTTTAGACCCCAAAGTCACCTCATGTGAACAAAGTCACCTTATGTGAAAGTAGATGGAGAGTGTCTTGTGAAAAAGGGGGTCTAGATGGCTTATATAAGGGGTGGCCCCAAACCCCTATTCCCTATACTACTGATGTCCTAAATGTTGACAATATCACGGTCTACAGCACAGCATATACACAGCCATATGAGATGTCCTAAATGTTGACAATATCACGGTCTACAGCACAGCATATACACAGCCATATGAGATGTCCTAAATGTTAACAATATCACAGTCTACAGCAGAGCTTAAACACAAACAGATGAGATGCTCTAAATATTTGACAATATCACGGTCTACAGCACAGCATATACACAGCCATATGAGATGTCCTAAATGTTGACAATATCACGGTCTACAGCACAGCATATACACAGCCATATGAGATGTCCTAAATGTTAACAATATCACGGTCTACAGCAGAGCTTATACACAAACAGATGGGATGCTCTAAATATTTGACAATATCACGGTCTACAGCACAGCATATACACAGCCATATGAGATGTCCTAAATGTTGACAATATCACGGTCTACAGCACAGCATATACACAGCCATATGAGATGTCCTAAATGTTAACAATATCACGGTCTACAGCACAGCATATACACAGCCATATGAGATGTCCTAAATGTTAACAATATCACGGTCTACAGCACAGCATATACACAGCCATATGAGATGTCCTAAATGTTGACAATATCACGGTCTACAGCACAGCATATACACAGCTATATGAGATGTCCTTAACAATATCACAGCGTACAGCACAGCATATACACAGCTATATGAGATGTCCTTAACAATATGACAGCGTACAGCACAGCATATACACAGCTATATGAGATGTCCTTAACAATATGACAGCGTACAGCACAGCATATACACAGCTATATGAGATGTCCTTAACAATATGACAGCGTACAGCACAGCATATACACAGCTATATGAGATGTCCTTAACAATATGACAGCGTACAGCACAGCATATACACAGCTATATGAGATGTCCTTAACAATATCACAGCGTACAGCACAGCATATACACAGCTATATGAGATGTCCTTAACAATATCACAGCGTACAGCACAGCATATACACAGCTATATGAGATGTCCTTAACAATATCACGGTCTACAGCACAGCATATACACAGCCATATGAGATGTCCTTAACAATATGACAGCGTACAGCACAGCATATACACAGCTATATGAGATGTCCTTAACAATATCACGGTCTACAGCACAGCATATACACAGCTATATGAGATGTCCTTAACAATATGACAGCGTACAGCACAGCATATACACAGCTATATGAGATGTCCTTAACAATATCACAGCGTACAGCACAGCATATACACAGCTATATGAGATGTCCTTAACAATATCACAGCGTACAGCACAGCATATACACAGCTATATGAGATGTCCTTAACAATATCACGGTCTACAGCACAGCATATACACAGCCATATGAGATGTCCTTAACAATATGACAGCGTACAGCACAGCATATACACAGCCATATGAGATGTCCTAAATGTTAACAATATCACGGTCTACAGCACAGCATATACACAGCTATATGAGATGTCCTTAACAATATCACAGCGTACAGCACAGCATATACACAGCTATATGAGATGTCCTTAACAATATCACGGTCTACAGCACAGCATATACACAGCCATATGAGATGTCCTTAACAATATGACAGCGTACAGCACAGCATATACACAGCTATATGAGATGTCCTTAACAATATCACGGTCTACAGCACAGCATATACACAGCTATATGAGATGTCCTTAACAATATGACAGCGTACAGCACAGCATATACACAGCTATATGAGATGTCCTTAACAATATCACAGCGTACAGCACAGCATATACACAGCTATATGAGATGTCCTTAACAATATCACAGCGTACAGCACAGCATATACACAGCTATATGAGATGTCCTTAACAATATCACGGTCTACAGCACAGCATATACACAGCCATATGAGATGTCCTTAACAATATGACAGCGTACAGCACAGCATATACACAGCCATATGAGATGTCCTAAATGTTAACAATATCACGGTCTACAGCACAGCATATACACAGCTATATGAGATGTCCTTAACAATATCACAGCGTACAGCACAGCATATACACAGCTATATGAGATGTCCTTAACAATATGACAGCGTACAGCACAGCATATACACAGCTATATGAGATGTCCTTAACAATATGACAGCGTACAGCACAGCATATACACAGCTATATGAGATGTCCTTAACAATATCACGGTCTACAGCACAGCATATACACAGCTATATGAGATGTCCTTAACAATATGACAGCGTACAGCACAGCATATACACAGCTATATGAGATGTCCTTAACAATATCACGGTCTACAGCACAGCATATACACAGCTATATGAGATGTCCTTAACAATATCACAGCGTACAGCACAGCATATACACAGCTATATGAGATGTCCTTAACAATATCACAGCGTACAGCACAGCATATACACAGCTATATGAGATGTCCTTAACAATATCACAGCGTACAGCACAGCATATACACAGCTATATGAGATGTCCTTAACAATATGACAGCGTACAGCACAGCATATACACAGCTATATGAGATGTCCTTAACAATATGACAGCGTACAGCACAGCATATACACAGCTATATGAGATGTCCTTAACAATATGACAGCGTACAGCACAGCATATACACAGCTATATGAGATGTCCTTAACAATATCACAGCGTACAGCACAGCATATACACAGCTATATGAGATGTCCTTAACAATATCACAGCGTACAGCACAGCATATACACAGCTATATGAGATGTCCTTAACAATATCACGGTCTACAGCACAGCATATACACAGCCATATGAGATGTCCTTAACAATATGACAGCGTACAGCACAGCATATACACAGCTATATGAGATGTCCTTAACAATATGACAGTGTACAGCACAGGTCATGTGGTAAATGTATAACTTCCATCTGGGTAACTTGGCATTTTCGAAGTTCTTCAGATTACAGCAGAAGGAAACATCTCAGCCCGACAATCAGCACAAGTTAGTACATCCCTCATCAAACCTAATCAAGAATAACCCATCCTTGCCCACTGGCTTCATCATCTCTTATGACAACAAGCCCCAAGTCAACCCCCTCTGTTGTACAAACTCACATTCCTGTGTTACGGTTAAGAATTTACCGTGACAACAATGTAAGAAATCCCCTTGTGAACCAGCAAAACAGAACAAAGACAAGTCATAAACGTTCAAATTGTATCATTATGCAATGAAAGCAAGGTATACAAAGTCACTTTCACAATGCTGATTACAAATACAATTCAAGAGAGACAAAATCTAAGTCAATCGGTCCCAAAAATACAATATATCAAACTCACCGAAGTCTTGGTATCAGAGAGAACAGCTATGCAAAATGTCAACACAGCAATCGGTGTGACAGCAGATAATGTAGGTCAGGCATTGATGGGGTTTCAAGCATTGGCAGTGATGTAACCCAACAAATATGAACCAGCCTTTATATATATTTACTAAGAAATTTCCCAAAAGTTTGGGTACAAACGAGCATCATCAACACTGTAGAATGCGAGAGAATAAGTCTCCTGGAAGTAAACACATCGAAAACTAGGAGCAGATAAATTCCGGAAAACCAGAATCCTAAAAGTGTTCACCATCTATTAAAACGAAATGCGACTCATCATAATTATTATTCAAAACACTAAATGTTGTGATCCAATAATATTAATTCTTACTTAATTAACAACAAAATATACAGAAAATACACACACGTAACACTCTCCCCCTTGAGGAAAAGAAAGTTTTCAGCTATCCCACTGAAATTTTACCTTTTCCCCCCAAAGTTTGGTAAGTGGAGATACAACATCTGAGAAGTTTTGACAAAATTTACTGTAATAGCCAGCCATACCCAAGAATCTCATGAGTTTTCTGTTAGATAGAGGTAGTGGAAAATGTTCAGTTGCTTCAACTTTAGCATGAACTGCTTGTACCTGGCCGTGCCCTACAACATGCCCTCAAAATTTCACTTGTGCCTTCCCGAATTCACACTTGGCGAGATTCACAGTTAACTTTGCCTCAGACAGTCTTTCGAAGAAAGCACGAGTCCTTTTAAGATAGTCATCCCACTCCATGTCGTAATCGACGACATCATCCATGTAAGCCTCGACACAATCAAGGCCTGATGTGACATTGTTGACGAGTCTCTGGAATGTCGCCGGAGCGTTTTTCAGAGCAAACGGGATCACCTTGTATTGATACAGTCCATCTGGTGTAGCGGATGCCGATATTTTCTTTGCACGGTCTGTGAGTGGAATCTGCCAGAAGCCCTTCAGCAAGTCAAACTTACTTATATACATGGCTTGACCAATGCGATCAATGCACTATCGTCCACTCTCGGAATAGGATACGAGTCAGTTGATGAGAGTGCATTGACAGCTTTCATGTCAGCACAGCAGCGCCAACCACCTCCACTCTTCAGCACAAGAACACATGATGAACTCCACGGACTGTCACCAGGTTCAGCAATGTCATTGTCCAGCATGTATTTCACCTCTTTCTGCAGAATTTCACACTTCACTGGATTCATCCGATATGGGTGTTGCTTTACAGGCACAGCATCACCTACATCTATATCATGGCTAACAACATCAGTTCCACCAGGCACATCAGGAAATAAGTGAGAGGACTCATGAATCAAATCTGACATCTGAACTTTCTGCTCAGGGGATAAATGTGATAGTTTCTCATCAAGGTGAGCTAACACATCAGAATTTCTCAACTTTGGTGAAACATTATCACAAAAATCATCAACTTCACATTGCTAACACAATCATCAATGTTGTGAACATTTTCACAATTGTCTTTAGTACAATCAATAACTGGGGAGAGTGTGTCAATACAATTGACATGTTACCTTTCTAACCTGTCATGATATTTCTTTATCATGTTGACATGACACAATCTCCTCTGTTTACGACGACCAGGCATCAGGACGGCATAGTGTGTGTCGCTAACCTTTTTGTCAACAACATATGGACCTTGATATCTTGCTCTCAGTGGCTGACCAGGTATGGGAAGCAAAAGTAACACTTTCTCACCACAAGTGAAATTTATCTCTTTGACTTTTGTCATAGTTTAGCTTCATTTTTTCTTGTGAAACTTTCAAGTCTCTTCTAGCCAACTCACTTGCTTTTGATAGTCTGTCCCTAAATGTAGACACACAGTCAAAGAGATTGATTTCAGGTCTGTCATTGAGCCATTGTACTTTTAAGTGTTTTAGTGGTCCACACACACTGTGACCAAATACAAGCTCAAAGGGGCTAAACCCTAAACTTTCCTGAACTGACTCTCTGACAGCAAACAACAACAAATGCACAACCTCATCCCAATCTTTCTTTGTCTCAAAACAATAAGTCTTGATCACATTCTTCAAAGTTTCATGAAACCTTTCTAAAGCTCCCTGTGACTCTGGATGATAAGCACTAGACTTGACTTGCCTAATACCTAACTGGTACATAGCTTGTTGAAACACCTTAGACATAAACTTTGAGCCCTGATCAGACTGAACAACATCTGGCAAAAGAACTAAGGTGAAAAACTTGATCAAAGCCTTGACAATTACAGGAGCAACAATCCTACGAAGTGGAATTCCTTCAGGAAATCTGGTAGAAGCACACATGATTGTGAGTAAATACTGATTACCAGACTTAGTCTAAGGTAGTGGACCAACAATAACTCTACTGAAAGGTTCCTTAAAAGCCGATATAGGTTTAAGGGTGGAGAAGGAATTTTCTGATTTGGTTTTCCAACAATTTGGCATGCATGACAGGTCTTACAAAATTCAGCCACATTTTGTCTCAGACTGGGCCAAAAGAAATGTGCCAAAATTTTCTCACAAGTATTGTTTACACCCAAATGACCTGCCATGGGACTTTCATGTGCCAATGAACGTACATGTTTTCGAAATAATTTCGGTACCACAATTTCATGGAACAATTTCCATTCATCCACCGCAGGAACATCCGGCAACCTATATTTCCTCATCAAAACACCATTATTGTAGTAATAACAAACTGGAACCTTGCTAACCTCCTCAAAAGAAACAGCCTAAGTACTAGCCAAGCTGCTCTCTGGAAAGAACATGTTCACCAGCTAGTCTGACAAACTATCAGACTTATCAAGAAGTCCTGAAGAGCTACTACTTTTTGAAGATAAGTCATCCATCTCCACCTCACACAAAGGATGGTCCATGAATGTACCTGACAAATCATAAATGGTATTATTCTGCAAAAAAGTCTTGGAAGAAATGCCTTTTGGCATTGAATGAGTCACTGCACAAGAAAGAAAAACACCCGGAAATACATCCTCCAACTTTTCTGTACTAACTGAACTCTGCGGCAAAACAGTGACAATAGGATCAGCGCCAACTTTGGCCCCCATAAGATCATTACCAATCAACAAATCGACACCCAGAACTGTGAGAGAGTCAAGAACACCAACTTTCACCTCACCTGAAATCAGATCTGAGGTCAAATTCACAAAATGCAAAGGAGCAGAAGAATTGCCAACTATACCCGGAAGCAAAACATCTGAGTTAGCTGAAGACTCATTAGAAAAGGGCAAAATATCTTTCAAAATCAGAGACTGAAGAGCTCCAGTATCCCTCAAGATAATAACGGGCAGTGGGGTAGAATTATCTCCCATAAGTGACACAGAACCCTTATACACAAAGGGCAAAAACTACAGAATCTGGAGACTTACTCTCACAGACAAAACTCTCCTCAGAACCACCTGGAAAGAAAGGCTTAGGACATTGCGATGGAAAGGCAATGGACACAAAAGCATTTGGGGAACCTGTAGCCTGATTTTTAAACTGGAGTTTATAACATGCAGAAACCAAATGACCTGGCTTCTTACCATATGCACAAACAGGATCAGAACCATTGGTAGTGTTACCTGAGGGAGTCAGGGTGTTATACCCTTCTCCCTAGGCAATCTGTATTTCCTCCACTCTTTGTCTGGGGATGATGGAGTCAGACGGTACACTCAAGGATAAGTCCAGTTTGGCGTTCAAGTCCTTTTATTTTGGGAATAGTTTTTCACAAACAAAGGTCCTCAGATAGTTCCTTGTTGCTGGTCTAAGCACAACATTAGTTACACCGTCCTGGAAGAACTTGTTGGTTTCTTGCACAACCTCTGATACTATAAGTTCATCTGAGCCATTCTCTCAATATACGGAGAGAACCTCTCAAGTCAACGGTGGGGCCCAGAATCGTGCACCACTCACTGGACAACTAACAAAATAGAAGTCGTGACAATTTAGGCTCCTCCCCCCGAAATAATGTCCTACGTCATACAAAAATGACTCATACCCAATCTTAATAATTAGTTACTTTCATTAGTCCCTTTCCAAAACTTTACCGGTACCATCAAATTCTTCCAGTTTCAAATATCTTCATTAATCAACTTTTAGCCATTCATCAACCAAACATTGATATCTGACAAAACATCAAATAAGATTTCAGACTGGTAGGCGCCAGAAGATACTTAAACAAATTATTTCTGATCCCGTACGTGTTCCTTTTATTGACAAACTGACCACCAGGATCCGAATGTCCATCCGCCTAATCATGTAAAATTACAAAGTCCTAGTTTATGTTACTTCAGAGAAATTGCCATTTCCCCCCAAGAAAAGTGAATCCATAAAATTTGATTACTTGGTCAATGCACTTTCCCAGTACATTGACCCTTCCTAACCTGACTTCAATTTTCCCTTATACATTTATCAAATATTTTATAAACTTTTTAACTCTAAATGTCTTGGTTATATTAGGGTTAGGGGAGGTTGGGAGGCCTGACATCATGGGTGGTATTTATCAAGGGTTAGCATTTAGAATACCGGATTTTCTCCTGGGTACGTATTTTGGAGCCAGGCAAGTATATTTCCCATATGGCTTGTTTTCGTAACCAGGCTTTAGCTTTTTCTTCCGAAACATGCGCAGCTTTAGCTAACTTTTTAATAGCGTCTACACCTTTCCAGTATCCCGACTTGCAGTAGCCAGTTTTCTCCATTATGTGTATGTAATTCAATATTTTTATAACTGTAAGGTATTGACACCATCCGAAGCAATCCATCATTTTATATCCAGTGGCGATAGAGACATCTTATTTAAAGTCAATGCATATATCTTATGCCCGTCACTACGAAGTGTCTTCATCTGGTGTTTGAACATTTTCTTCTCCAATAGGGCCTGCTTGTAGAAGGTATACCTGATATGTCATTTCACCACATTCTTTTAACACCTTCAGCCTTTCATATTTCGTCTTAGGTCTCAATCCAACATATTCGGTGATTGGTGTGCCAGCATATTCATCCTTCATCTTACCTAACACCTTTTTGTTGGGGTGGTCTCTCGTGTAATCGCTGCTGTCATACAGATGTATATATTTTTGCATATCCTCGTACACGTCCTCGGTTTGAATCTCCATCAACAGAGAATCCCTATCCATGTACAATACCTCAGGTGTGAGTACCCTACACACCCCTATCCGGATACAGCTTCTTGGCCACCTGACTGTTCTACCAGCAAGACGCCCCCCTCGTACAAAATAGCGAAAGGTGACAAGAAAATGATGATCGTTTGTTAAACAACCTTTTTATTCGGGTGTCCCAAATTATCAGACACATCATCAGAGTTGGTCTGTTGATTTCATGTGGTTGTGCAAAATTTGGTTTTGTTGCAATTATTAGATTTTGTGTTAGTGAGCAATTCATCAGTCTCAAATGGAATCAAACGGACTGTACATGTATACATATGGAAATTAATTAAGCAACACCAAATTCAAAGACACATAAAAACTTAACAAAGTTTAACGAAGTAATTTTGATGATTGATTATTCAATTTTGATGTATTGACATACAGCATGAGCTTTTCATGGGTTGATATGACGCGCGTGAAGCTTGCACAGCGCACGTGCATTGCTTTAACCTCAACTTTCGAAAAATGCACTTTTTCCCTGGGGTGTTTACAAGCGCAGGTTGTCGATTGCATTCGGTTTTTCATTCATTTCAATGTCATGGCACGTAGGAAATTATCAGAGGCCACTCGTTGGCAAATAATCGGCATGAGGAATGCTGGTATGTCTCTAAGACAAATCGGGACTCAAATCGGACGACATCATTCCATAATTTCAAAACTTTTGAAAAAATACCGGGCCACTAATGAAGTTAAAGACCTGCCTAGACCAGGAAGACCCAGGAAGACCACAGTCCGGGAGGACAGAGCTTTACTGAGACTTGTACGGCGCAGGTCCTTCGACTCGAGCTCTCGGTTGAGACAGGAGTGGCTTCCAGGGAGACCCATCTCGAACAGGACTGTTCGGAATCGTCTGAAAGCTGCAGGATACCGGGCAAGGAGGCCAATCAAGCGACCCAGACTGTCTCCAGCCCATAAGGCAGCCCGACTGGCCTGGTGTAATGACCGTTTGCACTGGAACATTGCCTCTTGGAGGAAGGTCCATTTCTCAGATGAGAGCCGGTTCTTGCTGCACATGGTGGACGGTCGTACTCGGGTCTGGAGGCAGAGGAACACAGCAATGGCTCCACGGAACATCCAGGAGACTGTGGCCTTTGGGGGAGGTTCCGTTATGGTATGGGGGTGCATTTCCATGAACTGCAAGTTGGATATCATTACCATCCGTGGCAACCTTAACGGTGTTCGTTACCAACAGGAGGTTCTTGACAGGGTTGTGGTACCTCATTTTGAGAACCATCCTCTGGCAACGAGACCCATATTTATGGACGACAATGCTAGACCTCACAGGGCGCATGCTGTAAATGATTTTTTGCGGCAAAATGCAATTGACAGAATTCCATGGCCTGCCATGAGCCCTGACCTCAACCCCATTGAACATTTGTGGGACTTTATTGGCCGTCGTGTGAGGCAGAGAGACCCACCAGTCCATAATCTCAACGAATTGACGGCTGCCCTGCATGAGGAGTGGAACAGGATCCCCCAGAATCAGATCCGGAGACTCATCCAAGGAATGAGGAGGCGTCTGGAATCGGTGGTGCGTGCGCAGGGAGGACACACTAGATATTGATGAAAGTCGGTGTGCAGACTCTCAGATGACTGTTCTTTCTTTCCATGTGACATTTGTGTTAATACACCTGACAACAACGTCTGTGGATGAATAGTAAATTGTGTCCATTTTTTCATGAATTTAAGACAGTTTTAAGAATTTGGATTTCGTTGCAATAAAGCAAAGTCTTGATACTTTTTCCCTTTAAGTTGTTTGTCAGAGATCGTCTGTTGAATAAAAAAGTGTCAAACTATATCAACCCGGCATATTTTGATTGTCAGAACACTTCAAAGTTGCTCCAATAGAAAAAATTGGGGTGTTGCTTGATTAATTTCCAGGTGTATATATTAAAACATTGAGCAAAGTCCAGTTTTCATGAATCTGTGGGGTTTTTTTTCATGAGTTAAGTGGAGAATAGTCACATTTCATTAGATACCATGATGCTAGGTACTATGTTGAGAATGGAGTGAAAACAGGGCTTCACTTTAAGGGGCCAGTTTTCTTTACATGTTGCATTTGATAACATTTCAAAGTAATATTTAGGTAGACATGATACCAATCTATGGATTAAATTACAATTCAGGATGCCTGTTCTAGGTTTAAGCTGGTTTTGAGAGCTCAGGCCAAGTCGGACCGAACTCTTTTGGCTGAGATGATGTTTAGAATGTGGGGAAGAGATCATATCTTGCATGCTTTAAATACTATGAATAGTGAATTTATGGGCTGGTATATAGACGAAGGAAACATTTTCAGTCTGACGGAAACCTGTATCTGAATGAAATCAAATATTTATGCATTTTAAATCATGTTTTGTTTATCGATTCCACTTTTACACATATTCTCGGTCAGCCAGCTCGCATGAGTTTTAGCCGATTTATTTGTCATAAGCTATATATGGTACCTGTTTGTGGCTTAAGATTGATTATTATTATGAGGGAGCCTATATAGAGGGGGAGAGGAAACTCTTCAAAAAGCAGCTGAACATACGTCTCAGGTTGTTACGTAACCACTGTAGCTAATATGGTGGCAGCGTAGTATTTAAGATTGAGCCAGTTTATTTTTAACAGCTGATTAAGTTCGCTGAGTGTTGTAACAATTGAAATTCTACATGTACAAGATAGGTTAACTATTTTGTCACTTCAGTTTAAGTCAAATAATTGGTATTAGTGTCCATATTTGAGGTGTGTGAAAACTATGACATATCGCTGATCTGATCTGATTTACCATTGATGCTTGAGGGCTATATTTCCATAACTTCTTTGTTTCTTGTTGATGCTATTATTTGACAAAACTAAAAAGGTGTTTTAGAATGCTTTGGGACACACTTTATTTTTGAGGGCAGTGTGACAGTGTCAGTTTACATTTTGTTTCTGCCCATTCCATTCCCCACATGCAATAAGATATCTGAATTAATTATTAATGTAAACAACATGCCCTACAACATGCCCTCAAAATTTCACTTGTGCCTTCCCGAATTCACACTTGGCGAGATTCACAGTTAACTTTGCCTCAGACAGTCTTTCGAAGAAAGCACGAGTCCTTTTAAGATAGTCATCCCACTCCATGTCGTAATCGACGACATCATCCATGTAAGCCTCGACACAATCAAGGCCTGATGTGACATTGTTGACGAGTCTCTGGAATGTCGCCGGAGCGTTTTTCAGAGCAAACGGGATCACCTTGTATTGATACAGTCCATCTGGTGTAGCGGATGCCGATATTTTCTTTGCACGGTCTGTGAGTGGAATCTGCCAGAAGCCCTTCAGCAAGTCAAACTTACTTATATACATGGCTTGACCAATGCGATCAATGCACTATCGTCCACTCTCGGAATAGGATACAAGTCAGTTGATGAGAGTGCATTGACAGCTTTCATGTCAGCACAGCAGCGCCAACCACCTCCACTCTTCAGCACAAGAACACATGATGAACTCCACGGACTGTCACCAGGTTCAGCAATGTCATTGTCCAGCATGTATTTCACCTCTTTCTGCAGAATTTCACACTTCACTGGATTCATCCGATATGGGTGTTGCTTTACAGGCACAGCATCACCTACATCTATATCATGGCTAACAACATCAGTTCCACCAGGCACATCAGGAAATAAGTGAGAGAACTCATGAATCAAATCTGACATCTGAACTTTCTGCTCAGGGGATAAATGTGATAGTTTCTCATCAAGGTGAGCTAACACATCAGAATTTCTCAACTTTGGTGAAACATTATCACAAAAATCATCAACTTCACATTGCTAACACAATCATCAATGTTGTGAACATTTTCACAATTGTCTTTAGTACAATCAATAACTGGGGAGAGTGTGTCAATACAATTGACATGTTACCTTTCTAACCTGTCATGATATTTCTTTATCATGTTGACATGACACAATCTCCTCTGTTTACGACGACCAGGCATCAGGACGGCATAGTGTGTGTCGCTAACCTTTTTGTCAACAACATATGGACCTTGATATCTTGCTCTCAGTGGCTGACCAGGTATGGGAAGCAAAAGTAACACTTTCTCACCACAAGTGAAATTTATCTCTTTGACTTTTTGTCATAGTTTAGCTTCATTTTTTCTTGTGAAACTTTCAAGTCTCTTCTAGCCAACTCACTTGCTTTTGATAGTCTGTCCCTAAATGTAGACACACAGTCAAAGAGATTGATTTCAGGTCTGTCATTGAGCCATTGTACTTTTAAGTGTTTTAGTGGTCCACACACACTGTGACCAAATACAAGCTCAAAGGGGCTAAACCCTAAACTTTCCTGAACTGACTCTCTGACAGCAAACAACAACAAATGCACAACCTCATCCCAATCTTTCTTTGTCTCAAAACAATAAGTCTTGATCACATTCTTCAAAGTTTCATGAAACCTTTCTAAAGCTCCCTGTGACTCTGGATGATAAGCACTAGACTTGACTTGCCTAATACCTAACTGGTACATAGCTTGTTGAAACACCTTAGACATAAACTTTGAGCCCTGATCAGACTGAACAACATCTGGCAAAAGAACTAAGGTGAAAAACTTGATCAAAGCCTTGACAATTACAGGAGCAACAATCCTACGAAGTGGAATTCCTTCAGGAAATCTGGTAGAAGCACACATGATTGTGAGTAAATACTGATTACCAGACTTAGTCTAAGGTAGTGGACCAACAATAACTCTACTGAAAGGTTCCTTAAAAGCCGATATAGGTTTAAGGGTGGAGAAGGAATTTTCTGATTTGGTTTTCCAACAATTTGGCATGCATGACAGGTCTTACAAAATTCAGCCACATTTTGTCTCAGACTGGGCCAAAAGAAATGTGCCAAAATTTTCTCACAAGTATTGTTTACACCCAAATGACCTGCCATGGGACTTTCATGTGCCAATGAACGTACATGTTTTCGAAATAATTTCGGTACCACAATTTCATGGAACAATTTCCATTCATCCACCGCAGGAACATCCGGCAACCTATATTTCCTCATCAAAACACCATTATTGTAGTAATAACAAACTGGAACCTTGCTAACCTCCTCAAAAGAAACAGCCTAAGTACTAGCCAAGCTGCTCTCTGGAAAGAACATGTTCACCAGCTAGTCTGACAAACTATCAGACTTATCAAGAAGTCCTGAAGAGCTACTACTTTTTGAAGATAAGTCATCCATCTCCACCTCACACAAAGGATGGTCCATGAATGTACCTGACAAATCATAAATGGTATTATTCTGCAAAAAAGTCTTGGAAGAAATGCCTTTTGGCATTGAATGAGTCACTGCACAAGAAAGAAAAACACCCGGAAATACATCCTCCAACTTTTCTGTACTAACTGAACTCTGCGGCAAAACAGTGACAATAGGATCAGCGCCAACTTTGGCCCCCATAAGATCATTACCAATCAACAAATCGACACCCAGAACTGTGAGAGAGTCAAGAACACCAACTTTCACCTCACCTGAAATCAGATCTGAGGTCAAATTCACAAAATGCAAAGGAGCAGAAGAATTGCCAACTATACCCGGAAGCAAAACATCTGAGTTAGCTGAAGACTCATTAGAAAAGGGCAAAATATCTTTCAAAATCAGAGACTGAAGAGCTCCAGTATCCCTCAAGATAATAACGGGCAGTGGGGTAGAATTATCTCCCATAAGTGACACAGAACCCTTATACACAAAGGGCAAAAACTACAGAATCTGGAGACTTACTCTCACAGACAAAACTCTCCTCAGAACCACCTGGAAAGAAAGGCTTAGGACATTGCGATGGAAAGGCAATGGACACAAAAGCATTTGGGGAACCTGTAGCCTGATTTTTAAACTGGAGTTTATAACATGCAGAAACCAAATGACCTGGCTTCTTACCATATGCACAAACAGGATCAGAACCATTGGTAGTGTTACCTGAGGGAGTCAGGGTGTTATACCCTTCTCCCTAGGCAATCTGTATTTCCTCCACTCTTTGTCTGGGGATGATGGAGTCAGACGGTACACTCAAGGATAAGTCCAGTTTGGCGTTCAAGTCCTTTTATTTTGGGAATAGTTTTTCACAAACAAAGGTCCTCAGATAGTTCCTTGTTGCTGGTCTAAGCACAACATTAGTTACACCGTCCTGGAAGAACTTGTTGGTTTCTTGCACAACCTCTGATACTATAAGTTCATCTGAGCCATTCTCTCAATATACGGAGAGAACCTCTCAAGTCAACGGTGGGGCCCAGAATCGTGCACCACTCACTGGACAACTAACAAAATAGAAGTCGTGACAATTTAGGCTCCTCCCCCCGAAATAATGTCCTACGTCATACAAAAATGACTCATACCCAATCTTAATAATTAGTTACTTTCATTAGTCCCTTTCCAAAACTTTACCGGTACCATCAAATTCTTCCAGTTTCAAATATCTTCATTAATCAACTTTTAGCCATTCATCAACCAAACATTGATATCTGACAAAACATCAAATAAGATTTCAGACTGGTAGGCGCCAGAAGATACTTAAACAAATTATTTCTGATCCCGTACGTGTTCCTTTTATTGACAAACTGACCACCAGGATCCGAATGTCCATCCGCCTAATCATGTAAAATTACAAAGTCCTAGTTTATGTTACTTCAGAGAAATTGCCATTTCCCCCCAAGAAAAGTGAATCCATAAAATTTGATTACTTGGTCAATGCACTTTCCCAGTACATTGACCCTTCCTAACCTGACTTCAATTTTCCCTTATACATTTATCAAATATTTTATAAACTTTTTAACTCTAAATGTCTTGGTTATATTAGGGTTAGGGGAGGTTGGGAGGCCTGACATCATGGGTGGTATTTATCAAGGGTTAGCAGTTAGAATACCGGATTTTCTCCTGGGTACGTATTTTGGAGCCAGGCAAGTATATTTCCCATATGGCTTGTTTTCGTAACCAGGCTTTAGCTTTTTCTTCCGAAACATGCGCAGCTTTAGCTAACTTTTTAATAGCGTCTACACCTTTCCAGTATCCCGACGGGCAGTAGCCAGTTTTCTCCATTATGTGTATGTAATTCAATATTTTTATAACTGTAAGGTATTGACACCATCCGAAGCAATCCATCATTTTATATCCAGTGGCGATAGAGACATCTTATTTAAAGTCAATGCATATATCTTATGCCCGTCACTACGAAGTGTCTTCATCTGGTGTTTGAACATTTTCTTCTCCAATAGGGCCTGCTTGTAGAAGGTATACCTGACATGTCATTTCACCACATTCTTTTAACACCTTCAGCCTTTCATATTTCGTCTTAGGTCTCAATCCAACATATTCGGTGATTGGTGTGCCAGCATATTCATCCTTCATCTTACCTAACACCTTTTTGTTGGGGTGGTCTCTCGTGTAATCGCTGCTGTCATACAGATGTATATATTTTTGCATATCCTCGTACACGTCCTCGGTTTGAATCTCCATCAACAGAGAATCCCTATCCATGTACAATACCTCAGGTGTGAGTACCCTACACACCCCTATCCGGATACAGCTTCTTGGCCACCTGGCTGTTCTACCAGCAAGACGCCCCCCTCGTACAAAATAGCGAAAGGTGACAAGAAAATGATGATCGTTTGTTAAACAACCTTTTTATTCGGGTGTCCCAAATTATCAGACACATCATCAGAGTTGGTCTGTTGATTTCATGTGGTTGTGCAAAATTTGGTTTTGTTGCAATTATTAGATTTTGTGTTAGTGAGCAATTCATCAGTCTCAAATGGAATCAAACGGACTGTACATGTATATTAAAACATTGAGCAAAGTCCAGTTTTCATGAATCTGTGGGGTTTTTTTTCATGAGTTAAGTGGAGAATAGTCACATTTCATTAGATACCATGATGCTAGGTACTATGTTGAGAATGGAGTGAAAACAGGGCTTCACTTTAAGGGGCCAGTTTTCTTTACATGTTGCATTTGATAACATTTCAAAGTAATATTTAGGTAGACATGATACCAATCTATGGATTAAATTACAATTCAGGATGCCTGTTCTAGGTTTAAGCTGGTTTTGAGAGCTCAGGCCAAGTCGGACCGAACTCTTTTGGCTGAGATGATGTTTAGAATGTGGGGAAGAGATCATATCTTGCATGCTTTAAATACTATGAATAGTGAATTTATGGGCTGGTATATAGACGAAGGAAACATTTTCAGTCTGACGGAAACCTGTATCTGAATGAAATCAAATATTTATGCATTTTAAATCATGTTTTGTTTATCGATTCCACTTTTACACATATTCTCGGTCAGCCAGCTCGCATGAGTTTTAGCCGATTTATTTGTCATAAGCTATATATGGTACCTGTTTGTGGCTTAAGATTGATTATTATTATGAGGGAGCCTATATAGAGGGGGAGAGGAAACTCTTCAAAAAGCAGCTGAACATACGTCTCAGGTTGTTACGTAACCACTGTAGCTAATATGGTGGCAGCGTAGTATTTAAGATTGAGCCAGTTTATTTTTAACAGCTGATTAAGTTCGCTGAGTGTTGTAACAATTGAAATTCTACATGTACAAGATAGGTTAACTATTTTGTCACTTCAGTTTAAGTCAAATAATTGGTATTAGTGTCCATATTTGAGGTGTGTGAAAACTATGACATATCGCTGATCTGATCTGATTTACCATTGATGCTTGAGGGCTATATTTCCATAACTTCTTTGTTTCTTGTTGATGCTATTATTTGACAAAACTAAAAAGGTGTTTTAGAATGCTTTGGGACACACTTTATTTTTGAGGGCAGTGTGACAGTGTCAGTTTACATTTTGTTTCTGCCCATTCCATTCCCCACATGCAATAAGATATCTGAATTAATTATTAATGTAAACAACATGCCCTACAACATGCCCTCAAAATTTCACTTGTGCCTTCCCGAATTCACACTTGGCGAGATTCACAGTTAACTTTGCCTCAGACAGTCTTTCGAAGAAAGCACGAGTCCTTTTAAGATAGTCATCCCACTCCATGTCGTAATCGACGACATCATCCATGTAAGCCTCGACACAATCAAGGCCTGATGTGACATTGTTGACGAGTCTCTGGAATGTCGCCGGAGCGTTTTTCAGAGCAAACGGGATCACCTTGTATTGATACAGTCCATCTGGTGTAGCGGATGCCGATATTTTCTTTGCACGGTCTGTGAGTGGAATCTGCCAGAAGCCCTTCAGCAAGTCAAACTTACTTATATACATGGCTTGACCAATGCGATCAATGCACTATCGTCCACTCTCGGAATAGGATACGAGTCAGTTGATGAGAGTGCATTGACAGCTTTCATGTCAGCACAGCAGCGCCAACCACCTCCACTCTTCAGCACAAGAACACATGATGAACTCCACGGACTGTCACCAGGTTCAGCAATGTCATTGTCCAGCATGTATTTCACCTCTTTCTGCAGAATTTCACACTTCACTGGATTCATCCGATATGGGTGTTGCTTTACAGGCACAGCATCACCTACATCTATATCATGGCTAACAACATCAGTTCCACCAGGCACATCAGGAAATAAGTGAGAGAACTCATGAATCAAATCTGACATCTGAACTTTCTGCTCAGGGGATAAATGTGATAGTTTCTCATCAAGGTGAGCTAACACATCAGAATTTCTCAACTTTGGTGAAACATTATCACAAAAATCATCAACTTCACATTGCTAACACAATCATCAATGTTGTGAACATTTTCACAATTGTCTTTAGTACAATCAATAACTGGGGAGAGTGTGTCAATACAATTGACATGTTACCTTTCTAACCTGTCATGATATTTCTTTATCATGTTGACATGACACAATCTCCTCTGTTTACGACGACCAGGCATCAGGACGGCATAGTGTGTGTCGCTAACCTTTTTGTCAACAACATATGGACCTTGATATCTTGCTCTCAGTGGCTGACCAGGTATGGGAAGCAAAAGTAACACTTTCTCACCACAAGTGAAATTTATCTCTTTGACTTTTTGTCATAGTTTAGCTTCATTTTTTCTTGTGAAACTTTCAAGTCTCTTCTAGCCAACTCACTTGCTTTTGATAGTCTGTCCCTAAATGTAGACACACAGTCAAAGAGATTGATTTCAGGTCTGTCATTGAGCCATTGTACTTTTAAGTGTTTTAGTGGTCCACACACACTGTGACCAAATACAAGCTCAAAGGGGCTAAACCCTAAACTTTCCTGAACTGACTCTCTGACAGCAAACAACAACAAATGCACAACCTCATCCCAATCTTTCTTTGTCTCAAAACAATAAGTCTTGATCACATTCTTCAAAGTTTCATGAAACCTTTCTAAAGCTCCCTGTGACTCTGGATGATAAGCACTAGACTTGACTTGCCTAATACCTAACTGGTACATAGCTTGTTGAAACACCTTAGACATAAACTTTGAGCCCTGATCAGACTGAACAACATCTGGCAAAAGAACTAAGGTGAAAAACTTGATCAAAGCCTTGACAATTACAGGAGCAACAATCCTACGAAGTGGAATTCCTTCAGGAAATCTGGTAGAAGCACACATGATTGTGAGTAAATACTGATTACCAGACTTAGTCTAAGGTAGTGGACCAACAATAACTCTACTGAAAGGTTCCTTAAAAGCCGATATAGGTTTAAGGGTGGAGAAGGAATTTTCTGATTTGGTTTTCCAACAATTTGGCATGCATGACAGGTCTTACAAAATTCAGCCACATTTTGTCTCAGACTGGGCCAAAAGAAATGTGCCAAAATTTTCTCACAAGTATTGTTTACACCCAAATGACCTGCCATGGGACTTTCATGTGCCAATGAACGTACATGTTTTCGAAATAATTTCGGTACCACAATTTCATGGAACAATTTCCATTCATCCACCGCAGGAACATCCGGCAACCTATATTTCCTCATCAAAACACCATTATTGTAGTAATAACAAACTGGAGCCTTGCTAACCTCCTCAAAAGAAACAGCCTAAGTACTAGCCAAGCTGCTCTCTGGAAAGAACATGTTCACCAGCTAGTCTGACAAACTATCAGACTTATCAAGAAGTCCTGAAGAGCTACTACTTTTTGAAGATAAGTCATCCATCTCCACCTCACACAAAGGATGGTCCATGAATGTACCTGACAAATCATAAATGGTATTATTCTGCAAAAAAGTCTTGGAAGAAATGCCTTTTGGCATTGAATGAGTCACTGCACAAGAAAGAAAAACACCCGGAAATACATCCTCCAACTTTTCTGTACTAACTGAACTCTGCGGCAAAACAGTGACAATAGGATCAGCGCCAACTTTGGCCCCCATAAGATCATTACCAATCAACAAATCGACACCCAGAACTGTGAGAGAGTCAAGAACACCAACTTTCACCTCACCTGAAATCAGATCTGAGGTCAAATTCACAAAATGCAAAGGAGCAGAAGAATTGCCAACTATACCCGGAAGCAAAACATCTGAGTTAGCTGAAGACTCATTAGAAAAGGGCAAAATATCTTTCAAAATCAGAGACTGAAGAGCTCCAGTATCCCTCAAGATAATAACGGGCAGTGGGGTAGAATTATCTCCCATAAGTGACACAGAACCCTTATACACAAAGGGCAAAAACTACAGAATCTGGAGACTTACTCTCACAGACAAAACTCTCCTCAGAACCACCTGGAAAGAAAGGCTTAGGACATTGCGATGGAAAGGCAATGGACACAAAAGCATTTGGGGAACCTGTAGCCTGATTTTTAAACTGGAGTTTATAACATGCAGAAACCAAATGACCTGGCTTCTTACCATATGCACAAACAGGATCAGAACCATTGGTAGTGTTACCTGAGGGAGTCAGGGTGTTATACCCTTCTCCCTAGGCAATCTGTATTTCCTCCACTCTTTGTCTGGGGATGATGGAGTCAGACGGTACACTCAAGGATAAGTCCAGTTTGGCGTTCAAGTCCTTTTATTTTTGGAATAGTTTTTCACAAACAAAGGTCCTCAGATAGTTCCTTGTTGCTGGTCTAAGCACAACATTAGTTACACCGTCCTGGAAGAACTTGTTGGTTTCTTGCACAACCTCTGATACTATAAGTTCATCTGAGCCATTCTCTCAATATACGGAGAGAACCTCTCAAGTCAACGGTGGGGCCCAGAATCGTGCACCACTCACTGGACAACTAACAAAATAGAAGTCGTGACAATTTAGGCTCCTCCCCCCGAAATAATGTCCTACGTCATACAAAAATGACTCATACCCAATCTTAATAATTAGTTACTTTCATTAGTCCCTTTCCAAAACTTTACCGGTACCATCAAATTCTTCCAGTTTCAAATATATTCATTAATCAACTTTTAGCCATTCATCAACCAAACATTGATATCTGACAAAACATCAAATAAGATTTCAGACTGGCAGGCGCCAGAAGATACTTAAACAAATTATTTCTGATCCCGTACGTGTTCCTTTTATTGACAAACTGACCACCAGGATCCGAATGTCCATCCGCCTAATCATGTAAAATTACAAAGTCCTAGTTTATGTTACTTCAGAGAAATTGCCATTTCCCCCCAAGAAAAGTGAATCCATAAAATTTGATTACTTGGTCAATGCACTTTCCCAGTACATTGACCCTTCCTAACCTGACTTCAATTTTCCCTTATACATTTATCAAATATTTTATAAACTTTTTAACTCTAAATGTCTTGGTTATATTAGGGTTAGGGGAGGTTGGGAGGCCTGACATCATGGGTGGTATTTATCAAGGGTTAGCAGTTAGAATACCGGATTTTCTCCTGGGTACGTATTTTGGAGCCAGGCAAGTATATTTCCCATATGGCTTGTTTTCGTAACCAGGCTTTAGCTTTTTCTTCCGAAACATGCGCAGCTTTAGCTAACTTTTTAATAGCGTCTACACCTTTCCAGTATCCCGACGGGCAGTAGCCAGTTTTCTCCATTATGTGTATGTAATTCAATATTTTTATAACTGTAAGGTATTGACACCATCCGAAGCAATCCATCATTTTATATCCAGTGGCGATAGAGACATCTTATTTAAAGTCAATGCATATATCTTATGCCCGTCACTACGAAGTGTCTTCATCTGGTGTTTGAACATTTTCTTCTCCAATAGGGCCTGCTTGTAGAAGGTATACCTGATATGTCATTTCACCACATTCTTTTAACACCTTCAGCCTTTCATATTTCGTCTTAGGTCTCAATCCAACATATTCGGTGATTGGTGTGCCAGCATATTCATCCTTCATCTTACCTAACACCTTTTTGTTGGGGTGGTCTCTCGTGTAATCGCTGCTGTCATACAGATGTATATATTTTTGCATATCCTCGTACACGTCCTCGGTTTGAATCTCCATCAACAGAGAATCCCTATCCATGTACAATACCTCAGGTGTGAGTACCCTACACACCCCTATCCGGATACAGCTTCTTGGCCACCTGGCTGTTCTACCAGCAAGACGCCCCCCTCGTACAAAATAGCGAAAGGTGACAAGAAAATGATGATCGTTTGTTAAACAACCTTTTTATTCGGGTGTCCCAAATTATCAGACACATCATCAGAGTTGGTCTGTTGATTTCATGTGGTTGTGCAAAATTTGGTTTTGTTGCAATTATTAGATTTTGTGTTAGTGAGCAATTCATCAGTCTCAAATGGAATCAAACGGACTGTACATGTATATTAAAACATTGAGCAAAGTCCAGTTTTCATGAATCTGTGGGTTTGTTTTTCATGAGTTAAGTGGAGAATAGTCACATTTCATTAGATACCATGATGCTAGGTACTATGTTGAGAATGGAGTGAAAACAGGGCTTCACTTTAAGGGGCCAGTTTTCTTTACATGTTGCATTTGATAACATTTCAAAGTAATATTTAGGTAGACATGATACCAATCTATGGATTAAATTACAATTCAGGATGCCTGTTCTAGGTTTAAGCTGGTTTTGAGAGCTCAGGCCAAGTCGGACCGAACTCTTTTGGCTGAGATGATGTTTAGAATGTGGGGAAGAGATCATATCTTGCATGCTTTAAATACTATGAATAGTGAATTTATGGGCTGGTATATAGACGAAGGAAACATTTTCAGTCTGACGGAAACCTGTATCTGAATGAAATCAAATATTTATGCATTTTAAATCATGTTTTGTTTATCGATTCCACTTTTACACATATTCTCGGTCAGCCAGCTCGCATGAGTTTTAGCCGATTTATTTGTCATAAGCTATATATGGTACCTATTTGTGGCTTAAGATTGATTATTATTATGAGGGAGCCTATATAGAGGGGGAGAGGAAACTCTTCAAAAAGCAGCTGAACATACGTCTCAGGTTGTTACGTAACCACTGTAGCTAATATGGTGGCAGCGTAGTATTTAAGATTGAGCCAGTTTATTTTTAACAGCTGATTAAGTTCGCTGAGTGTTGTAACAATTGAAATTCTACATGTACAAGATAGGTTAACTATTTTGTCACTTCAGTTTAAGTCAAATAATTGGTATTAGTGTCCATATTTGAGGTGTGTGAAAACTATGACATATCGCTGATCTGATCTGATTTACCATTGATGCTTGAGGGCTATATTTCCATAACTTCTTTGTTTCTTGTTGATGCTATTATTTGACAAAACTAAAAAGGTGTTTTAGAATGCTTTGGGACACACTTTATTTTTGAGGGCAGTGTAACAGTGTCAGTTTACATTTTGTTTCTGCCCATTCCATTCCCCACATGCAATAAGATATCTGAATTAATTATTAATGTAAACAAAATGTCTCAAAGTAGATTTTTTAAAAGGACAGCTGATGTTAATACGTGTTCTCGCGATACTTTTGCATTCATTAACATGTTCTGGGAGGGAAGGCAGCAGTGTATCATTTATTCTTTCATTCATTCACATATGTGCTTCTTTCTCTTCTTTTTCTTTCACTCATTCACATAAATCTTGCTCTTAACTTTTACTATAATTCCGTCTAAGTAAACTTAGTCTCAGTGTATTTCGTTACACTCCACCACTGAGGCTAACAAAACCTAGTAGAAGGTCGCGTCAGGGAACCTTTGAGACACGAGACGCTTAAACAGATTTAACCAATCAAACAACGGCTACTATTTAGGGACTTTCAAAATATTCAGGTTACCGACACATATCTCTCCACAAACAAAAATCTGTATATAACAGAGTTTTTTGACCCCTCATGTATATACGCTTTGGGGGTTCTGTTGACATGGTTACCATAAGCTAATATTTCCGCGAGATGACATCCTTGAATATTGCCAAAAACACTATTTTCAGGGACTGTTTAATCACCATTGTCATGGTTGTAATGTGCACCGTGTGCATCACCCGGAAGGGATCGTACACTAAATAGCATTCAGAATCGTTCGGCTACGAACCGTTTCGAGATAACTAGTTCAAAAGGTATGTGTGAATGTCCACTTTCGCGATTTGATAAGCTGTGTTCTGATTGGTCAATCTCAAAGGTTACCTGACGCCACCTCTTATAAGGTTTCTTTAGACTCGGTGGTGGAGTGTAACGAAAAGCACTGAGGATAAGTTTACTTAGACTTACTATAATTCATTCATTCATTCATTGTAAAATTCAGACTGATACAATAAACTGGCTGAAGTTCTGTTAAACACAACTGAAAATGAACTGGGAATGAGCCAAGTCACAGAGTGCGTTGGAGCATGACGAGGCACGCATTAATTAATACAAATGGTAAAGAAGGCAAGCAAGCGACCTATCCCTGTTGTACAGTATCCCTGTTATTATCAAGAGTGTATGTTGCATTAATCATTTGTAGGCATGGTGCTCATTGATGGGTTTATTATCCAATAATATATTTGGCCCACCATGGCGCAGGCCGACTTTTAGGTCATCCCACTAATAGCATTTTCTTCCCACAGAGGTTACTTGTCATATCTTCCTATGAACCTCTGTACTAATACAGCTCTTTCATGGTGCGAATGTTTAGGATTTGTGATTGGTTGCATGTACCCACAAGTGAGTGAGTGAGTGAGAGAGAGTGAGTGAGTGAGTCATGCATTACACTGCACAAGCAATTTTGCAGCTATAAATGTGCATCGGAAAACACAAGAACAACTGTAACAAAATTCAGTGTGAGACTGGACTCCTGCTCAACATTCCGGACACGTTCGGCAACTTGATAAATATGAACATGAAACATGTCGCCCAAACGCGCCATGTCACTAATTTCCTGATATGAGACAAAAACATTTTAATTTTTATGAGATGACAACACGTTCAACATGCATAACCATACTGCCATGTGAATCCCTTAGGTGAACTACACGGGGCCGTTTGGGGTGTTGTCGGGTTTGTACACACTCACCTGTCCCAAGAACGGTGAGCCACAGGACACAGGTGTAGGTCCACTTCCCCATCCCGTCGCGATACACTGTCATGCCTGTCCTCATTCGCTCATCTTGCAGTTTAGTTGGCAGGATCACCACAGGGTGAACGCCCTCGTTAATCCATATCTTGTCTAATCTCCCACAATAATCCAGGTATCAATTTCACCTGACAAACTAACATATCAACACTCACGTCACTTCCGTTCTGGTCATTTACGATCGAGATAAGAAAGCGACGTTCCGCTAGTGACTCAGTGCGGTGTTTGTCTTCAGGTTGTTTTGCCCCAGCCATGATGAGGAACACTGCCAGCTGAAGTGGTGGATCATAAACAAAACTGGTGACATATGCAGCTCGAGGTTATCACAGAAAGGCGTGTTCTGTTTGAAAGTGGTGACTCGTGCGTTTCCCCATACACAATGACCATTGCCCCAAACCACATGATCCACGCTCGGTCAGTTGGTCCTACGCAGACTTAAATATGTACCCTTGTCTTACACAAACTTACACACATACTCTAGTTTTATGTGGACTTATATACCCTTGTCTTACATAGACTTACACACTCTGTCTTACATAGACTTACACGCTCTGTTTTACATAGACTTACAAACTCTGTCTTACATAGATATACACGCTCTGTCTTACATAGACTTACACACTCTGTCTTACATAGACTTACAAACTCTGTCTTACATAGACTTACACACTCTGTCTTACACAGACTTACACACTCTGTTTTACATAGACTTACAAACTCTGTCTTACATAGATATACACGCTCTGTCTTACATAGACTTACACGCTCTGTCTTACATAGACTTACAAACTCTGTCTCACATAGACTTACACACTCTGTCTTACATAGACCTACACACTCTGTCTTACATAGACTTACACACTCTGTCTTACATAGACTTATATACATACCTTAGTCTAACATAGATTTACGTACACCTCCTGGACTTACATAGACTTACACACTCTGTCTTACATAGACTTACACACTCTGTCTTACATAGACTTACACTCTCTGTCTTACATAGACTTACACGCTCTGTCTTACATAGACTTACACGCTCTGTCTTACATAGACTTACACACTCTGTCTTACATAGACTTACACACTCTGTCTTACATAGACTTACACACTCTGTCTTACATAGACTTATATACATACCTTAGTCTAACATAGATTTACGCACACCTCCTGGACTTACATAGACTTACACACTCTGTCTTACATAGACTTAAACACTCTGTCTTACATAGACTTACACACTCTGTCTTACATAGACTTACACGCTCTGTCTTACATAGACTTAAACACTCTGTCTTACATAGACTTACACACTCTGTCTTACATAGACCTACACACTCTGTCTTACATAGACTTACACACTCTGTCTTACATAGACTTACACGCTCTGTCTTACATAGACTTACACACTCTGTCTTACATAGACTTACACACTCTGTCTTACATAGACCTACACGCTCTGTCTTACATAGACTTACACACTCTGTCTTACATAGACTTACACACTCTGTCTTACATAGACTTACACTCTCTGTCTTACATAGACTTACACGCTCTGTCTTACATAGACTTACAAGCTCTGTCTTACATAGACTTACACACTCTGTCTTACATAGACTTACACACTCTGTCTTACATAGACTTACACACTCTGTCTTACATAGACTTATATACATACCTGAGTCTAACATAGATTTACGCACACCTCCTGGACTTACATAGACTTACACACTCTGTCTTACATAGACTTATATACATACCTTAGTCAAACATAGATTTACGCACACCTCCTGGACTTACATAGACTTACACACTCTGTCTTACATAGACTTAAACACTCTGTCTTACATAGACTTACACACTCTGTCTTACATAGACTTACACACTCTGTCTTACATAGACTTACACGATCTGTCTTACACAGACCTACACACTCTGTCTTACATAGACTTACACGCTCTGTCTTACGTAGACATACACACTCTGTCTTACATAGATATACACGCTCTGTCTTACATAGACTTACACACTCTGTCTTACATAGACTTACACACTCTGTCTTACATAGACTTACACACTCTGTCTTACATAGACTTAAACACTCTGTCTTACATAGACTTACACGCTCTGTCTTACATAGACTTACACGCTCTGTCTTACATAGACTTACACACTCTGTCTTACATAGACTTACAGACACTGTCTTACATAGACTTACACACTCTGTCTTACATAGACTTACACGCTCTGTCTTACATAGACTTACACACTCTGTCTTACATAGACTTACACACTCTGTCTTACATAGACTTACACACTCTGTCTTACATAGACCTACACGCTCTGTCTTAAATAGACTTACACGCTCTGTCTTACATAGACTTACACACTCTTTCTTACATAGACTTACACGCTCTGTCTTACATAGACTTACACGCTCTGTCTTACATAGACTTACACACTCTGTCTTACATAGACTTACACGCTCTGTCTTACATAGACTTAAACACTCTGTCTTACATAGACTTACACACTCTGTCTTACATAGACCTACACCCTCTGTCTTACATAGACTTACACACTCTGTCTTACATAGACCTACACGCTCTTTCTTACATAGACTTACACACTCTGTCTTACATAGACTTACACGCTCTGTCTTACATAGACTTACACACTCTGTCTTACATAGACTTAAACACTCTGTCTTACATAGACTTACACACTCTGTCTTACATAGACCTACACGCTCTGTCTTACATAGACTTACACACTCTGTCTTACATAGATTTATATACATACCTTAGTCTAACATAGATTTACGTACACCTCCTGGACTTACATAGACTTACACACTCTGTCTTACATAGATTTAAACACTCTGTCTTACATAGACTTACACACTCTGTCTTACATAGACTTACACACTCTGTCTTACGTAGACTTACACGCTCTGTCTTACATAGACCTACACACTCTGTCTTACATAGACTTACACACTCTGTCTTACATAGACTTACACACTCTGTCTTACATAGACTTACACGCTCTGTCTTACATAGACTTACACACTCTGTCTTACATAGACCTACACACTCTGTCTTACATAGACTTACACACTCTGTCTTACATAGACTTACACACTCTGTCTTACACAGACTTACACACTCTGTCTTACATTGACTTACACACTCTGTCTTACATAGACCTACACACTCTGTCTTACATAGACCTACACACTCTGTCTTACATAGACTTACACACTCTGTCTTACATAGACTTACACACTCTGTCTTACATAGACTTAAACACTCTGTCTTACATAGACCTACACACTCTGTCTTACATAGACTTACACACTCTGTCTTACATAGACTTACACACTCTGTCTTACATAGACTTACACGCTCTGTCTTACATAGACTTACACACTCTGTCTTACATAGGCTTACACACTCTGTCTTACATAGACTTACACACTCTGTCTTACATAGACTTACACACTCTGTCTTACATAGACTTACACACTCTGTCTTACATAGACTTACACACTCTGTCTTACATAGACCTACACCCTCTGTCTTACATAGACTTACACACTCTGTCTCACATAGACTTACACGCTCTGTCTTACATAGACCTACACACTCTGTCTTACATAGACTTACACACTCTGTCTCACATAGACTTACACACTCTGTCTTACATAGACTTACACACTCTGTCTTACATAGACTTACACACTCTGTCTTACATAGACTTACACACTCTGTCTTACATAGACCTACACCCTCTGTCTTACATAGACTTACACACTCTGTCTCACATAGACTTACACGCTCTGTCTTACATAGACCTACACTCTGTCTTACATAGACTTACACACTCTGTCTCACATAGACTTACACACTCTGTCTTACATAGACTTACACACTCTGTCTTACATAGACTTACACACTCTGTCTTACATAGACTTACACACTCTGTCTTACATAGACCTACACACTCTTTCTTACATAGACTTACACGCTCTGTCTTACATAGACTTACACACTCTGTCTTACATAGACTTACACACTCTGTCTTACATAGACCTACACACTCTGTCTTACATAGACTTACACACTCTGTCTTACATAGACTTACACACTCTGTCTTACATAGACTTACACACTCTGTCTTACATAGACTTACACACTCTGTCTTACATAGACTTATACACTCTGTCTTACATAGACCTACACGCTCTGTCTTACATAGACTTACACACTCTGTCTTACATAGACTTACACGCTCTGTCTTACATAGACTTACACACTCTGTCTTACATAGACTTACACGCTCTGTCTTACATAGACTTACACGCTCTGTCTTACATAGACTTACACGCTCTGTCTTACATAGACTTACACGCTCTGTCTTACATAGACTTACACACTCTGTCTTACATAGACTTACACGCTCTGTCTTACATAGACCTACACGCTCTGTCTTACATAGACTTACACGCTCTGTCTTACATAGACCTACACGCTCTGTCTTACATAGACTTACACACTCTGTCTTACATAGACTTACACGCTCTGTCTTACATAGACCTACACACTCTGTTTTACATAGACTTAAACACTCTGTCTTACATAGACATACACGCTCAGTTTTACATAGACTTACATGCTCTGTCTTACATAAACTTCCATGCTTTGTCTTACATAGACTTACACACTCTGTTTTACATAGACTTACACACTCTGTCTTACATAGACTTACACGCTCTGTCTCACATAGACCTACACACTCTGTTTTACATAGACTTAAACACTCTGTCTTACATAGATATACACGCTCTGTCTTACATAGACTTACACACTCTGTCTTACATAGACTTACACGCTCTGTCTTACATAGACATACACGCTCTGTCTTCCATAGACATACACGCTCTGTCTTACATAGACTTACACACTCTGTCTTACATAGACTTACACACTCTGTCTTACATAGACCTACACGCTCTGTCATACATAGACTTAAACACTCTGTCTTACATAGACTTAAACACTCTGTCTTACATAGACTTACACACTCTGTCTTACATAGACCTACACACTCTGTCTTACATAGACTTACACGCTCTGTCTTACATAGACTTACACACTCTGTCTTACATAGACTTAAACACTCTGTCTTACATAGACTTACACACCCAAGACTTCCACAGACTTACATACACAACCTGGTCTTATACAGACTTACATACACACCCTAGTCTTACATAGACTTACACACCCAAGACTTCCACAGACTTACATACACAACCTGGTCTTATACAGACTTACATACACACCTCTATTCTTAAATAGACTTACACACTCTGTCTTACATAGACTTACACACTCTGTCTTACATAGACTTACACACTCTGTCTTACATTGACTTACACACTCTGTCTTACATAGACCTACACACTCTGTCTTACATAGACCTACACACTCTGTCTTACATAGACTTACACACTCTGTCTTACATAGACTTACACACTCTGTCTTACATAGACTTACACACTCTGTCTTACATAGACCTACACACTCTGTCTTACATAGACTTACACACTCTGTCTTCCATAGACTTACACGCTCTGTCTTACATAGACTTACACACTCTGTCTTACATAGGCTTACACACTCTGTCTTACATAGACCTACACACTCTGTCTTACATAGACTTACACACTCTGTCTTACATAGACTTACACACTCTGTCTTACATAGACTTACACACTCTGTCTTACATAGACTTACACACTCTGTCTTACATAGACTTACACACTCTGTCTTACATAGACTTACACACTCTGTCTTACATAGACTTACACGCTCTGTCTTACATAGACTTACACACTCTGTCTCACATAGACTTACACGCTCTGTCTTACATAGACCTACACACTCTGTCTTACATAGACTTACACACTCTGTCTTACATAGACTTACACACTCTGTCTTACATAGACTTACACACTCTGTCTTACATAGACTTACACACTCTGTCTTACATAGACTTACACACTCTGTCTTACATAGACCTACACACTCTTTCTTACATAGACTTACACGCTCTGTCTTACATAGACTTACACACTCTGTCTTACATAGACTTACACGCTCTGTCTTACATAGACCTACACACTCTGTCTTACATAGACTTACACACTCTGTCTTACATAGACTTACACACTCTGTCTTACATAGACTTACACACTCTGTCTTACATAGACTTATACACTCTGTCTTACATAGACCTACACGCTCTGTCTTACATAGACTTACACACTCTGTCTTACATAGACTTACACGCTCTGTCTTACATAGACTTACACGCTCTGTCTTACATAGACTTACACGCTCTGTCTTACATAGACTTACACGCTCTGTCTTACATAGACTTACACACTCTGTCTTACATAGACTTACACGCTCTGTCTTACATAGACCTACACGCTCTGTCTTACATAGACTTATACACTCTGTCTTACATAGACTTACACGCTCTGTCTTACATAGACCTACACACTCTGTTTTACATAGACTTAAACACTCTGTCTTACATAGACATACACGCTCAGTTTTACATAGACTTACATGCTCTGTCTTACATAAACTTCCATGCTCTGTCTTACATAGACTTACACACTCTGTTTTACATAGACTTACACACTCTGTCTTACATAGACTTACACGCTCTGTCTTACATAGACCTACACACTCTGTTTTACATAGACTTAAACACTCTGTCTTACATAGTTATACACGCTCTGTCTTACATAGACTTACACACTCTGTCTTACATAGACTTACACGCTCTGTCTTACATAGACATACACGCTCTGTCTTCCATAGACATACACGCTCTGTCTTACATAGACTTACACACTCTGTCTTACATAGACTTACACACTCTGTCTTACATAGACCTACACGCTCTGTCATACATAGACTTAAACACTCTGTCTTACATAGACTTAAACACTCTGTTTTACATAGACTTACACACTCTGTCTTACATAGACCTACACACTCTGTCTTACATAGACTTACACGCTCTGTCTTACATAGACTTACACACTCTGTCTTACATAGACTTAAACACTCTGTCTTACATAGACTTACACACCCAAGACTTCCACAGACTTACATACACAACCTGGTCTTATACAGACTTACATACACACCTCTATTCTTAAATAGACTTACACACCCAAGACTTCCACAGACTTACATACACATCCTGGTCTTATACAGACTTACATACACAATCTAGTCTTACACAGACTTCCACACCCAAGACTTCCACAGACTTACATACTTAACCTGGTCTTATACAGACTTACATATACACCCTAGTCTTACATAGACTTACACACCCAAGACTTCCACAGACTTACATACACAACCTGGTCTTATGCAGACTTACATACACACCCTAGTCTTACATAGACTTACACACCCAAGACTTCCACAGACTTACATACACAACCTAGTCTTGCATAGACTTACACACCCAAGACTTCCACAGACTTACATACACAACCTTGTCTTATACAGACTTACATACACACCCTAGTCTTACATAGACTTACACACCCAAGACCTCCACAGACTTACATACACAACCCGGTCTTATGCACACTTACATACCCAAGACTTCCACAGACTTACATATACAACCTGGTCTTATGCAGACTTACATACACACCTTAGTCTTACATAGACTTACACACCCAAGACTTCCACAGACGTACATACACAACCTGGTCTTATGCAGACTTACATACACACCTTAGTCTTACATAGACTTACACACCCAAGACTTCCACAGACTAACATACACAACCTTGTCTTATGCAGACTTACATACACACCCTAGTCTTACATAGACTTACACACCCAAGACTTCCACAGACTTACATACACATCCTGGTCTTATACAGACTTACATACACAATCTAGTCTTACATTGACTTACACATCCAAGACTTCCACAGACTTACATACACAACCTGGTCTTATACAGACTTACATACACACCCTAGTCTTACATATACTTACACACCAAAGACTTCCACAGACTTACATACACAACCTGGTCTTATACAGACTTACATACACACCTTAGTCTTACATAGACTTACACACCCAAGACTTCCACAGACTTACATACACAACCTGGTCTTATACAGACTTACATACACACCCTAGTCTTACATAGACTTACACACCCAAGACTTCCACAGACTTACATACACACCCTTGTCTTATACAGACTTGCATACACACCTTAGTCTTACATACACTTACACACCCAAGACTTCCACAGACTTACATACACAACCTGGTCTTATATAGACTTACATACACACCCTAGTCTTACATTGACTTACACATCCAAGACTTCCACAGACTTACATACACAACCTGGTCTTATACAGACTTACATACACACCCTAGTCTTACATATACTTACACACCAAAGACTTCCACAGACTTACATACACAACCTGGTCTTATACAGACTTACATACACACCTTAGTCTTACATAGACTTACACACCCAAGACTTCCACAGACTTACATACACAACCTGGTCTTATACAGACTTACATACACACCCTAGTCTTACATAGACTTACACACCCAAGACTTCCACAGACTTACATACACACCCTTGTCTTATACAGACTTGCATACACACCTTAGTCTTACATACACTTACACACCCAAGACTTCCACAGACTTACATACACAACCTGGTCTTATATAGACTTACATACACACCTTAGTCTTACATAGACTTACACACCCAAGACTTCCACAGACTTACATACACAACCTGGTCTTATACAGACTTACATACACACCCTAGTCTTACATAGACTTACACACCCAAGACTTCCACAGACGTACATATACAACCTGATCTTATACAGACTTACAGACACACCCTAGTCCTACATAGACTTCCACACCCAAGACTTCCACAGACTTACATACACAACCTGGTCTTATACAGACTTACATACACACCCTAGTCTTACATAGACTTACACACCCAAGACTTCCACAGACTTAAATACACAACCTGGTCTTATACAGACTTACATACACAACCTGGTCTTATGCAAACTTACATACACCCCCTAGTCTTACATACACTTACACACCAAAGACTTCCACAGACATACATACACAACCTGGTCTTATACAGACTTACATACACACCCTAGTCTTACATAGACTTACACACCCAAGACTTCCACAGACTTACATACACAACCTGGTCTTATACAGACTTACATACACAACCTGGTCTTATGCAGACTTAGATGCACACCCTAGTCTTACATAGACTTACACACCCAAGACTTCCACAGTCTTACATACACAACCTGGTGTTATGCAGCCTCACAGACACACCCTAGTCTTACATAGACTTACACACCAAAGACTTCCACAGACATTCATACACAACCTGGTCATACACAGACTTACATACACAATCTGGTCTTATACAGACTTACATACACACCTTAGTCTTACATAGACTTACACACCCAAGACTTCCACAGACTTACATACACAACCTGGTCTTTTACACACTTACATACACACCTTAGTCTTACATAGACTTACACACCCAAGACTTCCACAGACTTACATACACAACCTGGTCTTATACAGACTTACATACACACCCTAGTCTTACATAGACTTCCACATCCAAGACTTCCACAGACTTACATACACAACCTGGTCTTATACAAACTTACACACCCAAGACTTCCACAGACTTACATACACAACCTGGTCTTATGCAGACTTACATACACAACCTGGTCTTAAGCAGACTTACATACACACCCTAGTCTTACATAGACTTACACACCAAACACTTCCACAGACTTACATACACAACCTGTTCATATGCAGACTTACATACACACCCTAGTCTTACATAGACTTACACACCCAAGACTTCCACAGACTTGCATACACAACCTGGTCTTATACAGACTTACATACACAACCTGGTCTTATACAGACTTACATACACACCCTATTCTTACATAGACTTACACACCCAAGACTTCCATAGTCTTACATACCCAACCTGGTCTTATGCAGACTTACATACACACCTTAGTCTTACATAGACTTACCCACCCAAGACTTCCACAGACTTACATACACAACCTGGTCTTATACAGACTTACATACACACCCTAGTCTTACAAAGACTTCCACACCCAAGACTTCCACAGACATACATACACAACCTGGTCTTATACAGACTTACATACACACCCTAGTCTTACATAGACTTACACACCCAAGACTTCCACAGACTTACATACACAACCTGCTCTTATACAGACTTACATACACACCCTAGTCTTACATAGACTTCCACACCCAAGACTTCCACAGACTTACATACACAACCTGGTCTTATGCAAACTTACGCACCCAAGACTTCCACAGACTTACATACACAACCTGGTCTTATACAGACTTACATACACAACCTGGTCTTATGCAGACTTACATACACACCCTAGTCTTACATAGACTTACACACCAAACACTTCCACAGACTTACATACAGAACCTCTTCATGTGCAGACTTACAGACACACCCTAGTCTTACATAGACTTACACACCCAAGACTTCCACAGACTTACATACACAACCTGGTCTTATACAGACTTACATACACACCTTAGTCTTACATAGACTTACACACCCAAGACTTCCACAGACTGACATGCACAACCTGGTCTTATAAAGACTTACATACACACCTTAGTCTTACATAGACTTACACACCCAAGACTTCCACAGACGTACATACACAACCTGGTCTTATACAGACTTACAGACGCACCCTAGTCCTACATAGACTTCCACACCCAAGACTTCCACAGACTTACATACACAACCTGGTCTTATACAGACTTACATACACACCCTAGTCTTACATAGACTTACACACCCAAGACTTCCACAGACTTACATACACAACCTGGTCTTATACAGACTTACATACACAACCTGGTCTTATACAGACTTAGATACACACCCTAGTCTTACATAGACTTACACACCCAAGACTTCCACAGTCTTACATACACAACCTGGTGTTATGCAGCCTCACAGACACACCCTAGTCTTACATAGACTTACACACCAAAGACTTCCACAGACATACATACACAACCTGGTCAAACACAGACTTACATACACAATCTGGTCTTTTACAGACTTACATACACACCTTCGTCTTACATAGATTTACACACCCAAGACTTCCACAGACTTACATACACAACCTGGTCTTATACAGACTTACATACACACCTTAGTCTTACATAGACTTTCACACCCAAGACTTCCACAGACTTACATACACAACCTGGTCTTATACAGACTTACATACACACCTTAGTCTTACATAGACTTACACACCCAAGACTTCCACAGACTTACATACACAACCTGGTCTTATACAGACTTACATACACACCCTAGTCTTACATAGACTTACACACCCAAGACTTCCACAGACTTACATACACAACCTGGTCTTATACAGACTTACATACACACCCTAGTCTTACATAGACTTACACACCCAAGACTTCCACAGACTTACATACACAACCTGGTCTTATGCAAACTTACGCACCCAAGACTTCCACAGACTTACATACACAACCTGGTGTTATGCAGACTTACATACACACCTTAGTCTTACATAGACTTACACACCCAAGACTTCCACAGACTTACATACACAACCTGGTCTTATGCAAACTTACGCACCCAAGACTTCCACAGACTTACATACACAACTTGGTCTTATACAGACTTACATACACACCCTAGTCTTACATAGACTTCCACACCCAAGGCTTCCACAGAGTTACATATACAACCTGGTCTTATGCAAACTTACGCACCCAAGACTTCCACAGACATACATACACAACCTGGTCTTATACAGACTTACATACACACCTTAGTCTTACATAGACTTACACACCCAAGACTTCCACAGACTTACATACACAACCTGGTCTTATACAGACTTACATACACAACCTGGTCTTATGGAGACTTACATACACACCCTAGTCTTAGATAGACTTACACACCAAACACTTCCACAGACTTACATACACAACCTCTTCATGTGCAGACTTACATACACACCCTAGTCTTAGATAGACTTACACACCAAACACTTCCACAGACTTACATACACAACCTGGTCATATGCAGACTAACATACACACCTTAGTCTTACATAGACTTACACAGCCAAGACTTCCACAGACTTACATACACAACCTGGTCTTATGCAGACTTACATACACACCCTAGTCTTACATAGACTTACACACCCAAGACTTCCACAGACTTACATACTTAACCTGGTCTTATACAGACTTACATATACACCCTAGTCTTACATAGACTTACACACCCAAGACTTCCACAGACTTACATACACAACCTGGTCTTATGCAGACTTACATACACACCCTAGTCTTACATAGACTTACACACCCAAGACTTCCACAGACTTACATACACAACCTAGTCTTGCATAGACTTACACACCCAAGACTTCCACAGACTTACATACACAACCTTGTCTTATACAGACTTACATACACACCCTAGTCTTACATAGACTTACACACCCAAGACCTCCACAGACTTACATACACAACCCGGTCTTATGCACACTTACATACCCAAGACTTCCACAGACTTACATATACAACCTGGTCTTATGCAGACTTACATACACACCTTAGTCTTACATAGACTTACACACCCAAGACTTCCACAGACGTACATACACAACCTGGTCTTATGCAGACTTACATACACACCTTAGTCTTACATAGACTTACACACCCAAGACTTCCACAGACTTACATACACAACCTTGTCTTATGCAGACTTACATACACACCCTAGTCTTACATAGACTTACACACCCAGGACTTCCACAGACTTACATACACAACCTGGTCTTATACAGACTTACATACACACCCTAGTCTAACATATACTTACACACCAAAGACTTCCACAGACTTACATACACAACCTGGTCTTATACAGACTTACATACACACCTTAGTCTTACATAGACTTACACACCCAAGACTTCCACAGACTTACATACACAACCTGGTCTTATACAGACTTACATACACACCCTAGTCTTACATAGACTTACACACCCAAGACTTCCACAGACTTACATACACACCCTTGTCTTATACAGACTTGCATACACACCTTAGTCTTACATAGACTTACACACCCAAGACTTCCACAGACTTACATACACAACCTGGTCTTATATAGACTTACATACACACCTTAGTCTTACATAGACTTACACACCCAAGACTTCCACAGACTTACATACACAACCTGGTCTTATACAGACTTACATCCACACCCTAGTCTTACCTAGACTTACACACCCAAGACTTCCACAGACGTACATACACAACCTGGTCTTATACAGACTTACAGACACACCCTAGTCCTACGTAGACTTCCACACCCAAGACTTCCACAGACTTACATACACAACCTGGTCTTATACAGACTTACATACACACCCTAGTCTGACATAGACTTACACACCCAAGACTTACACAGACTTAAATACACAACCTGGTCTTATACAGACTTACATACACAACCTGGTCTTATGCAAACTTACATACACCCCCTAGTCTTACATACACTTACACACCAAAGACTTCCACAGACTTACATACACAACCTGGTCTTATACAGACTTACATACACACCCTAGTCTTACATAGACTTACACACCCAAGACTTCCACAGACTTACATACACAACCTGGTCTTATGCAGACTTAGATGCACACCCTAGTCTTACATAGACTTACACACCCAAGACTTCCACAGTCTTACATACACAACCTGGTGTTATGCAGCCTCACAGACACACCCTAGTCTTACATAGACTTACACACCAAAGACTTCCACAGACATACATACACAACCTGGTCATATACAGACTTACATACACAATCTGGTCTTTTACAGACTTACATACACACCTCAGTCTTACATAGACTTATACACCCAAGACTTCCACAGACTTACATACACAACCTGGTCTTATACAGACTTACATACACACCCTAGTCTTACATAGACTTCCACACCCAAGACTTCCACAGACTTACATACACAACCTGGTCTTATGCAAACTTACGCACCCAAGACTTCCACAGACTTACATACACAACCTGGTCTTATGCAGACTTACATACACAACCTGGTCTTATGCAGACTTACATACACACCCTAGTCTTACATAGACTTACACACCAAACACTTCCACAGACTTACATACACAACCTGTTCATATGCAGACTTACATACACACCATAGTCTTACATAGACTTGCACACCCAAGACTTCCACAGACTTGCATACACAACCTGGTCTTATACAGACTTACATACACAACCTGGTCTTATACAGACTTACATACACACCCTATTCTTACATAGACTTACACACCCAAGACTTCCATAGTCTTACATACCCAACCTGGTCTTATGCAGACTTACATACACACCTTAGTCTTACATAGACTTACACACCCAAGACTTCCACAGACTTACATACACAACCTGGTCTTATACAGACTTACATACACACCCTAGTCTTACATAGACTTCCACACCCAAGACTTCCACAGACATACATACACAACCTGGTCTTATACAGACTTACATACACACCCTAGTCTTACATAGACTTACACACCCAAGACTTCCACAGACTTACATACACAACCTGCTCTTATACAGACTTACATACACACCCTAGTCTTACATAGACTTCCACACCCAAGACTTCCACAGACATACATACACAACCTGGTCTTATGCATACTTACGCACCCAAGACTTCCACAGACTTACATACACAACCTGGTCTTATACAGACTTACATACACAACCTGGTCTTATGCAGACTTACATACACACCCTAGTCTTACATAGACTTACACACCAAACACTTCCACAGACTTACATACACAACCTCTTCATGTGCAGACTTACAGACACACCCTAGTCTTACATAGACTTACACACCCAAGACTTCCACAGACTTACATACACAACCTGGTCTTATACAGACTTACATACACACCCTAGTCTTACATAGATTTACACACCCAAGACTTCCACAGACTTACATACACACCCTTGTCTTATACAGACTTGCATACACACCTTAGTCTTACATAGACTTACACACCCAAGACTTCCACAGACTTACATACACAACCTGGTCTTATATAGACTTACATACACACCTTAGTCTTACATAGACTTACACACCCAAGACTTCCACAGACCTACATACACAACCTGGTCATTCACAGACTTACATACACAATCTGGTCTTTTACAGACTTACATACACACCTTAGTCTTACATAGATTTACACACCCAAGACTTCCACAGACTTACATACACAACCTGGTCTTATACAGACTTACATACACACCTTAGTCTTACATAGACTTACACACCAAAGACTTCCACAGGCTTACATACACAACCTGGTCTTATACAGACTTACATACACACCTTACTCCTACATAGACTTACACACCCAAGACTTCCACAGACTTACATACACAACCTGGTCTTATACAGACTTACAGACACACCTTAGTCTTACATAGACTTTCACACCCAAGACTTCCACAGACTTACATACACAACCTGGTCTTATACAGACTTACATACACACCCTAGTCTTACATAGACTTCCACACCCAAGACTTCCACAGACTTACATACACAACCTGGTCTTATGCAAACTTACGCACCCAAGACTTCCACAGACTTACATACACAACCTGGTCTTATGCAGACTTACATACACAACCTGGTCTTATGCAGACTTACATACACACCCTAGTCTTACATAGACTTACACACCAAACACTTCCACAGACTTACATACACAACCTGTTCATATGCAGACTTACATACACACCATAGTCTTACATAGACTTGCACACCCAAGACTTCCACAGACTTACATACACAACCTGGTCTTATACAGACTTACATACACAACCTGGTCTTATACAGACTTACATACACACCCTATTCTTACATAGACTTACACACCCAAGACTTCCATAGTCTTACATACCCAACCTGGTCTTATGCAGACTTACATACACACCTTAGTCTTACATAGACTTACACACCCAAGACTTCCACAGACTTACATACACAACCTGGTCTTATACAGACTTACATACACACCCTAGTCTTACATAGACTTCCACACCCAAGACTTCCACAGACATACATACACAACCTGGTCTTATACAGACTTACATACACACCCTAGTCTTACATAGACTTACACACCCAAGACTTCCACAGACTTACATACACAACCTGGTCTTATACAGACTTACATACACAACCTGGTCTTATGCAGACTTACATACACACCCTAGTCTTACATAGACTTACACACCAAACACTTCCACAGACTTACATACACAACCTCTTCATGTGCAGACTTACAGACACACCCTAGTCTTACATAGACTTACACACCCAAGACTTCCACAGACTTACATACACAACCTGGTCTTATACAGACTTACATACACACCCTAGTCTTACATAGATTTACACACCCAAGACTTCCACAGACTTACATACACACCCTTGTCTTATACAGACTTGCATACACACCTTAGTCTTACATAGACTTACACACCCAAGACTTCCACAGACTTACATACACAACCTGGTCTTATATAGACTTACATACACACCTTAGTCTTACATAGACTTACACACCCAAGACTTCCACAGACCTACATACACAACCTGGTCATTCACAGACTTACATACACAATCTGGTCTTTTACAGACTTACATACACACCTTAGTCTTACATAGATTTACACACCCAAGACTTCCACAGACTTACATACACAACCTGGTCTTATACAGACTTACATACACACCTTAGTCTTACATAGACTTACACACCAAAGACTTCCACAGGCTTACATACACAACCTGGTCTTATACAGACTTACATACACACCTTACTCCTACATAGACTTACACACCCAAGACTTCCACAGACTTACATACACAACCTGGTCTTATACAGACTTACAGACACACCTTAGTCTTACATAGACTTTCACACCCAAGACTTCCACAGACTTACATACACAACCTGGTCTTATACAGACTTACATACACACCCTAGTCTTACATAGACTTCCACACCCAAGACTTCCACAGACTTACATACACAACCTGGTCTTATGCAAACTTACGCACCCAAGACTTCCACAGACTTACATACACAACCTGGTCTTATGCAGACTTACATACACAACCTGGTCTTATGCAGACTTACATACACACCCTAGTCTTACATAGACTTACACACCAAACACTTCCACAGACTTACATACACAACCTGTTCATATGCAGACTTACATACACACCATAGTCTTACATAGACTTGCACACCCAAGACTTCCACAGACTTACATACACAACCTGGTCTTATACAGACTTACATACACAACCTGGTCTTATACAGACTTACATACACACCCTATTCTTACATAGACTTACACACCCAAGACTTCCATAGTCTTACATACCCAACCTGGTCTTATGCAGACTTACATACACACCTTAGTCTTACATAGACTTACACACCCAAGACTTCCACAGACTTACATACACAACCTGGTCTTATACAGACTTACATACACACCCTAGTCTTACATAGACTTCCACACCCAAGACTTCCACAGACATACATACACAACCTGGTCTTATACAGACTTACATACACACCCTAGTCTTACATAGACTTACACACCCAAGACTTCCACAGACTTACATACACAACCTGGTCTTATACAGACTTACATACACACCCTAGTCTTACATAGACTTCCACACCCAAGACTTCCACAGACTTACATACACAACCTGGTCTTATGCATACTTACGCACCCAAGACTTCCACAGACTTACATACACAACCTGGTCTTATACAGACTTACATACACAACCTGGTCTTATGCAGACTTACATACACACCCTAGTCTTACATAGACTTACACACCAAACACTTCCACAGACTTACATACACAACCTTTTCATGTGCAGACTTACAGACACACCCTAGTCTTACATAGACTTACACACCCAAGACTTCCACAGACTTACATACACAACCTGGTCTTATACAGACTTACATACACACCCTAGTCTTACATAGATTTACACACCCAAGACTTCCACAGACTTACATACACACCCTTGTCTTATACAGACTTGCATACACACCTTAGTCTTACATAGACTTACACACCCAAGACTTCCACAGACTTACATACACAACCTGGTCTTATACAGACTTACATACACACCCTAGTCTTACATAGACTTCCACACCCAAGACTTCCACAGACTTACATACACACTCTTGTCTTATACAGACTTGCATACACACCTTAGTCTTACATAGACTTACACACCCAAGACTTCCACAGACTTACATACACAACCTGGTCTTATATAGACTTACATACACACCTTAGTCTAACATAGACTTACACACCCAAGACTTCCACAGACTTACATACACAACCTGGTCTTATACAGACTTACATACACACCCTAGTCTTACATAGACTTACACACCCAATACTTCCACAGACTGACATGCACAACCTGGTCTTATACAGACTTACATACACACCTTAGTCTTACATAGACTTCCACACCCAAGACTTCCACAGACGTACATACACAACCTGGTCTTATACAGACTTACAGACACACCATAGTCCTACATAGACTTCCACACCCAAGACTTCCACAGACTTACATACACAACCTGGTCTTATACAGACTTACATACACACCCTAGTCTTACATAGACTTACACACCCAAGACTTCCACAGACTTACATACACAACCTGGTCTTAAACAGACTTACATACACAACCTGGTCTTATGCAGACTTAGATACACACCCTAGTCTTACATAGACTTACACACCCAAGACTTCCACAGTCTTACATACACAACCTGGTGTTATCCAGCCTCACAGACACACCCTAGTCTTACATAGACTTACACACCCAAGACTTCCACAGACATACATACACAACCTGGTCTTATGCAGACTTACATACACACCCTAGTCTTACATAGACTTACACACCCAAGACTTCCACAGACTTACATACACAACCTGGTCTTATACAGACTTACATACACACCCTAGTCTTATATAGACTTCCACACCCAAGACTTCCACAGACTTACATACACAACCTGGTCTTATGCAAACTTACGCACCCAAGACTTCCACAGACTTACATACAGAACCTGGTCTTATGCAGACTTACATACACACCTTAGTCTTACATAGACTTACACACCCAAGACTTCCACAGACTTACATACACAACCTGGTCTTATACAGACTTATATACACACCCTAGTGTTACATACACTTACACACCCAAGACTTCCACAGACTTACATACACAACCTGGTCTTATACAGACTTACATACACAACCTGGTCTTACACAGACTTACATACACACCCTAGTCTTACATAGACTTACACACCCAAGACTTCCACAGTCTTGCATACACAACCTGGTGTTATGCAGCCTTACAGACACACCCTAGTCTTACATAGACTTACACACCCAAGACTTCCACAGACATACATACACAACCTGGTCTTATACAGACTTACATACACACCCTAGTCTTACATAGACTTACACACCCAAGACTTCCACAGACTTACATACACAACCTGGTCCTATACAGACTTACATACACACCCTAGTCTTATATAGACTTCCACACCCAAGACTTCCACAGACTTACATACACAACCTGGTCTTATGCAAACTTACGCACCTAAGACTTCCACAGACTTACATACACAACCTGGTCTTATGCAGACTTTCATACACACCTTAGTCTAACATAGACTTACACACCCAAGACTTCCACAGAGTTACATACACAACCTCTTCATGTGCAGACTTACAGACACACAATAGTCTTACATAGACTTACACACCCAAGACTTCCACAGAGTTACATACACAACCTCTTCATGTGCAGACTTACAGACACACCCTAGTCTTACATAGACTTACACACCCAAGACTTCCACAGACTTACATACACAACCTGGTCTTATACAGACTTACATACACACCCTAGTCTTACATAGACTTCCACACCCAAGACTTCCACAGACTTACATACACACCCTTGTCTTATACAGACTTGCATACACACCTTAGACTTACATAGACTTACACACCCAAGACTTCCACAGACTTACATACACAACCTGGTCTTATATAGACTTACATACACACCTTAGTCTTACATAGACTTACACACCCAAGACTTCCACAGACTTACATACACAACCTGGTCTTATACAGACTTACATACACACCCTAGTCTTACATAGACTTACACACCCAAGACTTCCACAGACTTACATACACAACCTGGTCTTATACAGACTTACATACACAACCTGGTCTTATGCAGACTTAGATACACACCCTAGTCTTACATAGACTTACACACCCAAGACTTCCACAGTCTTACATACACAACCTGGTGTTATACAGCCTCACAGACACACCTTTGTCTTACATAGACTTACACACCCAAGACTTCCACAGACATACATACACAACCTGGTCTTATACAGACTTACATACACACCCTAGTCTTACATAGACTTACACACCCAAGACTTCCACAGACTTACATACACAACCTGGTCTCATACAGACTTACATACACACCCTAGTCTTATATAGACTTCCACACCCAAGACTTCCACAGACTTACATACACAACCTGGTCTTATGCAAACTTGCGCACCCAAGACTTCCACAGACTTACATACACAACGTGGCCTTATGCAGACTTACATACACACCTTAGTCTTACATAGACTTACACACCCAAGACTTCCACAGACTTACATACACAACCTGGTCTTATACAGACTTACATACACACCCTAGTGTTACATACACTTACACACCCAAGACTTCCACAGACTTACATACACAACCTGGTCTTATACAGACTTACATACACAACCTGGTCTTACACAGACTTACATACACACCCTAGTCTTACATAGACTTACACACCCAAGACTTCCACAGTCTTGCATACACAACCTGGTGTTATGCAGCCTTACAGACACACCCTAGTCTTACATAGACTTTCACACCCAAGACTTCCACAGACATACATACACAACCTGGTCTTATACAGACTTACATACACACCCTAGTCTTACATAGACTTACACACCCAAGACTTCCACAGACTTACATACACAACCTGGTCTTATACAGACTTACATACACACCCCAGTCTTATATAGACTTCCACACCCAAGACTTTCACAGACTTACATACACAACCTGGTCACATGCAAACTTACGCACCCAAGACTTCCACAGACTTACATACACAACCTGGTCTTATGCAGACTTTCATACACACCTTAGTCTAACATAGACTTACACACCCAAGACTTCCACAGAGTTACATACACAACCTCTTCATGTGCAGACTTACAGACACACAATAGTCTTACATAGACTTACACACCAAGCACTTCCACAGAGTTACATACACAACCTCTTCATGTGCAGACTTACAGACACACCCTAGTCTTACATAGACTTACACACCCAAGACTTCCACAGACTTACATACACACCCTAGTCTTATATAGACTTACATACACACCTTAGTCTTACATAGACTTACACACCCAAGACTTCCACAGACTTACATACACAACCTGGTCTTATACAGACTTACATACACACCCTAGTCTTACATAGACTTACACACCCAATACTTCCACAGACTGACATGCACAACCTGGTCTTATACAGACTTACATACACACCTTAGTCTTACATAGACTTACACACCCAAGACTTCCACAGACGTACATACACAACCTGGTCTTATACAGACTTACAGACACACCCTAGTCCTACATAGACTTCCACACCCAAGACTTCCACAGACTTACATACACAACCTGGTCTTATACAGACTTACATACACAACCTGGTCTTATGCAGACTTAGATACACACCCTAGTCGTACATAAACTTACACACCCAAGACTTCCACAGTCTTACATACACAACCTGGTGTTATGCAGCCTCACAGACACACCCTAGTCTTACATAGACTTACACACCCAAGACTTCCACAGACATACATACACAACCTGGTCTTATACAGACTTACATACACACCCTAGTCTTACATAGACTTACACACCCAAGACTTCCACAGACTTACATACACAACCTGGTCTTATACAGACTTACATACACACCCTAGTCTTACATAGACTTACACACCCAAGACTTCCACAGACTTACATACACAACCTGGTCTTATGCAAACTTACGCACCCAAGACTTCCACAGACTTACATACACAACCTGGTCTTATGCAGACTTTCATACACACCTTAGTCTAACATAGACTTACACACCCAAGACTTCCACAGACTTACATACACAACCTCTTCATGTGCAGACTTACAGACACACAATAGTCTTACATAGACTTACACACCCAAGACTTCCACAGAGTTACATACACAACCTCTTCATGTGCAGACTTACAGACACACCCTAGTCTTACATAGACTTACACACCCAAGACTTCCACAGACTTACATACACAACCTGGTCTTATACAGACTTACATACACACCCTAGTCTTACATAGACTTACACACCCAAGACTTCCACAGACTTACATACACAACCTGGTCTTATACAGACTTACATACACACCCTAGTCTTACATAGACTTCCACACCCAAGACTTCCACAGACTTACATACACACCCTTGTCTTATACAGACTTGCATGCACACCTTAGTCTTACATAAACTTACACACCCAAGACTTCCACAGTCTTACATACACAACCTGGTGTTATGCAGCCTCACAGACACACCCTAGTCTTACATAGACTTACACACCCAAGACTTCCACAGACATACATACACAACCTGGTCTTATACAGACTTACATACACACCCTAGTCTTACATAGACTTACACACCCAAGACTTCCACAGACTTACATACACAACCTGGTCTTATACAGACTTACATACACACCCTAGTCTTACATAGACTTCCACACCCAAGACTTCCACAGACTTACATACACAACCTGGTCACATGCAAACTTACGCACCCAAGACTTCCACAGACTTACATACACAACCTGGTCTTATGCAGACTTTCATACACACCTTAGTCTAACATAGACTTACACACTCAAGACTTCCACAGAGTTACATACACAACCTCTTCATGTGCAGACTTACAGACACACAATAGTCTTACATAGACTTACACACCCAAGACTTCCACAGACTTACATACACAACCTCTTCATGTGCAGACTTACAGACACACCCTAGTCTTACATAGACTTACACACCCAAGACTTCCACAGACTTTACATACACAACCTGGTCTTATACAGACTTACATACACACCCTAGTCTTACATAGACTTACACACCCAAGACTTCCACAGACTGACATGCACAACCTGGTCTTATACAGACTTACATATACACCTTAGTCTTACATAGACTTACACACCCAAGACTTCCACAGACGTACATACACAACCTGGTCTTATACAGACTTACAGACACACCCTAGTCCTACATAGACTTCCACACCCAAGACTTCCACAGACTTACATACACAACCGGGTCTTATACAGACTTACATACACACCCTAGTCTTACATAGACTTACACACCCAAGACTTCCACAGACTTACATACACAACCTGGTCTTATACAGACTTACATACACAACCTGGTCTTATGCAGACTTAGATACACACCCTAGTCTTACATAGACTTACACACCCAAGACTTCCACAGTCTTACATACACAACCTGGTGTTATGCAGCCTCACAGACACACCCTAGTCTTACATAGACTTACACACCAAAGACTTCCACAGACATACATACACAACCTGGTCATATACAGACTTACATACACAATCTGGTCTTATACAGACTTAAATACACACTTTAGTCTTACATAGATTTACACACCCAAGACTTCCACAGACTTACATACACAACCTGGTCTTATACAGACTTACATACACACCCTAGTCTTGCATAGACGTCCACACCGAAGACTTCCACAGACTTACAGACACAACCTGGTCTTATGCAAACTTACGCACCCAAGACTTCCACAGACTTACATACACAACCTGGTCTTATGCAGACTTACATACACACCTTAGTCTTACATAGACTTACACACCCAAGACTTCTACAGACTTACATACACAACCTGGTCTTATACAGACTTACATACACAACCTGGTCTTACACAGACTTACATACACACCCTAGTCTTACTTAGACTTACACACCCAAGACTTCCACAGTCTTCCATACACATCCTGGTGTTATGCAGCCTTACAGACACACCCTAGTCTTACATAGACTTACACACCCAAGACTTCCACAGACATACATGCACAACCTAGTCTTATACAGACTTACATACACACCCTAGTCTTACATAGACTTACACACCCAAGACTTCCACAGACTTACATACACAACCTGGTCTTATACAGACTTACAGACACCCCCTAGTCCTACATAGACTTCCACACCCAAGACTTCCACAGACTTACATACACAACCTGGTCTTATACAGACTTACATACACAACCTGGTCTTATGCAAACTTACATACACACCCTAGTCTAACATAGACTTACACACCCAAGACTTCCACAGACTTACATACACAACCTGGTCTTATACAAACTTACGCACCCAAGACTTCCACAGACTTACATACACAACCTGGTCTTATACAGACTTACATACACAACCTGGTCTTATGCAGACTTACATACACACCCTAGTCTTACATAGACTTACACACCAAACACTTCCACAGACTTACATACACAACCTGTTCATGTGCAGACTTACAGACACACACTAGTCTTACATAGACTTACACACCCAAGACTTCCAGACTTACATACACAACCTGGTCTTATACAGACTTACATACACACCCTAGTCTTACATACACTTACACACCCAAGACTTCCACAGACTTACATACACACCCTTGTCTTATACAGACTTGCATACACACCTTAGTCTTACATAGACTTACACACCCAAGACTTCCACAGACTTACATACACAACCTGGTCTTATATAGACTTACATACACACCTTAGTCTTACATAGACTTACACACCCAAGACTTCCACAGACTTACATACACAACCTGGTCTTATACAGACTTACATACACACCCTAGTCTTACATAGACTTACACACCCAATACTTCCACAGACTGACATGCACAACCTGGTCTTATACAGACTTACATACACACCTTAGTCTTACATAGACTTACACACCCAAGACTTCCACAGACGTACATACACAACCTGGTCTTATACAGACTTACAGACACACCCTAGTCCTACATAGACTTCCACACCCAAGACTTCCACAGACTTACATACACAACCTGGTCTTATACAGACTTACATACACAACCTGGTCTTATGCAGACTTAGATACACACCCTAGTCGTACATAAACTTACACACCCAAGACTTCCACAGTCTTACATACACAACCTGGTGTTATGCAGCCTCACAGACACACCCTAGTCTTACATAGACTTACACACCCAAGACTTCCACAGACATACATACACAACCTGGTCTTATACAGACTTACATACACACCCTAGTCTTACATAGACTTACACACCCAAGACTTCCACAGACTTACATACACAACCTGGTCTTATACAGACTTACATACACACCCTAGTCTTACATAGACTTACACACCCAAGACTTCCACAGACTTACATACACAACCTGGTCTTATGCAAACTTACGCACCCAAGACTTCCACAGACTTACATACACAACCTGGTCTTATGCAGACTTTCATACACACCTTAGTCTAACATAGACTTACACACCCAAGACTTCCACAGACTTACATACACAACCTCTTCATGTGCAGACTTACAGACACACAATAGTCTTACATAGACTTACACACCCAAGACTTCCACAGAGTTACATACACAACCTCTTCATGTGCAGACTTACAGACACACCCTAGTCTTACATAGACTTACACACCCAAGACTTCCACAGACTTACATACACAACCTGGTCTTATACAGACTTACATACACACCCTAGTCTTACATAGACTTACACACCCAAGACTTCCACAGACTTACATACACAACCTGGTCTTATACAGACTTACATACACACCCTAGTCTTACATAGACTTCCACACCCAAGACTTCCACAGACTTACATACACACCCTTGTCTTATACAGACTTGCATGCACACCTTAGTCTTACATAAACTTACACACCCAAGACTTCCACAGTCTTACATACACAACCTGGTGTTATGCAGCCTCACAGACACACCCTAGTCTTACATAGACTTACACACCCAAGACTTCCACAGACATACATACACAACCTGGTCTTATACAGACTTACATACACACCCTAGTCTTACATAGACTTACACACCCAAGACTTCCACAGACTTACATACACAACCTGGTCTTATACAGACTTACATACACACCCTAGTCTTACATAGACTTCCACACCCAAGACTTCCACAGACTTACATACACAACCTGGTCACATGCAAACTTACGCACCCAAGACTTCCACAGACTTACATACACAACCTGGTCTTATGCAGACTTTCATACACACCTTAGTCTAACATAGACTTACACACTCAAGACTTCCACAGAGTTACATACACAACCTCTTCATGTGCAGACTTACAGACACACAATAGTCTTACATAGACTTACACACCCAAGACTTCCACAGACTTACATACACAACCTCTTCATGTGCAGACTTACAGACACACCCTAGTCTTACATAGACTTACACACCCAAGACTTCCACAGACTTACATACACACCCTTGTCTTATACAGACTTGCATGCACACCTTAGTCTTACATAGACTTACACACCCAAGACTTCCACAGACTTACATACACAACCTGGTCTTATACAGACTTACATACACACCCTAGTCTTACATAGACTTACACACCCAAGACTTCCACAGACTGACATGCACAACCTGGTCTTATACAGACTTACATATACACCTTAGTCTTACATAGACTTACACACCCAAGACTTCCACAGACGTACATACACAACCTGGTCTTATACAGACTTACAGACACACCCTAGTCCTACATAGACTTCCACACCCAAGACTTCCACAGACTTACATACACAACCGGGTCTTATACAGACTTACATACACACCCTAGTCTTACATAGACTTACACACCCAAGACTTCCACAGACTTACATACACAACCTGGTCTTATACAGACTTACATACACAACCTGGTCTTATGCAGACTTAGATACACACCCTAGTCTTACATAGACTTCCACACCCAAGACTTCCACAGACTTACATACACACCCTTGTCTTATACAGACTTGCATGCACACCTTAGTCTTACATAGACTTACACACCCAAGACTTCCACAGACTTACATACACAACCTGGTCTTATACAGACTTACATACACACCCTAGTCTTACATAGACTTACACACCCAAGACTTCCACAGACTGACATGCACAACCTGGTCTTATACAGACTTACATATACACCTTAGTCTTACATAGACTTACACACCCAAGACTTCCACAGACGTACATACACAACCTGGTCTTATACAGACTTACAGACACACCCTAGTCCTACATAGACTTCCACACCCAAGACTTCCACAGACTTACATACACAACCGGGTCTTATACAGACTTACATACACACCCTAGTCTTACATAGACTTACACACCCAAGACTTCCACAGACTTACATACACAACCTGGTCTTATACAGACTTACATACACAACCTGGTCTTATGCAGACTTAGATACACACCCTAGTCTTACATAGACTTACACACCCAAGACTTCCACAGTCTTACATACACAACCTGGTGTTATGCAGCCTCACAGACACACCCTAGTCTTACATAGACTTACACACCAAAGACTTCCACAGACATACATACACAACCTGGTCATATACAGACTTACATACACAATCTGGTCTTATACAGACTTAAATACACACTTTAGTCTTACATAGATTTACACACCCAAGACTTCCACAGACTTACATACACAACCTGGTCTTATACAGACTTACATACACACCCTAGTCTTGCATAGACGTCCACACCGAAGACTTCCACAGACTTACAGACACAACCTGGTCTTATGCAAACTTACGCACCCAAGACTTCCACAGACTTACATACACAACCTGGTCTTATGCAGACTTACATACACACCTTAGTCTTACATAGACTTACACACCCAAGACTTCTACAGACTTACATACACAACCTGGTCTTATACAGACTTACATACACAACCTGGTCTTACACAGACTTACATACACACCCTAGTCTTACTTAGACTTACACACCCAAGACTTCCACAGTCTTCCATACACATCCTGGTGTTATGCAGCCTTACAGACACACCCTAGTCTTACATAGACTTACACACCCAAGACTTCCACAGACATACATGCACAACCTAGTCTTATACAGACTTACATACACACCCTAGTCTTACATAGACTTACACACCCAAGACTTCCACAGACTTACATACACAACCTGGTCTTATACAGACTTACATACACAACCTGGTCTTATGCAGACTTAGATACACACCCTAGTCTTACATAGACTTCCACACCCAAGACTTCCACAGACTTACATACACACCCTTGTCTTATACAGACTTGCATGCACACCTTAGTCTTACATAGACTTACACACCCAAGACTTCCACAGACTTACATACACAACCTGGTCTTATACAGACTTACATACACACCCTAGTCTTACATAGACTTACACACCCAAGACTTCCACAGACTGACATGCACAACCTGGTCTTATACAGACTTACATATACACCTTAGTCTTACATAGACTTACACACCCAAGACTTCCACAGACGTACATACACAACCTGGTCTTATACAGACTTACAGACACACCCTAGTCCTACATAGACTTCCACACCCAAGACTTCCACAGACTTACATACACAACCGGGTCTTATACAGACTTACATACACACCCTAGTCTTACATAGACTTACACACCCAAGACTTCCACAGACTTACATACACAACCTGGTCTTATACAGACTTACATACACAACCTGGTCTTATGCAGACTTAGATACACACCCTAGTCTTACATAGACTTACACACCCAAGACTTCCACAGTCTTACATACACAACCTGGTGTTATGCAGCCTCACAGACACACCCTAGTCTTACATAGACTTACACACCAAAGACTTCCACAGACATACATACACAACCTGGTCATATACAGACTTACATACACAATCTGGTCTTATACAGACTTAAATACACACTTTAGTCTTACATAGATTTACACACCCAAGACTTCCACAGACTTACATACACAACCTGGTCTTATACAGACTTACATACACACCCTAGTCTTGCATAGACGTCCACACCGAAGACTTCCACAGACTTACAGACACAACCTGGTCTTATGCAAACTTACGCACCCAAGACTTCCACAGACTTACATACACAACCTGGTCTTATGCAGACTTACATACACACCTTAGTCTTACATAGACTTACACACCCAAGACTTCTACAGACTTACATACACAACCTGGTCTTATACAGACTTACATACACAACCTGGTCTTACACAGACTTACATACACACCCTAGTCTTACTTAGACTTACACACCCAAGACTTCCACAGTCTTCCATACACATCCTGGTGTTATGCAGCCTTACAGACACACCCTAGTCTTACATAGACTTACACACCCAAGACTTCCACAGACATACATGCACAACCTAGTCTTATACAGACTTACATACACACCCTAGTCTTACATAGACTTACACACCCAAGACTTCCACAGACTTACATACACAACCTGGTCTTATACAGACTTACAGACACCCCCTAGTCCTACATAGACTTCCACACCCAAGACTTCCACAGACTTACATACACAACCTGGTCTTATACAGACTTACATACACAACCTGGTCTTATGCAAACTTACATACACACCCTAGTCTAACATAGACTTACACACCCAAGACTTCCACAGACTTACATACACAACCTGGTCTTATACAAACTTACGCACCCAAGACTTCCACAGACTTACATACACAACCTGGTCTTATACAGACTTACATACACAACCTGGTCTTATGCAGACTTACATACACACCCTAGTCTTACATAGACTTACACACCAAACACTTCCACAGACTTACATACACAACCTGTTCATGTGCAGACTTACAGACACACACTAGTCTTACATAGACTTACACACCCAAGACTTCCAGACTTACATACACAACCTGGTCTTATACAGACTTACATACACACCCTAGTCTTACATACACTTACACACCCAAGACTTCCACAGACTTACATACACACCCTTGTCTTATACAGACTTGCATACACACCTTAGTCTTACATAGACTTACACACCCAAGACTTCCACAGACTTACATACACAACCTGGTCTTATATAGACTTACATACACACCTTAGTCTTACATAGACTTACACACCCAAGACTTCCACAGACTTACATACACAACCTGGTCTTATACAGACTTACATACACACCTTAGTCTTACATAGACTTACACACCCAAGACTTCCACAGACGTACAAACACAACCTGGTCTTATACAGACTTACAGACACCCCCTAGTCCTACATAGACTTCCACACCCAAGACTTCCACAGACTTACATACACAACCTGGTCTTATACAGACTTACATACACACCCTAGTCTTACATAGACTTACACACCCAAGACTTCCACAGACTTACATACACAACCTGGTCTTATACAGACTTACATACACAACCTGGTCTTCTGCAAACTTACATACACACCCTAGTCTTACATAGACTTACACACCAAAGACTTCCACAGACTTACATACACAACCTGGTCTTATACAGACTTACATACACAACCTGGTCTTATACAGACTTACATACACACCTTAGTCTTACATAGACTTACACACCCAAGAGTTCCACAGAGTTACATACACAACCTCTTCATGTGCAGACTTACAGACACACCCTAGTCTTACATAGACTTACACACCCAAGACTTCCACAGACTTACATACACAACCTGGTCTTATACAGACTTACATACACACCCTAGTCTTACATAGACTTCCACACCCAAGACTTCCACAGACTTACATACACACCCTTGTCTTATACAGACTTGCATACACACCTTAGTCTTACATAGACTTACACACCCAAGACTTCCACAGACTTACATACACAACCTGGTCTTGTATAGACTTACATACACACCCTAGTCTTACATAGACTTCCACACCCAAGACTTCCACAGACTTACATACACAACCTGGTCTTATGCAAACTTACGCACCCAAGACTTCCACAGACTTACATACACAACCTGGTCTTATGCAGACTTACATACACACCTTAGTCTTACATAGACTTACACACCCAAGACTTCCACAGACTTACATACACAACCTGGTCTTATGCAAACTTACGCACCCAAGACTTCCACAGACTTACATACACAACCTGGTCTTATACAGACTTACATACACAACCTGGTCTTACATAGACTTACACACCCAAGACTTCCACAGACTTAAATACACAACCTGGTCTTATACAGACTTACATACACAACCTGGTCTTATACAGACTTACATACACACCCTATTCAGACATAGACTTACACACCCAAGACTTCCACAGTCTTACATGCACAACCTGGTCTTATGCAGACTTACATACACACCTTAGTCTTACATAGACTTACACACCCAAGACTTCCACAGACTTACATACACAACCTGGTCTTATACAGACTTACATACACACCCTAGTCCTACATAGACTTCCACACCCAAGACTTCCACAGACATACATACACAACCTGGTCTTATACAGACTTACATACACACCTTAGTCTTACATAGACTTACACACCCAAGACTTCCACAGACTTACATACACAACCTGGTCTTATACAGACTTGCATACACACCTTAGTCTTACATAGACTTACACACCCAAGACTTCCACAGACGTACATACACAACCTGGTCTTATACAGACTTACAGACACCCCCTAGTCCTACATAGACTTCCACACCCAAGACTTCCACAGACTTACATACACAACCTGGTCTTATACAGACTTACATACACACCCTAGTCTTACATAGACTTACACACCCAAGACTTCCACAGACTTACATACACAACCTGGTCTTATACAGACTTACATACACACCCTAGTCTTACATAGACTTACACACCAAAGACTTCCACAGACTTACATACACAACCTGGTCTTATACAGACTTACATACACAACCTGGTCTTATACAGACTTACATACACACCTTAGTCTTACATAGACTTACACACCCAAGACTTCCACAGACGTACATACACAACCTGGTCTTATACAGACTTACATACACACCCTAGTCTTACATAGACTTCCACACCCAAGACTTCCACAGACTTACATACACAACCTGGTCTTATGCAAACTTACGCACCCAAGACTTCCACAGACTTACATACACAACCTGGTCTTATGCAGACTTACATACACACCTTAGTCCTACATAGACTTACACACCCAAGACTTCCACAGACTTACATACACAACCTGGTCTTATGCAAACTTACGCACCCAAGACTTCCACAGACTTACATACACAACCTGTTCATATCCAGACTTACAGACACACCCTAGTCTTACATAGACTTACACACCCAAGACTTCCACAGACTTACATACACAACCTGGTCTCATACAGACTTACATACACAACCTGGTCTTATACAGACTTACATACACAACCTGGTCTTATGCAGACTTACATACACAACCTGGTCTTTTGCAAACTTACATACACATCCTAGTCTTACATAGACTTACACACCAAAGACTTCCACAGACTTACATACACAACCTGGTCTTATACAGACTTACATACACAACCTGGTCTTATACAGACTTACATACACACCTTAGTCTTACATAGACTTACACACCCAAGACTTCCACAGACGTACATACACAACCTGGTCTTATACAGACTTACATACACACCCTAGTCTTACATAGACTTCCACACCCAAGACTTCCACAGACTTACATACACAACCTGGTCTTATACAAACTTACGCACCCAAGACTTCCACAGACTTACATACACAACCTGGTCTTATGCAGACTTACATACACACCTTAGTCTTACATAGACTTACACACCCAAGACTTCCACAGACTTACATACACAACCTGGTCTTATGCAAACTTACGCACCCAAGACTTCCACAGACTTACATACACAACCTGGTCTTATACAGACTTACATACACAACCTGGTCTTACATAGACTTACACACCGAAGACATCCACAGACTTACATACACAACCTGGTCTTATACAGACTTACATACACAACCTGGTCTTATACAGACTTACATACACACCCTATTCAGACATAGACTTACACACCCAAGACTTCCACAGTCTTACATACACAACCTGGTCTTATGCAGACTTACATACACACCTTAGTCTTACATAGACTTACACACCCAAGACTTCCACAGACTTACATACACAACCTGGTCTTATACAGACTTATATACACACCCTAGTCTTACATAGACTTCCACACCCAAGACTTCCACAGACTTACATACAGAACCTGGTCTTATACAGACTTACATACACAACCTGGTCATATGCAGACTTACATACACACCTTAGTGTTACATAGACTTACACACTCAAGACTTCCACAGACTTACATACACAACCTGGTCTTATGCACACTTACATACACACCTTAGTTTTACATAGACTTACACACCCAAGACTTCCACAGACTTACATACACAACCTGGTCTTATGCAAACTTACGCACCCAAGACTTTCACAGACATACATACACAACCTGGTCTTATGCAGACTTACATACACAACCTGGTCTTATGCAGACTTACATACACACCCTAGTCTTACATAGACTTACACACCAAAGACTTCCACAGACTTACATACACAACCTGGTCTTATACAGACTTAGATACACACCCTATTCTTACATAGACTTACACATCCAAGACTTCCACAGTCTTACATACACAACCTGGTGTTATGCAGCCTCACAGACACACCCTAGTCTTACATAGACTTACACACCAAAGACTTCCACAGACATACATACACAACCTGGTCATATGCAGACTTACATACACAATCTGGTCTTTTACAGACTTACATACACACCTTAGTCTTACATAGACTTACACACCCAAGACTTCCACAGACTTACATACACAACCTGGTCTTATACAGACTTACATACACACCTTAGTCTTACATAGACTTCCACACCCAAGACTTCCACAGACTTACATACACAACCTGGTCTTATGCAAACTTACGCACCCAAGACTTCCACAGACTTACATACACAACCTGGTCTTATACAGACTTACATACACAACCTGGTCTTACATAGACTTACACACCCAAGACATCCACAGACTTACATACACAACCTGGTCTTATACAGACTTACATACACAACCTGGTCTTATACAGACTTACATACACACCCTATTCAGACATAGACTTACACACCCAAGACTTCCACAGTCTTACATACACAACCTGGTCTTATGCAGACTTACATACACACCTTAGTCTTACATAGACTTACACACCCAAGACTTCCACAGACTTACATACACAACCTGGTCTTATACAGACTTATATACACACCCTAGTCTTACATAGACTTCCACACCCAAGACTTCCACAGACTTACATACAGAACCTGGTCTTATACAGACTTACATACACAACCTGGTCTTATGCAGACTTACATACACACCCTAGTCTTACATAGACTTACACACCAAAGACTTCCACAGACTTACATACACAACCTGGTCTTATGCAAACTTACGCACCCAAGACTTCCACAGACTTACATACACAACCTGGTCTTATACAGACTTACATACACAACCTGGTCTTATGCAGACTTACATACACACCCTAGTCTTACATAGACTTACACACCAAAGACTTCCACAGACTTACATACACAACCTGGTCTTATACAGACTTAGATACACACCCTATTCTTACATAGACTTACACATCCAAGACTTCCACAGTCTTACATACACAACCTGGTGTTATGCAGCCTCACAGACACACCCTAGTCTTACATAGACTTACACACCAAAGACTTCCACAGACATACATACACAACCTGGTCATATGCAGACTTACATACACAATCTGGTCTTTTACAGACTTACATACACACCTTAGTCTTACATAGACTTACACACCCAAGACTTCCACAGACTTACATACACAACCTGGTCTTATACAGACTTACATACACACCTTAGTCTTACATAGACTTCCACACCCAAGACTTCCACAGACTTACATACACAACCTGGTCTTATGCAAACTTACGCACCCAAGACTTCCACAGACTTACATACACAACCTGGTCTTATACAGACTTACATACAGAACCTGGTCTTACATAGACTTACACACCCAAGACATCCACAGACTTACATACACAACCTGGTCTTATACAGACTTACATACACAACCTGGTCTTATACAGACTTACATACACACCCTATTCAGACATAGACTTACACACTCAAGACTTCCACAGTCTTACATACACAACCTGGTCTTATGCAGACTTACATACACACCTTAGTCTTACATAGACTTACACACCCAAGACTTCCACAGACTTACATACACAACCTGGTCTTATACAGACTTATATACACACCCTAGTCTTACATAGACTTCCACACCCAAGACTTCCACAGACTTACATACACAACCTGGTCTTATACAGACTTACATACACAACCTGGTCATATGCAGACTTACATACACACCTTCGTGTTACATAGACTTACACACTCAAGACTTCCACAGACTTACATACACAACCTGGTCTTATGCACACTTACATACACACCTTAGTCTTACATAGACTTACACACCCAAGACTTCCACAGACTTACATACACAACCTGGTCTTATGCAAACTTACGCACCCAAGACTTCCACAGACATACATACACAACCTGGTCTTATACAGACTTACATACACAACCTGGTCTTATGCAGACTTACATACACACCCTAGTCTTACATAGACTTACACACCAAAGACTTCCACAGACTTACATACACAACCTGGTCTTATACAGACTTAGATACACACCCTATTCTTACATAGACTTACACACCCAAGACTTCCACAGACTTACATACACAACCTGGTGTTATGCAGCCTCACAGACACACCCTAGTCTTACGTAGACTTACACACCAAAGACTTCCACAGACATACATACACAACCTGGTCATATGCAGACTTACATACACAATCTGGTCTTTTACAGACTTACATACACACCTTAGTCTTACATAGACTTACACACCCAAGACTTCCACAGACTTACATACACAACCTGGTCTTATACAGACTTACATACACACCTTAGTCTTACATAGACTTCCACACCCAAGACTTCCACAGACTTACATACACAACCTGGTCTTATACAGACTTACATACACACCCTAGTCTTACATAGAGTTCCACACCCAAGACTTCCACAGACTTACATACACAACCTGGTCTTATGCAAACTTACGCACCCAAGACTTCCACAGACTTACATACACAACCTGGTCTTATGCACACTTACATACACACCTTAGTCTTACATAGACTTACACACCCAAGACTTCCACAGACTTACATACACAACCTGGTCTTATGCAAACTTACGCACCCAAGACTTCCACAGACTTACATACACAACCTGGTCTTATACAGACTTACATACACAACCTGGTCTTATGCAGACTTACATACACACCCTAGTCTTACATAGACTTACACACCAAATACTTCCACAGACTTACATACACAACCTGTTCATATCCAGACTTACAGACACACCCTAGTCTTACATAGACTTACACACCCAAGACTTCCACAGACTTACATACACAACCTGGTCTTATACAGACTTACATACACAACCTGGTCTTATACAGACTTACATACACACCCTATTCTTACATAGACTTACACACCCAAGACTTCCACAGTCTTACATACACAACCTGGTCTTATACAGACTTACATACACACCTTAGTCTTACATAGACTTACACACCCAAGACTTCCACAGACTTACATACACAACCTGGTCTTATACAGACTTACATACACACCCTAGTCTTACATAGACTTGCACACCCAAGACTTCCACAGACATACATACACAACCTGGTCTTATACAGACTTACATACACACCCTAGTCTTACATAGACTTACACACCCAAGACTTCCACAGACTTACATACACAACCTGGTCTTATACAGACTTACATACACAACCTGGTCTTATGCAGACTTACATACACACCCTAGTCTTACATAGACTTACACACCAAACACTTCCACAGACTTACATACACAACCTGTTCATATCCAGACTTACAGACACACCCTAGTTTTACACAGACTTACATACACACCCAAGACTTCCACAGACTTACATACACAACCTGGTCTTATACAGACTTACATACACAACCTGGTCTTATACAGACTTACATACACAACCTGGTCTTATGCAGACTTACATACACACCCTAGTCTTACATAGACTTACACACCAAATACTTCCACAGACTTACATACACAACCTGTTCATATCCAGACTTACAGACACACCCTAGTCTTACATAGACTTACACACCAAAGACTTCCACAGACTTACATACACAACCTGGTCTTATACAGACTTACATACACAACCTGGTCTTATGCAGACTTACATACACACCCTAGTCTTACATAGACTTACACACCAAACACTTCCACAGACTTACATACACAACCTGTTCATATCCAGACTTACAGACACACCCTAGTCTTACATAGACTTACACACCCAAGACTTCCACAGACTTACATACACAACCTGGTCTTATGCAAACTTACGCACCCAAGACTTCCACAGACTTACATACACAACCTGGTCTTATACAGACTTACATACACAACCTGGTCTTATGCAGACTTACATACACACCTTAGTCTTACATAGACTTACACACCCAAGACTTCCACAGACTTACATACACAACCTGGTCTTATGCAAACTTACGCACCCAAGACTTCCACAGACTTACATACACAACCTGGTCTTATACAGACTTACATACACAACCTGGTCTTATGCAGACTTACATACACACCCTAGTCTTACATAGACTTACACACCAAATACTTCCACAGACTTACATACACAACCTGTTCATATCCAGACTTACAGACACACCCTAGTCTTACATAGACTTACACACCCAAGACTTCCACAGACTTACATACACAACCTGGTCTTATACAGACTTACATACACAACCTGGTCTTATACAGACTTACATACACACCCTATTCTTACATAGACTTACACACCCAAGACTTCCACAGTCTTACATACACAACCTGGTCTTATACAGACTTACATACACACCTTAGTCTTACATAGACTTACACACCCAAGACTTCCACAGACTTACATACACAACCTGGTCTTATACAGACTTACATACACACCCTAGTCTTACATAGACTTGCACACCCAAGACTTCCACAGACATACATACACAACCTGGTCTTATACAGACTTACATACACACCCTAGTCTTACATAGACTTACACACCCAAGACTTCCACAGACTTACATACACAACCTGGTCTTATACAGACTTACATACACAACCTGGTCTTATGCAGACTTACATACACACCCTAGTCTTACATAGACTTACACACCAAACACTTCCACAGACTTACATACACAACCTGTTCATATCCAGACTTACAGACACACCCTAGTTTTACATAGACTTACACACCCAAGACTTCCACAGACTTACATACACAACCTGGTCTTATACAGACTTACATACACAACCTGGTCTTATACAGACTTACATACACAACCTGGTCTTATGCAGACTTACATACACACCCTAGTCTTACATAGACTTACACACCAAATACTTCCACAGACTTACATACACAACCTGTTCATATCCAGACTTACAGACACACCCTAGTCTTACATAGACTTACACACCAAAGACTTCCACAGACTTACATACACAACCTGGTCTTATACAGACTTACATACACAACCTGGTCTTATACAGACTTACATTTACACCTTAGTCTTACACAGACTTACACACTCAAGACTTCCACAGACTTACATACACAACCTGGTCATATGCAGACTTACATACACACCTTAGTCTTACATAGACTTACACACCCAAGACTTCCACAGACTTACATACACAACCTGGTCTTATACAGACTTACATACACACCCTAGTCTTACATAGACTTACACACCCAAGACTTCCACAGACTTACATACACAACCTGGTCATATGCAGACTTACATACACACCTTAGTCTTACATAGAGTTACACACCCAAGACTTCCACAGACTTACATACACAACCTGGTCTTATGCAGACTTACATACACACCTTAGTCTTACATAGACTTACACACCCAAGACTTCCACAGACTTACATGCAGAACCTTGTCTTATGCAGACTTACATACACACCCTAGTCTTACATTGACTTACACACCCAAGACTTCCACAGACTTACATACACAACCTGTTCATATCCAGACTTACAGACACACCCTAGTCTTACATAGACTTACACACCAAAGACTTCCACAGACTTACATACACAACCTGGTCTTATACAGACTTACATACACAACCTGGTCTTATGCAGACTTACATACACACCCTAGTCTTACATAGACTTACACACCAAACACTTCCACAGACTTACATACACAACCTGTTCATATCCAGACTTACAGACACACCCTAGTCTTACATAGACTTACACACCCAAGACTTCCACAGACTTACATACACAACCTGGTCTTATACAGACTTACATACACACCTTAGTCTTACACAGACTTACACACTCAAGACTTCCACAGACTTACATACACAACCTGGTCATATGCAGACTTACATACACACCTTAGTCTTACATAGACTTACACACCCAAGACTTCCACAGACTTACATACACAACCTGGTCTTATACAGACTTACATACACACCCTAGTCTTACATAGACTTACACACCCAAGACTTCCACAGACTTACATACACAACCTGGTCATATGCAGACTTACATACACACCTTAGTCTTACATAGAGTTACACACCCAAGACTTCCACAGACTTACATACACAACCTGGTCTTATGCAGACTTACATACACACCTTAGTCTTACATAGACTTACACACCCAAGACTTCCACAGACTTACATGCAGAACCTTGTCTTATGCAGACTTACATACACACCCTAGTCTTACATTGACTTACACACCCAAGACTTCCACAGACTTACATACACAACCTGGTCTTATACAGACTTACATACACGCCCTAGTCTTACATAGACTTACACACCCAAGACTTCCACAGACTTACATACACAACCTGGTCTTACACAGACTTACATACACAACCTGGTCTTACACAGACTTGCAGACACACCCTAGTCTTACATAGACTTCCACATCCAAGACTTCCACAGACTTACATACACAACCTGGTCTTACATAGACTTACACACCCAAGACTTCCACAGACTTACATACACATCCTGGTCATATACAGACTTACATACACAACCTGGTCATATGCAGACTTACATACACACCTTAGTCTTACATAGACTTACACACCCAAGACTTCCACAGACTTACATACACATCCTGGTCATATACAGACTTACATACACAACCTGGTCTTATACAGACTTACATACACACCCTAGTCTTACATTGACTTACACACCCAAGACTTCCACAGACTTACATACACAACCTGGTCTTATACAGACTTACATACACGCCCTAGTCTTACATAGACTTACGCACCCAAGACTTCCACAGACTTACATACACAACCTGGTCTTACACAGACTTACATACACAACCTGGTCTTACACAGACTTGCAGACACACCCTAGTCTTACATAGACTTCCACATCCAAGACTTCCACAGACTTACATACACAACCTGGTCTTATACAGACTTACATACACAACCTGGTCTTATACAGACTTACATACACACTTTAGTCTTACATAGACTTTCACACTCAAGACTTGCACAGACTTACATACACAACCTGGTCTTATGCAAACGTACGCACCCAAGACTTCCACAGACTTACATACACAACCTGGTCATATGCAGACTTACATACACACCTTAGTCTTACATAGACTTACACACTCAAGACTTCCACAGACTTACATACAGAACCTGGTCTTATACAGACTTGCAGACACACCCTAGTGTTACATAGACTTCCACACCCAAGACTTCCACAGACTTACATACACAACCTGGTCTTATACAGACTTACATACACACCCTAGTCTTACATAGACTTACACACCCAAGACTTCCACAGACTTACATACACAACCTGGTCTTATACAGACTTACATACACAACCTGGTCTTATACAGACTTAGATACACACCCTATTCTTACATAGACTTACACACCCAAGACTTCCACAGTCTTACATACACAACCTGGTCTTATGCAGACTTACATACACACCTTAGTCTTACATAGACTTACACACCAAAGACTTCCACAGACTTACATACACAACCTGGTCTTATACAGACTTACATACACACCCTAGTCTTACATAGACTTACACACCCAAGACTTCCACAGACTTACATACACAACCTGGTGTTATACAGACTTACATACACACCTTAGTCTTACATAGACTTACACACCCAAGACTTCCACAGACTTACATACACAACCTGGTCTTATACAGACTTACATACACAACCTGGTCATATGCAGACTTACATACACACCTTAGTCTTACATAGACTTACACACTCAAGACTTCCACAGACTTACATACACAACCTGGTCATATGCAGACTTACATACACACCTTAGTCTTACATAGACTTACACACCCAAGACTTCCACAGACTTACATACACAACCTGGTCATATGCAGACTTACATACACACCTTAGTCTTACATAGACTTACACACTCAAGACTTCCACAGACTTACATACACAACCTGGTCTTATACAGACTTACATACACAACCTAGTCTTATGCAGACTTACATACACACCTTAGTCTTACATAGACTTACACATCAAAGACTTCTACAGACTAACATATACAACCTGGTCTTATACAGACTTACATACACACCCTAGTCTTACATAGACTTACACACCCAAGACTTCCACAGACTTACATACACAACCTGGTCTTATACAGACTTACATACACAACCTGGTCTTATACAGACTTAGATACACACCCTATTCTTACATAGACTTACACAACCATGACTTCCACAGTCTTACATACACAACCTGGTCTTATGCAGACTTACATACACACCCTAGTCTTACATAGACTTACACACCAAAGACTTCCACAGACTTACATACACAACCTGGTCTTATACAGACTTACATACACACCCTAGTCATACATAGACTTACACACCCAAGAAATCCACAGACTTACATACACAACCTGGTGTTATACAGACTTACATACACACCTTAGTCTTGCATAGACTTACACACCCAAGACTTCCACAGACTTACATACACAACCTGGTCTTATACAGACTTACATACACACCTTAGTCTTACATAGACTTACACACCCAAGACTTCCACAGACATACATACACAACCTGGTCTTATACAGACTTACATACACACCCTAGTCTTACATAGACTTACACACCCAAGACTTCCACAGACTTACATACACAACCTGCTCTTATACAGACTTACATACACACCCTAGTCTTACATAGACTTCCACACCCAAGACTTCCACAGACTTACATACACAACCTGGTCTTATGCATACTTACGCACCCAAGACTTCCACAGACTTACATACACAACCTGGTCTTATACAGACTTACATACACACCTTAGACTTACATAGACTTACACACTCAAGACTTCCACAGACTTACATACACAACCTGGTCTTATGCAAACTTACGCACCCAAGACTTCCACAGACTTACATACACAACCTGGTCATATGCAGACTTACATACACACCTTAGTCTTACATAGACTTACACACTCAAGACTTCCACACACTTACATACACAACCTGGTCATATGCAGACTTACATACACACCTTAGTCTTCCATAGACTCACACACCCAAGACTTCCACAGACTTACATACACAACCTGGTCTTATACAGACTTACATACACACCTTAGTCTTACATAGACTTACACACTCAAGACTTCCACAGACTTACATACACAACCTGGTCATATGCAGACTTGCATACACACCTTAATCTTGCATAGGCTTACACACCCAAGACTTCCACAGACTTACATACACAACCTGGTCTTACACAGACTTACATAGACACACTAGTCTTACATAGACTTCCACACCCAAGACTTCCACAGACTTACATACACAACCTGGTCTTATACAGACTTACATACACAACCTGGTCATATGCAGACTTACATACACACCTTAGTCTTACATAGACTTATACACTCAAGACTTCCACAGACTTACATACACAACCTGGTCTTATACAGACTTACATACACACCCTAGTCTTACATAGACTTACACACCCAAGACTTCCACAGACTTACATACACAACCTGGTCTTATACAGACTTACATACACAACCTGGTCTTATACAGACTTACATACACACCCTATTCTTACATAGACTTACACACCCAAGACTTCCACAGTCTTACATACACAACCTGGTCTTATGCAGACTTACAAACACACCTTAGTCTTACATAGACTTACACACCAAAGACTTCCACAGACTTACATACACAACCTGGTCTTATACAGACTTACATACACACCCTAGTCTTACATAGACTTACACACCCAAGACTTCCACAGACTTACATACACAACCTGGTGTTATACAGACTTACATACACACCTTAGTCTTACATAGACTTACACACCCAAGACTTCCACAGACTTACATACACAACCTGGTCTTATACAGACTTACATACACAACCTGGTCATATGCAGACTTACATACACACCTTAGTCTTACATAGACTTACACACTCAAGACTTCCACAGACTTACATACACAACCTGGTCATATGCAGACTTACATACACACCTTAGTCTTACATAGACTTACACACCCAAGACTTCCACAGACTTACATACACAACCTGGTCATATGCAGACTTACATACACACCTTAGTCTTACATAGACTTACACACTCAAGACTTCCACAGACTTACATACACAACCTGGTCTTATACAGACTTACATACACAACCTAGTCTTATGCAGACTTACATACACACCTTAGTCTTACATAGACTTACACATCAAAGACTTCTACAGACTAACATATACAACCTGGTCTTATACAGACTTACATACACACCCTAGTCTTACATAGACTTACACACCCAAGACTTCCACAGACTTACATACACAACCTGGTCTTATACAGACTTACATACACAACCTGGTCTTATACAGACTTAGATACACACCCTATTCTTACATAGACTTACACAACCATGACTTCCACAGTCTTACATACACAACCTGGTCTTATACAGACTTACATACACAACCTGGTCATATGCAGACTTACATACACACCTTAGTCTTACATAGACTTATACACTCAAGACTTCCACAGACTTACATACACAACCTGGTCTTATGCAGACTTACATACACACCTTAGTCTTACATAGACTTACACACGCAAGACTTCCACAGACTTGCATACACAAACTGGTCATATGCAGACTTACATACACACCTTAGTCTTACATAGACTTACACACTCAAGACTTCCACAGACTTACATACACAACCTGGTCATATGCAGACTTACATACACACCTTAGTCTTACATAGACTTACACACCCAAGACTTCCACAGACTTACATACACAACCTGGTCTTATACAGACTTACATACACAACCTGGTCATATGCAGACTTACATACACACCTTAGTCTTACATAGACTTACACACTCAAGACTTCCACAGACTTACATACACAACCTGGTCTTATACAGACTTACATACACACCCTAGTCTTACACAGACTTCCACACCCAAGACTTCCACAGACTTACATACACAACCTGTTCTTGTACAGACTTACATACACAACCTGGTCTTATGCAGACTTACATACACACCTTAGTCTTACATAGACTTCCACACCCAAGACTTCCACAGACATATATACACAACCTGGTCTTATACAGACTTACATACACACCCTAGTCTTACATAGACTTACACACCCAAGACTTCCACAGACTTACATACACAACCTGGTCTTTTCAGACTTACATACACACCCTAGTCTTACATAGACTTACACACTCAAGACTTCCACAGACTTACATACACAACCTGGTCTTATACAGACTTACATACACGCCCTAGTCTTACATAGACTTACGCACCCAAGACTTCCACAGACTTACATACACAACCTGGTCTTATACAGACTTACATACACACCTTTGTTTTACATAGACTTACACACCCAAGACTTCCACAGACTTACATACACAACCTGGTCATATGCAGACTTACATACACACCCTAGTCCTACATAGACTTACACACTCAAGACTTCCACAGACTTACATACACAACCTGGTCATATGCAGACTTACATACACACCTTAGACTTACATAGACTTACACACCCAAGACTTCCACAGACTTACATAGAGAACCTGGTCTTATACAGACTTACATACACAACCTGGTCTTATACAGACTTACATACACAACCTGGTGTTGTACAGACTTAGATACACACCTTAGTGTTACATAGACTTACACACTCAAGACTTCCACAGTCTTACATACACAACCTGGTCTTATGCAGACTTACATACACACCTTAGTCTTACATAGACTTACACACCCAAGACTTCCACAGACTTACATACACAATCTGGTCTTATACAGACTTACATACACACCCTAGTCTTACATAGACTTCCACACCCAAGACTTCCAGATACATATATACACAACCGGGTCTTATACAGACTTACATACACACCCTATTCTTGCATAGACTTACACGCCCAAGACTTCCACAGACTTACATACACAACCTGGTCTTATACAGACTTACATACACACCCTAGTCTTACATAGACTTACACACCCAAGACTTCCACAGACTTACATACACAACCTGGTCTTATGCAGACTTACATACACACCTTAGTCTTACATAGACTTACACACTCAAGACTTCCACAGACTTGCATACACAACCTGGTCATATGCAGACTTACATACACACCTTAGTCTTACATAGACTTACACACTCAAGACTTCCACAGACTTACATACACAACCTGGTCTTATACAGACTTACATACACACCTTAGTCTTACAAAGACTTACACACCCAAGACTTCCACAGACATACATACACAACCTGGTCTTATACAGACTTACATACACAACCTGGTCATATGCAGACTTACATACACAACCTGGTCATATGCAGAGTTACATACACACCTTAGTCTTACATAGACTTACACACTCAAGACTTCCACAGACTTACATACACAATCTGGTCATATGCAGACTTACATACACACCTTGGTCTTACATAGACTTACACACTCAAGACTTCCACAGACTTACATACACAACCTGGTCTTATACAGACTTACATACACACCCTAGTCTTACATAGACTTCCACACCCAAGACTTCCACAGACTTACATACACAACCTGTTCTTGTACAGACTTACATACACATCCTGGTCTTATGCAGACTTACATACACACCTTAGTCTTACATAGACTTCCACACCCAAGACTTCCACAGACATATATACACAACCTGGTCTTATACAGACTTACATACACACCCTAGTCTTACATAGACTTACACACCCAAGACTTCCACAGACTTACATACACAACCTGGTCTTTTACAGACTTACATACACACCCTAGTCTTACATAGACTTACACACTCAAGACTTCCACAGACTTACATACACAACCTGGTCTTATACAGACTTACATACACGCCCTAGTCTTACATAGACTTACGCACCCAAGACTTCCACAGACTTACATACACAACCTGGTCTTATACAGACTTACATACACAACCTGGTCTTATACAGACTTGCAGACACACCCTAGTCTTACATAGACTTCCACATCCAAGACTTCCACAGACTTACATACACAACCTGGTCTTATACAGACTTACATACACAACCTGGTCTTATACAGACTTACATACACACCTTAGTCTTACATAGACTTACACACTCAAGACTTCCACAGACTTACATACACAACCTGGTCATATGCAGACTTACATACACACCTTAGTCTTACATAGATTTACACACTCAAGACTTCCACAGTCTTACATACACAACCTGGTCATATGCAGACTTACATACACACCCTAGTTTTACATTGAATTACGCACCCAAGACTTCCACAGACTTACATACACAACCTGGTCTTATACAGACTTACATACACACCTTAGTCTTACATAGACTTACACACCCAAGACTTCCACAGACTTACATACACAACCTGGTCATATGCAGACTTACACACACACCTTAGTCTTACATAGACTTACACACCCAAGACTTCCACAGACTTACATACACAACCTGGTCTTATACAGACTTACATACACACCCTAGTCTTACATAGACTTACACACTCAAGACTTCCACAGACTTACATACACAACCTGGTCTTATACAGACTTACATACACGCCCTAGTCTTACATAGACTTACGCACCCAAGACTTCGACAGACTTACATACACAACCTGGTCTTATACAGACTTACATACACAACCTGGTCTTATACAGACTTGCAGACACACCCTAGTCTTACATAGACTTCCACATCCAAGACTTCCACAGACTTACATACACAACCTGGTCTTATGCAGACTTACATACACAACCTGTTCATATGGAGACTTACATACACACCTTAGTCTTACATAGACTTACACACTCAAGACTTCCACACACTTACATACACAACCTGGTCATATGCAGACTTACATACACACCTTAGTCTTCCATAGACTTACACACCCAAGACTTCCACAGTCTTACATACACAACCTGGTCTTATACAGACTTACATACACACCTTAGTCTTACATAGACTTACACACTCAAGACTTCCACAGACATACATACACAACCTGGTCATATGCAGACTTACATACACACCTTAGTCTTACATAGACTTACACACTCAACACTTCCACAGACTTACATACACAACCTGGTCTTATACAGACTTACATACACACCTTAGTCTTACATAGACTTACACACCCAAGACTTCCACAGACTTACATACACAACCTGGTCATATGCAGACTTACACACACACCTTAGTCTTACATAGACTTACACACCCAAGACTTCCACAGACTTACATACACAACCTGGTCTTATACAGACTTACATACACACCCTAGTCTTACATAGACTTACACACTCAAGACTTCCACAGACTTACATACACAACCTGGTCTTATACAGACTTACATACACGCCCTAGTCTTACATAGACTTACGCACCCAAGACTTCGACAGACTTACATACACAACCTGGTCTTATACAGACTTACATACACAACCTGGTCTTATACAGACTTGCAGACACACCCTAGTCTTACACAGACTTACACATCCAAGACTTCCACAGACTTACATACACAACCTGGTCTTATGCAGACTTACATACACAACCTGTTCATATGGAGACTTACATACACACCTTAGTCTTACATAGACTTACACACTCAAGACTTCCACACACTTACATACACAACCTGGTCATATGCAGACTTACATACACACCTTAGTCTTCCATAGACTTACACACCCAAGACTTCCACAGTCTTACATACACAACCTGGTCTTATACAGACTTACATACACACCTTAGTCTTACATAGACTTACACACTCAAGACTTCCACAGACTTACATACACAACCTGGTCATATGCAGACTTACACACACACCTTAGTCTTACATAGACTTACACACCCAAGACTTCCACAGACTTACATACACAACCTGGTCTTATACAGACTTACATACACACCCTAGTCTTACATAGACTTACACACTCAAGACTTCCACAGACTTACATACACAACCTGGTCTTATACAGACTTACATACACGCCCTAGTCTTACATAGACTTACGCACCCAAGACTTCGACAGACTTACATACACAACCTGGTCTTATACAGACTTACATACACAACCTGGTCTTATACAGACTTGCAGACACACCCTAGTCTTACATAGACTTCCACATCCAAGACTTCCACAGACTTACATACACAACCTGGTCTTATGCAGACTTACATACACAACCTGTTCATATGGAGACTTACATACACACCTTAGTCTTACATAGACTTACACACTCAAGACTTCCACACACTTACATACACAACCTGGTCATATGCAGACTTACATACACACCTTAGTCTTCCATAGACTTACACACCCAAGACTTCCACAGTCTTACATACACAACCTGGTCTTATACAGACTTACATACACACCTTAGTCTTACATAGACTTACACACTCAAGACTTCCACAGACATACATACACAACCTGGTCATATGCAGACTTACATACACACCTTAGTCTTACATAGACTTACACACTCAACACTTCCACAGACTTACATACACAACCTGGTCTTATACAGACTTACATACACACCTTAGTCTTACATAGACTTACACACCCAAGACTTCCACAGACTTACATACACAACCTGGTCATATGCAGACTTACACACACACCTTAGTCTTACATAGACTTACACACCCAAGACTTCCACAGACTTACATACACAACCTGGTCTTATACAGACTTACATACACACCCTAGTCTTACATAGACTTACACACTCAAGACTTCCACAGACTTACATACACAACCTGGTCTTATACAGACTTACATACACGCCCTAGTCTTACATAGACTTACGCACCCAAGACTTCGACAGACTTACATACACAACCTGGTCTTATACAGACTTACATACACAACCTGGTCTTATACAGACTTGCAGACACACCCTAGTCTTACATAGACTTCCACATCCAAGACTTCCACAGACTTACATACACAACCTGGTCTTATGCAGACTTACATACACAACCTGTTCATATGGAGACTTACATACACACCTTAGTCTTACATAGACTTACACACTCAAGACTTCCACACACTTACATACACAACCTGGTCATATGCAGACTTACATACACACCTTAGTCTTCCATAGACTTACACACCCAAGACTTCCACAGTCTTACATACACAACCTGGTCTTATACAGACTTACATACACACCTTAGTCTTACATAGACTTACACACTCAAGACTTCCACAGACTTACATACACAACCTGGTCATATGCAGACTTACATACACACCTTAGTCTTACATAGACTTACACACTCAACACTTCCACAGACTTACATACACAACCTGGTCTTATACAGACTTACATACACACCTTAGTCTTACATAGACTTACACACCCAAGACTTCCACAGACTTACATACACAACCTGGTCTTATACAGACTTATATACACACCCTAGTCTTACATAGACTTCCACACCCAAGACTTCCACAGACTTACATACACAACCTGGTCTTATACAGACTTACATACACAACCTGGTCATATGCAGACTTACATACACACCTTAGTCTTACATAGACTTATACACTCAAGACTTCCACAGACTTACATACACAACCTGGTCTTATGCAGACTTACATACACACCTTAGTCTTACATAGACTTACACACGCAAGACTTCCACAGACTTGCATACACAAACTGGTCATATGCAGACTTACATACACACCTTAAACTTACATAGACTTACACACTCAAGACTTCCACAGACTTACATACACAACCTGGTCATATGCAGACTTACATACACACCTTAGTCTTACATAGAGTTACACACGCAAGACTTCCACAGACTTACATACACAACCTGGTCTTATACAGACTTACATGCACAACCTGGTCATATGCAGACTTACATACACACCTTAGTCTTACATAGACTTACACACTCAAGACTTCCACAGACTTACATACACAACCTGGTCTTATACAGACTTACATACACACCCTAGTCTTACATAGACTTCCACACCCAAGACTTCCACAGACTTACATACACAACCTGTTCTTGTACAGACTTACATACACAACCTGGTCTTATGCAGACTTACATACACACCTTAGTCTTACATAGACTTCCACACCCAAGACTTCCACAGACATATATACACAACCTGGTCTTATACAGACTTACATACACACCCTAGTCTTACATAGACTTACACACCCAAGACTTCCACAGACTTACATACACAACCTGGTCTTTTACAGACTTACATACACACCCTAGTCTTACATAGACTTACACACTCAAGACTTCCACAGACTTACATACACAACCTGGTCTTATACAGACTTACATACACGCCCTACTCTTACATAGACTTACGCACCCAAGACTTCGACAGACTTACATAAACAACCTGGTCTTATACAGACTTACATACACAACCTGGTCTTATACAGACTTGCAGACACACCCTAGTCTTACATAGACTTCCACATCCAAGACTTCCACAGACTTACATACACAACCTGGTCTTATACAGACTTACATACACAACCTGGTCTTATACAGACTTACATACACACCTTAGTCTTACATAGACTTACACACTCAAGACTTCCACAGACTTACATACACAACCTGGTCATATGCAGACTTACATACACACCTTAATCTTACATAGACTTACACACTCAAGACTTCCACAGTCTTACATACACAACCTGGTCATATGCAGACTTACATACACACCCTAGTTTTACATAGACTAACGCACCCAATACTTCCACAGACTTACATACACAACCTGGTCTTATACAGACTTACATACACACCTTAGTCTTACATAGACTTACACACCCAAGACTTCCACAGACTTACATACACAACCTGGTCATATGCAGACTTACATACACACCCTAGTCCTACATAGACTTACACACTCAAGACTTCCACAGACTTACATACACAACCTGGTCATATGCAGACTTACATACACACCTTAGTCTTACATAGACTTACACACCCAAGACTTCCACAGACTTACATACAGAACCTGGTCTTATACAGACTTACATACACAACCTGGTCTTATACAGACTTACATACACAACCTGGTCTTATACAGACTTAGATACACACCCTATTCTTACATAGACTTACACACCCAAGACTTCCACAGTCTTACATACACAACCTGGTCTTATGCAGACTTACATACACACCTTAGTCTTACATAGACTTACACACCCAAGACTTCCACAGACTTACATACACAACCTGGTCTTATACAGACTTACATACACACCCTAGTCTTACATAGACTTCCACACCCAAGACTTCCAGATACATATATACACAACCTGGTCTTATACAGACTTACATACACACCCTAGTCTTACGTAGACTTACACACCCAAGACTTCCACAGACTTACATACACAACCTGGTCTTATACAGACTTACATACACACCCTAGTCTTACATAGACTTACACACCCAAGACTTCCACAGACTTACATACACAACCTGGTCTTATGCAGACTTACATACACACCTTAGTCTTACATAGACTTACACACTCAAGACTTCCACAGACTTGCATACACAACCTGGTCATATGCAGACTTACATACACACCTTAGTCTTACATAGACTTACACACTCAAGACTTCCACAGACTTACATACACAACCTGGTCTTATACAGACTTACATACACACCTTAGTCTTACATAGACTTACACACCCAAGACTTCCACAGACTTACATACACAACCTGGTCTTATACAGACTTACATACACAACCTGGTCATATGCAGACTTACATACACACCCTAGTCCTACATAGACTTACACACTCAAGACTTCCACAGACTTACATACACAACCTGGTCATATGCAGACTTACATACACACCTTAGTCTTACATAGACTTACACACCCAAGACTTCCACAGACTTACATACAGAACCTGGTCTTATACAGACTTACATACACAACCTGGTCTTATACAGACTTACATACACAACCTGGTCTTATACAGACTTAGATACACACCCTATTCTTACATAGACTTACACACCCAAGACTTCCACAATCTTACATACACAACCTGGTCTTATGCAGACTTACATACACACCTTAGTCTTACATAGACTTACACACCCAAGACTTCCACAGACTTACATACACAACCTGGTCTTATACAGACTTACATACACACCCTAGTCTTACATAGACTTCCACACCCAAGACTTCCAGATACATATATACACAACCTGGTCTTATACAGACTTACATACACACCCTAGTCTTACGTAGACTTACACACCCAAGACTTCCACAGACTTACATACACAACCTGGTCTTATACAGACTTACATACACACCCTAGTCTTACATAGACTTACACACCCAAGACTTCCACAGACTTACATACACAACCTGGTCTTATGCAGACTTACATACACACCTTAGTCTTACATAGACTTACACACTCAAGACTTCCACAGACTTGCATACACAACCTGGTCATATGCAGACTTACATACACACCTTAGTCTTACATAGACTTACACACTCAAGACTTCCACAGACTTACATACACAACCTGGTCTTATACAGACTTACATACACACCTTAGTCTTACATAGACTTACACACCCAAGACTTCCACAGACTTACATACACAACCTGGTCTTATACAGACTTACATACACAACCTGGTCATATGCAGACTTACATACACAACCTGGTCATATGCAGACTTACATACACACCTTAGTCTTACATAGACTTACACACTCAAGACTTACGCAGACTTACATACACAATCTGGTCATATGCAGACTTACATACACACCTTGGTCTTACATAGACTTACACACTCAAGACTTCCACAGACTTACATACACAACCTGGTCTTATACAGACTTACATACACACCCTAGTTTTACATAGACTTCCACACCCAAGACTTCCACAGACTTACATACACAACCTGTTCTTGTACAGACTTACATACACAACCTGGTCTTATGCAGACTTACATACACACCTTAGTCTTACATAGACTTCCACTCCCAAGACTTCCACAGACATTATAGACAACCTGGTCTTATACAGACTTACATACACACCCTAGTCCTACATAGACTTACACACCCAAGACTTCCACAGACTTACATACACAACCTGGTCTTTTACAGACATACATACACACCCTAGTCTTACATAGACTTACACACTCAAGACTTCCACAGACTTACATACACAACCTGGTCTTATACAGACTTACATACACGCCCTAGTCTTACATAGACTTCCACACCCAAGACTTCCACAGACTTACATACACAACCTGGTCTTATCCAGACTTACATACACAACCTGGTCTTATACAGACTTGCAGACACACCCTAGTCTTACATAGACTTCCACATCCAAGACTTCCACAGACTTACATACACTACCTGGTCTTATACAGACTTACATACACAACCTGGTCTTATACAGACTTACATACACACCTTAGTCTTACATAGACTTACACACTCAAGACTTCCACAGACTTACATACACAACCTGGTCATATGCAGACTTACATACACACCTTAGTCTTACATAGACTTACACACTCAAGACTTCCACAGTCTTACATACACAACCTGGTCATATGCAGACTTACATACACACCCTAGTTTTACATAGACTAACGCACCCAAGACTTCCACAGACTTACATACACAACCTGGTCTTATGCAGACTTACATACACACCTTAGTCTTACATAGACTTACACACCCAAGACTTCCACAGACTTACATACACAACCTGGTCATATGCAGACTTACATACACACCCTAGTCTTACATAGACTTACACACCCAAGACTTCCACAGACTTACATACACAACCTGGTCTTTTACAGACTTACATACACACCCTAGTCTTACATAGACTTACACACTCAAGACTTCCACAGACTTACATACACAACCTGGTCTTAAACAGACTTACATACACAACCTGGTCTTATACAGACTTAGATACACACCCTATTCTTACATAGACTTACACACCCAAGACTTCCACAGTCTTACATACACAACCTGGTCTTATGCAGACTTACATACACACCTTAGCCCTACATAGACTTACACACCCAAGACTTCCACAGACTTACATACACAACCTGGTCTTATACAGACTTACATACACACCCGAGTCTTACATACACTTCCACACCCAAGACTTCCAGATACATATATACACAACCTGGTCTTATACAGACTTACATACACACCCTAGTCTTACATAGACTTACACACCCAAGACTTCCACAGACTTACATACACAGCCTGGTCTTATACAGACTTACATACACACCCTAGTCTTACATAGACTTACACACCCAAGACTTCCACAGACTTACATACACAACCTGGTCTTATGCAGACTTACATACACACCTTAGTCTTACATAGACTTACACACTCAAGACTTCCACAGACTTACATACACAACCTGGTCATATGCAGACTTACATACACACCTTAGTCTTACATAGACTTACACACTCAAGACTTCCACAGACTTACAACCACAACCTGGTCTTATACAGACTTACATACACACCTTAGTCTTACATAGACTTACACACCCAAGACTTCCACAGACTTACATACACAACCTGGTCTTATACAGACTTACATACACAACCTGGTCATATGCAGACTTACATACACAACCTGGTCATATGCAGACTTACATACACACCTTAGTCTTACATAGACTTACACACTCAAGACTTCCACAGACTTACATACACAATCTGGTCATATGCAGACTTACATACACACCTTGGTCTTACATAGACTTACACACTCAAGACTTCCACAGACTTACATACACAACCTGGTCTTATACATACTTACATACACACCCTAGTCTTACATAGACTTCCACACCCAAGACTTCCACAGACTTACATACACAACCTGTTCTTGTACAGACTTACATACACAACCTGGTCTTATGCAGACTTACATACACACCTTAGTCTTACATAGACTTCCACACCCAAGACTTCCACAGACATATATACACAACCTGGTCTTATACAGACTTACATACACACCCTAGTCTTACATAGACTTACACACCCAAGACTTCCACAGACATACATGCACAACCTGGTCTTATACAGACTTACATACACACCCTAGTCTTACATAGACTTACACACCCAAGACTTCCACAGACTTATATACACAACCTGGTCTTTTACAGACTTACATACACACCCTAGTCTTACATAGACTTACACACTCAAGACTTCCACAGACTTACATACACAACCTGGTCTTATACAGACTTACATACACGCCCTAGTCTTACATAGACTTACGCACCCGAGACTTCCACAGACTTACATACACAACCTGGTCTTATACAGACTTACATACACAACCTGGTCTTATACAGACTTGCAGACACACCCTAGTCTTACATAGACTTCCACATCCAAGACTTCCACAGACTTACATACACAACCTGGTCTTATACAGACTTACATACACAACCTGGTCTTATACAGACTTACATACACACCTTTGTCTTACATAGACTTACACACTCAAGACTTCCACAGACTTACATACACAACCTGGTCATATGCAGACTTACATACACACCTTAGTCTTACATAGACTTACACACTCAAGACTTCCACAGTCTTACATACACAACCTGGTCATATGCAGACTTACATACACACCCTAGTTTTACATAGACTAACGCACCCAAGACTTCCACAGACTTACATACACAACCTGGTCTTATGCATACTTACATACACACCTTAGTCTTACATAGACTTACACACCCAAGACTTCCACAGACTTACATACACAACCTGGTCATATGCAGACTTACATACACACCTTAGTCCTACATAGACTTACACACTCAAGACTTCCACAGACTTACATACACAACCTGGTCATATGCAGACTAACATACACACCTTAGTCTTACATAGACTTCCACACCCAAGACTTCCACAGACTTACATACAGAACCTGGTCTTATACAGACTTACATACACAACCTGGTCTTATACAGACTTACATACACAACCTGGTCTTATACAGACTTAGATACACACCCTATTCTTACATAGACTTACACACCCAAGACTTCCACAGTCTTACATACACAACCTGGTCTTATGCAGACTTACATACACACCTTAGTCTTACATAGACTTACACACCCAAGACTTCCACAGACTTACATACACAACCTGGTCTTATACAGACTTACATACACACCCTAGTCTTACATAGACTTCCACACCCAAGACTTCCAGATACATATATACACAACCTGGTCTTATACAGACTTACATACACACCCTAGTCTTACATAGACTTACACACCCAAGACTTCCACAGACTTACATACACAACCTGGTCTTAAACAGACTTACATACACACCCTAGTCTTACATAGACTTACACACCCAAGACGTCCACAGACTTACATACACAACCTGGTCTTATGCAGACTTACATACACACCTTAGTCTTACATAGACTTACACACTCAAGACTTCCACAGACTTGCATACACAACCTGGTCATATGTAGACTTACATACACACCTTAGTCTTACATAGACTTACACACTCAAGACTTCCACAGACTTACATACACAACCTGGTCTTATACAGACTTACATACACACCTTAGTCTTACATAGACTTACACACCCAAGACTTCCACAGACTTACATACACAACCTGGTCTTATACAGACTTACATACACAACCTGGTCATATGCAGACTTACATACACACCTTAGTCTTACATAGACTTACACACTCAAGACTTCCACAGACTTACATACACAATCTGGTCATATGCAGACTTACATACACACCTTAGTCTTACATAGACTTACACACTCAAGACTTCCACAGACTTACATACACAACCTGGTCTTATACAGACTTACATACACACCCTAGTCTTACATAGACTTCCACACCCAAGACTTCCACAGACTTACATACACAACCTGTTCTTGTACAGACTTACATACACAACCTGGTCTTATGCAGACTTACATACACACCTTAGTCTTACATAGACTTTCACACCCAAGACTTCCACAGACATATATACACAACCTGGTCTTATACAGACTTACATACACACCCTAGTCTTACATAGACTTACACACCCAAGACTTCCACAGACTTACATACACAACCTGGTCTTTTACAGACTTACATACACACCTTAGTCTTACATAGACTTACACACTCAAGACTTCCACAGACTTACATACACAACCTGGTCTTATGCAGACTTACATACACACCTTAGTCTTACATAGACTTACACACCCAAGACTTCCACAGACTTACATACACAACCTGGTCATATGCAGACTTACATACACACCCTAGTCTTACATAGACTTACACACCCAAGACTTCCACAGACTTACATACACAACCTGGTCTTTTACAGACTTACATACACACCCTAGTCTTACATAGACTTACACACTCAAGACTTCCACAGACTTACATACACAACCTGGTCTTAAACAGACTTACATACACAACCTGGTCTTATACAGACTTACATACACACCCTATTCTTACATAGACTTACACACCCAAGACTTCCACAGTCTTACATACACAACCTGGTCTTATGCAGACTTACATACACACCTTAGTCTTACATAGACTTACACACCCAAGACTTCCACAGACTTACATACACAACCTGGTCTTATACAGACTAACATACACACCCTAGTCTTACATACACTTCCACACCCAAGACTTCCAGATACATATATACACAACCTGGTCTTATACAGACTTACATACACACCCTAGTCTTACATAGACTTACACACCCAAGACTTCCACAGACTTACATACACAACCTGGTCTTATACAGACTTACATACACACCCTAGTCTTACATAGACTTACACACTCAAGACTTCCACAGACTTACATACACAACCTGGTCATATGCAGACTTACATACACACCTTAGTCTTACATAGACTTACACACTCAAGACTTCCACAGTCTTACATACACAACCTGGTCATATGCAGACTTACATACACACCCTAGTTTTACATAGACAAACGCACCCAAGACTTCCACAGACTTACATACACAACCTGGTCTTATGCATACTTACATACACACCTTAGTCTTACATAGACTCACACACACAAGACTTCCACAGACTTACATACACAACCTGGTCATATGCAGACTTACATACACACCTTAGTCCTACATAGACTTACACACTCAAGACTTCCACAGACTTACATACACAACCTGGTCATATGCAGACTAACATACACACCTTAGTCTTACATAGACTTCCACACCCAAGACTTCCACAGACTTACATACAGAACCTGGTCTTATACAGACTTACATACACAACCTGGTCTTATACAGACTTACATACACAACCTGGTCTTATACAGACTTAGATACACACCCTATTCTTACATAGACTTACACACCCAAGACTTCCACAGTCTTACATACACAACCTGGTCTTATGCAGACTTACATACACACCTTAGTCTTACATAGACTTACACACCCAAGACTTCCACAGACTTACATACACAACCTGGTCTTATACAGACTTACATACACACCCTAGTCTTACATAGACTTCCACACCCAAGATTTCCAGATACATATATACACAACCTGGTCTTATACAGACTTACATACACACCCTAGTCTTACATAGACTTACACACCCAAGACTTCCACAGACATACATACACAACCTGGTCTTAAACAGACTTACATACACACCCCAGTCTTACATAGACTTACACACCCAAGACTTCCACAGACTTACATACACAACCTGGTCTTATGCAGACTTACATACACACCTTTGTCTTACATAGACTTACACACTCAAGACTTCCACAGACTTACATACACAACCTGGTCATATGCAGACTTACATACACACCTTAGTCTTACATAGACTTACACACTCAAGACTTCCACAGTCTTACATACACAACCTGGTCATATGCAGACTTACATACACACCCTAGTTTTACATAGACTAACGCACCCAAGACTTCCACAGACTTACATACACAACCTGGTCTTATGCATACTTACATACACACCTTAGTCTTACATAGACTTACACACCCAAGACTTCCACAGACTTACATACACAACCTGGTCATATGCAGACTTACATACACACCTTAGTCCTACATAGACTTACACACTCAAGACTTCCACAGACTTACATACACAACCTGGTCATATGCAGACTAACATACACACCTTAGTCTTACATAGACTTCCACACCCAAGACTTCCACAGACTTACATACAGAACCTGGTCTTATACAGACTTACATACACAACCTGGTCTTATACAGACTTACATACACAACCTGGTCTTATACAGACTTAGATACACACCCTATTCTTACATAGACTTACACACCCAAGACTTCCACAGTCTTACATACACAACCTGGTCTTATGCAGACTTACATACACACCTTAGTCTTACATAGACTTACACACCCAAGACTTCCACAGACTTACATACACAACCTGGTCTTATACAGACTTACATACACACCCTAGTCTTACATAGACTTCCACACCCAAGACTTCCAGATACATATATACACAACCTGGTCTTATACAGACTTACATACACACCTTAGTCTTACATAGACTTACACACTCAAGACTTCCACAGACTTACATACACAACCTGGTCTTATACAGACTTACATACACACCTTAGTCTTACATAGACTTACACACTCAAGACTTCCACAGACTTACATACACAACCTGGTCTTATACAGACTTGCATACACACCCTAGTCTTACATAGACTTCCACACCCAAGACTTCCACAGACTTACATACACAACCTGTTCTTGTACAGACTTACATACACAACCTGGTCTTATGCAGACTTACATACACACCTTAGTCTTACATAGACTTCCACACCCAAGACTTCCACAGACATATATACACAACCTGGTCTTATACAGACTTACATACACACCCTCGTCTTACATAGACTTACACACCCAAGACTTCCACAGACTTACATACACAACCTGGTCTTTTACAGACTTACATACACACCTTAGTCTTACATAGACTTACACACCCAAGACTTCCACAGTCTTACATACACAACCTGGTCTTATGCAGACTTACATACACACCTTAGTCTTACATAGACTTACACACCCAAGACTTCCACAGACTTACATACACAACCTGGTCTTATACAGACTTACATACACACCCTAGTCTTACATAGACTTCCACACCCAAGACTTCCAGATACATATATACACAACCTGGTCTTATACAGACTTACATACACACCCTAGTCTTACATAGACTTACACACCCAAGACTTCCACAGACTTACATACACAACCTGGTCTTAAACAGACTTACATACACACCCTAGTCTTACATAGACTTACACACCCAAGACTTCCACAGACTTACATACACAACCTGGTCTTATGCAGACTTACATACACACCTTTTTCTTACATAGACTTACACACTCAAGACTTCCACAGACTTACATACACAACCTGGTCATATGCAGACTTACATACACACCTTAGTCTTACATAGACTTACACACTCAAGACTTCCACAGTCTTACATACACAACCTGGTCATATGCAGACTTACATACACACCCTAGTTTTACATAGACTAACGCACCCAAGACTTCCACAGACTTACATACACAACCTGGTCTTATGCATACTTACATACACACCTTAGTCTTACATAGACTTACACACCCAAGACTTCCACAGACTTACATACACAACCTGGTCATATGCAGACTTACATACACACCTTAGTCCTACATAGACTTACACACTCAAGACTTCCACAGACTTACATACACAACCTGGTCATATGCAGACTAACATACACACCTTAGTCTTACATAGACTTCCACACCCAAGACTTCCACAGACTTACATACAGAACCTGGTCTTATACAGACTTACATACACAACCTGGTCTTATACAGACTTACATACACAACCTGGTCTTATACAGACTTAGATACACACCCTATTCTTACATAGACTTACACACCCAAGACTTCCACAGTCTTACATACACAACCTGGTCTTATGCAGACTTACATACACACCTTAGTCTTACATAGACTTACACACCCAAGACTTCCACAGACTTACATACACAACCTGGTCTTATACAGACTTACATACACACCCTAGTCTTACATAGACTTCCACACCCAAGACTTCCAGATACATATATACACAACCTGGTCTTATACAGACTTACATACACACCTTAGTCTTACATAGACTTACACACTCAAGACTTCCACAGACTTACATACACAACCTGGTCTTATACAGACTTACATACACACCTTTTTCTTACATAGACTTACACACTCAAGACTTCCACAGACTTACATACACAACCTGGTCTTATACAGACTTACATACACACCCTAGTCTTACATAGACTTCCACACCCAAGACTTCCACAGACTTACATACACAACCTGTTCTTGTACAGACTTACATACACAACCTGGTCTTATGCAGACTTACATACACACCTTAGTCTTACATAGACTTCCACACCCAAGACTTCCACAGACATATATACACAACCTGGTCTTATACAGACTTACATACACACCCTCGTCTTACATAGACTTACACACCCAAGACTTCCACAGACTTACATACACAACCTGGTCTTTTACAGACTTACATACACACCTTAGTCTTACATAGACTTACACACTCAAGACTTCCACAGACTTACATACACAACCTGGTCTTATGCAGACTTACATACACACCTTAGTCTTACATAGACTTACACACCCAAGACTTCCACAGACTTACATACACAACCTGGTCATATGCAGACTTACATACACACCCTAGTCTTACATAGACTTACACACCCAAGACTTCCACAGACTTACATACACAACCTGGTCTTTTACAGACTTACATACACACCCTAGTCTTACATAGACTTACACACTCAAGACTTCCACAGACTTACATACACAACCTGGTCTTAAACAGACTTACATACACAACCTGGTCTTATACAGACTTACATACACACCCTATTCTTACATAGACTTACACACCCAAGACTTCCACAGTCTTACATACACAACCTGGTCTTATGCAGACTTACATACACACCTTAGTCTTACATAGACTTACACACCCAAGACTTCCACAGACTTACATACACAACCTGGTCTTATACAGACTAACATACACACCCTAGTCTTACATACACTTCCACACCCAAGACTTCCAGATACATATATACACAACCTGGTCTTATACAGACTTACATACACACCCTAGTCTTACATAGACTTACACACCCAAGACTTCCACAGACTTACATACACAACCTGGTCATATGCAGACTTACATACACACCTTAGTCTTACATAGACTTACACACTCAAGACTTCCACAGTCTTACATACACAACCTGGTCATATGCAGACTTACATACACACCCTAGTTTTACATAGACTTACACACCCAAGACTTCCACAGACTTACATACACAACCTGGTCATATGCAGACTTACATACACACCTTAGTCCTACATAGACTTACACACTCAAGACTTCCACAGACTTACATACACAACCTGGTCATATGCAGACTAACATACACACCTTAGTCTTACATAGACTTCCACACCCAAGACTTCCACAGACTTACATACAGAACCTGGTCTTATACAGACTTACATACACAACCTGGTCTTATACAGACTTACATACACAACCTGGTCTTATACAGACTTAGATACACACCCTATTCTTACATAGACTTCCACACCCAAGACTTCCACAGACATATATACACAACCTGGTCTTATACAGACTTACATACACACCCTAGTCTTACATAGACTTACACACCCAAGACTTCCACAGACTTACATACACAACCTGGTCTTATACAGACTTACATACACACCCTAGTCTTACATAGACTTACACACTCAAGACTTCCACAGACTTACATACACAACCTGGTCTTATACAGACTTACATACACGCCCTAGTCTTACATAGACTTACGCACCCAAGACTTCCACAGACTTACATACACAACCTGGTCTTATACAGACTTACATACACAACCTGGTCTTATACAGACTTGCAGACACACCCTAGTCTTACATAGACTTCCACATCCAAGACTTCCACAGACTTACATACACAACCTGGTCTTATACAGACTTACATACACACCTTAGTCTTACATAGACTTACACACTCAAGACTTCCACAGACTTACATACACAACCTGGTCTTATGCAAACTTACGCACCCAAGACTTCCACAGACTTACATACACAACCTGGTCATATGCAGACTTACATACACACCTTAGTCTTCCATAGACTTACACACCCAAGACTTCCACAGACTTACATACACAACCTGGTCTTATACAGACTTACATACACACCTTAGTCTTACATAGACTTACACACTCAAGACTTCCACAGACTTACATACACAACCTGGTCATATGCAGACTTACATACACACCTTAGTCTTACATAGACTTACACACTCAAGACTTCCACAGACTTACATACACAACCTGGTCTTATGCAGACTTACATACACACCTTAGTCTTACATAGACTTCCACACCCAAGACTTCCACAGACATATATACACAACCTGGTCTTATACAGACTTACATACACACCCTAGTCTTACATAGACTTACACACCCAAGACTTCCACAGACTTACATACACAACCTGGTCTTAAACAGACTTACATACACAACCTGGTCTTATACAGACTTACATACACACCCTATTCTTACATAGACTTACACACCCAAGACTTCCACAGTCTTACATACACAACCTGGTCTTATGCAGACTTACATACACACCTTAGTCTTACATAGACTTACACACCCAAGACTTCCACAGACTTACATACACAACCTGGTCTTATACAGACTAACATACACACCCTAGTCTTACATACACTTCCACACCCAAGACTTCCAGATACATATATACACAACCTGGTCTTATACAGACTTACATACACACCCTAGTCTTACATAGACTTACACACCCAAGACTTCCACAGACTTACATACACAACCTGGTCATATGCAGACTTACATACACACCTTAGTCTTACATAGACTTACACACTCAAGACTTCCACAGTCTTACATACACAACCTGGTCATATGCAGACTTACATACACACCCTAGTTTTACATAGACTTACACACCCAAGACTTCCACAGACTTACATACACAACCTGGTCATATGCAGACTTACATACACACCTTAGTCCTACATAGACTTACACACTCAAGACTTCCACAGACTTACATACACAACCTGGTCATATGCAGACTAACATACACACCTTAGTCTTACATAGACTTCCACACCCAAGACTTCCACAGACTTACATACAGAACCTGGTCTTATACAGACTTACATACACAACCTGGTCTTATACAGACTTACATACACAACCTGGTCTTATACAGACTTAGATACACACCCTATTCTTACATAGACTTCCACACCCAAGACTTCCACAGACATATATACACAACCTGGTCTTATACAGACTTACATACACACCCTAGTCTTACATAGACTTACACACCCAAGACTTCCACAGACTTACATACACAACCTGGTCTTATACAGACTTACATACACACCCTAGTCTTACATAGACTTACACACTCAAGACTTCCACAGACTTACATACACAACCTGGTCTTATACAGACTTACATACACGCCCTAGTCTTACATAGACTTACGCACCCAAGACTTCCACAGACTTACATACACAACCTGGTCTTATACAGACTTACATACACAACCTGGTCTTATACAGACTTGCAGACACACCCTAGTCTTACATAGACTTCCACATCCAAGACTTCCACAGACTTACATACACAACCTGGTCTTATACAGACTTACATACACACCTTAGTCTTACATAGACTTACACACTCAAGACTTCCACAGACTTACATACACAAACTGGTCTTATGCAAACTTACGCACCCAAGACTTCCACAGACTTACATACACAACCTGGTCATATGCAGACTTACATACACACCTTAGTCTTCCATAGACTTACACACCCAAGACTTCCACAGACTTACATACACAACCTGGTCTTATACAGACTTACATACACACCTTAGTCTTACATAGACTTACACACTCAAGACTTCCACAGACTTACATACACAACCTGGTCATATGCAGACTTACATACACACCTTAGTCTTACATAGACTTACACACTCAAGACTTCCACAGACTTACATACACAACCTGGTCTTATGCAGACTTACATACACACCTTAGTCTTACATAGACTTCCACACCCAAGACTTCCACAGACATATATACACAACCTGGTCTTATACAGACTTACATACACACCCTAGTCTTACATAGACTTACACACCCAAGACTTCCACAGACTTACATACACAACCTGGTCTTATACAGACTTACATACACACCCTAGTCTTACATAGACTTACACACCCAAGACTTCCACAGACTTACATACACAACCTGGTCTTATACAGACTTACATACACAACCTGGTCATATGCAGACTTACATACACACCTTTGTCTTACATAGACTTATACACTCAAGACTTCCACAGACTTACATACACAACCTGGTCTTATGCAGACTTACATACACACCTTAGTCTTACATAGACTTACACACGCAAGACTTCCACAGACTTGCATACACAACCTGGTCATATGCAGACTTACATACACACCTTAGTCTTACATAGACTTACACACTCAAGACTTCCACAGACTTACATACATAACCTGGTCTTATACAGACTTACATACACACCCTAGTCTTACATAGACTTACACACTCAAGACGTCCACAGACTTACATACACAACCTGGTCTTATACAGACTTACATACACGCCCTAGTCTTACATAGACTTACGCACCCAAGACTTCCACAGACTTACATACACAGCCTGGTCTTATACAGACTTACATACACAACCTGGTCTTATACAGACTTGCAGACACACCCTAGTCTTACATAAACTTCCACATCCAAGACTTCCACAGACTTACATACACAACCTGGTCTTATACAGACTTACATACACAACCTGGTCTTATGCAGACTTACACACACACCTTAGTCTTACATAGACTTACACACTCAAGACTTCCACAGACTTACATACACAACCTGGTCTTATGCAAACTTACGCACCCAAGACTTCCACAGACTTACATACACAACCTGGTCATATGCAGACTTACATACACACCTTAGTCTTACATAGACTTACACACTCAAGACTTCCACATACTTACATACACAACCTGGTCATATGCAGACTTACATACACACCTTAGTCTTACATAGACTTACACACCCAAGACTTCCACAGACTTACATACACAACCTGGTCTTATACAGACTTACATACACACCTTAGTTTTACATAGACTTACACACTCAAGACTTCCACAGACTTACATACACAACCTGGTCATATGCAGACTTACATACACACCTTAGTCTTACATAGACTTACACACTCAAGACTTCCACAGACTTACATACACAACCTGGTCTTATGCAGACTTACATACACACCTTAGTCTTACATAGACTTACACACCCAAGACTTCCACAGACTTACATACACAACCTGGTCTTATACAGACTTATATACACACCCTAGTCTTACATAGACTTCCACACCCAAGACTTCCACAGACTTACATACACAACCTGGTCTTATACAGACTTACATACACACCTTAGTCTTACATAGACTTACACACTCAAGACTTCCACAGACTTACATACACAACCTGGTCATATGCAGACTTACATACACACCTTAGTCTTACATAGACTTACACACTCAAGACTTCCACAGACTTACATACACAACCTGGTCTTATGCAGACTTACATACACACCTTAGTCTTACATAGACTTCCACACCCAAGACTTCCACAGACATATATACACAACCTGGTCTTATACAGACTTACATACACACCCTAGTCTTACATAGACTTACACACCCAAGACTTCCACAGACTTACATACACAACCTGGTCTTAAACAGACTTACATACACAACCTGGTCTTATACAGACTTACATACACACCCTATTCTTACATAGACTTACACACCCAAGACTTCCACAGTCTTACATACACAACCTGGTCTTATGCAGACTTACATACACACCTTAGTCTTACATAGACTTACACACCCAAGACTTCCACAGACTTACATACACAACCTGGTCTTATACAGACTAACATACACACCCTAGTCTTACATACACTTCCACACCCAAGACTTCCAGATACATATATACACAACCTGGTCTTATACAGACTTACATACACACCCTAGTCTTACATAGACTTACACACCCAAGACTTCCACAGACTTACATACACAACCTGGTCATATGCAGACTTACATACACACCTTAGTCTTACATAGACTTACACACTCAAGACTTCCACAGTCTTACATACACAACCTGGTCATATGCAGACTTACATACACACCCTAGTTTTACATAGACTTACACACCCAAGACTTCCACAGACTTACATACACAACCTGGTCATATGCAGACTTACATACACACCTTAGTCCTACATAGACTTACACACTCAAGACTTCCACAGACTTACATACACAACCTGGTCATATGCAGACTAACATACACACCTTAGTCTTACATAGACTTCCACACCCAAGACTTCCACAGACTTACATACAGAACCTGGTCTTATACAGACTTACATACACAACCTGGTCTTATACAGACTTACATACACAACCTGGTCTTATACAGACTTAGATACACACCCTATTCTTACATAGACTTCCACACCCAAGACTTCCACAGACATATATACACAACCTGGTCTTATACAGACTTACATACACACCCTAGTCTTACATAGACTTACACACCCAAGACTTCCACAGACTTACATACACAACCTGGTCTTATACAGACTTACATACACACCCTAGTCTTACATAGACTTACACACTCAAGACTTCCACAGACTTACATACACAACCTGGTCTTATACAGACTTACATACACGCCCTAGTCTTACATAGACTTACGCACCCAAGACTTCCACAGACTTACATACACAACCTGGTCTTATACAGACTTACATACACAACCTGGTCTTATACAGACTTGCAGACACACCCTAGTCTTACATAGACTTCCACATCCAAGACTTCCACAGACTTACATACACAACCTGGTCTTATACAGACTTACATACACACCTTAGTCTTACATAGACTTACACACTCAAGACTTCCACAGACTTACATACACAAACTGGTCTTATGCAAACTTACGCACCCAAGACTTCCACAGACTTACATACACAACCTGGTCATATGCAGACTTACATACACACCTTAGTCTTCCATAGACTTACACACCCAAGACTTCCACAGACTTACATACACAACCTGGTCTTATACAGACTTACATACACACCTTAGTCTTACATAGACTTACACACTCAAGACTTCCACAGACTTACATACACAACCTGGTCATATGCAGACTTACATACACACCTTAGTCTTACATAGACTTACACACTCAAGACTTCCACAGACTTACATACACAACCTGGTCTTATGCAGACTTACATACACACCTTAGTCTTACATAGACTTCCACACCCAAGACTTCCACAGACATATATACACAACCTGGTCTTATACAGACTTACATACACACCCTAGTCTTACATAGACTTACACACCCAAGACTTCCACAGACTTACATACACAACCTGGTCTTATACAGACTTACATACACACCCTAGTCTTACATAGACTTACACACCCAAGACTTCCACAGACTTACATACACAACCTGGTCTTATACAGACTTACATACACAACCTGGTCATATGCAGACTTACATACACACCTTTGTCTTACATAGACTTATACACTCAAGACTTCCACAGACTTACATACACAACCTGGTCTTATGCAGACTTACATACACACCTTAGTCTTACATAGACTTACACACGCAAGACTTCCACAGACTTGCATACACAACCTGGTCATATGCAGACTTACATACACACCTTAGTCTTACATAGACTTACACACTCAAGACTTCCACAGACTTACATACATAACCTGGTCTTATACAGACTTACATACACACCCTAGTCTTACATAGACTTACACACTCAAGACGTCCACAGACTTACATACACAACCTGGTCTTATACAGACTTACATACACGCCCTAGTCTTACATAGACTTACGCACCCAAGACTTCCACAGACTTACATACACAGCCTGGTCTTATACAGACTTACATACACAACCTGGTCTTATACAGACTTGCAGACACACCCTAGTCTTACATAAACTTCCACATCCAAGACTTCCACAGACTTACATACACAACCTGGTCTTATACAGACTTACATACACAACCTGGTCTTATGCAGACTTACACACACACCTTAGTCTTACATAGACTTACACACTCAAGACTTCCACAGACTTACATACACAACCTGGTCTTATGCAAACTTACGCACCCAAGACTTCCACAGACTTACATACACAACCTGGTCATATGCAGACTTACATACACACCTTAGTCTTACATAGACTTACACACTCAAGACTTCCACATACTTACATACACAACCTGGTCATATGCAGACTTACATACACACCTTAGTCTTACATAGACTTACACACCCAAGACTTCCACAGACTTACATACACAACCTGGTCTTATACAGACTTACATACACACCTTAGTTTTACATAGACTTACACACTCAAGACTTCCACAGACTTACATACACAACCTGGTCATATGCAGACTTACATACACACCTTAGTCTTACATAGACTTACACACTCAAGACTTCCACAGACTTACATACACAACCTGGTCTTATGCAGACTTACATACACACCTTAGTCTTACATAGACTTACACACCCAAGACTTCCACAGACTTACATACACAACCTGGTCTTATACAGACTTATATACACACCCTAGTCTTACATAGACTTCCACACCCAAGACTTCCACAGACTTACATACACAACCTGGTCTTATACAGACTTACATACACAACCTGGTCATATGCAGACTTACATACACACCTTAGTCTTACATAGACTTATACACTCAAGACTTCCACAGACTTACATACACAACCTGGTCTTATGCAGACTTACATACACACCTTAGTCTTACATAGACTTACACACCCAAGACTTCCACAGACTTGCATACACAACCTGGCCTTATACAGACTTACATACACAGCCTTGTCTAACATAGACTTACACACCCAAGACTTCCACAGACTTACATACACAACCTGGTCTTATACAGACTTACATACACACGCTAGTCTTACATAAACTTACACACGCAAGACTTCCACAGACTTTACATACACAACCTGGTCATATGCAGACTTACATACACACCTTAGTCTTACATAGACTTACACACTCAAGACTTCCACAGACTTACATACACAACCTGGTCTTATACAGACTTACATACACACCCTAGTCTTACATAGACTTACACACTCAAGACTTCCACAGACTTACATACACAACCTGGTCATATGCAGACTTACATACACACCTTAGTCTTACATAGACTTACACACTCAAGACTTCCACAGACTTACATACACAACCTGGTCATATGCAGACTTACATACACACCTTAGTCTTACATAGACTTACACACTCAAGACTTCCACAGACTTACATACACAACCTTTTCTTGTACAGACTTTCATACACAACCTGGTCTTATGCAGACTTACATACACACCTTAGTCTTACATAGACTTCCACACCCAAGACTTCCACAGACATATATACACAACCTGGTCTTATACAGACTTACATACACACCCTAGTCTTACATAGACTTACACACCCAAGACTTCCACAGACTTACATACACAACCTGGTCTTATACAGACTTACATACACACCCTAGTCTTACATAGACTTACACACTCAAGACTTCCACAGACTTACATACACAACCTGGTCTTATACAGACTTACATACACGCCCTAGTCTTACATAGACTTACGCACCCAAGACTTCCACAGACTTACATACACAACCTGGTCTTATACAGACTTACATACACAACCTGGTCTTATACAGACTTGCAGACACACCCTAGTCTTACATAGACTTCCACATCCAAGACTTCCACAGACTTACATACACAACCTGGTCTTATACAGACTTACATACACACCTTAGTCTTACATAGACTTACACACTCAAGACTTCCACAGACTTACATACACAACCTGGTCTTATGCAAACTTACGCACCCAAGACTTCCACAGACTTACATACACAACCTGGTCATATGCAGACTTACATACACAACCTGGTCTTATACAGACTTGCAGACACACCCTAGTCTTACATAGACTTCCACATCCAAGACTTCCACAGACTTACATACACAACCTGGTCATATGCAGACTTACATACACACCTTAGTCTTCCATAGACTTACACACCCAAGACTTCCACAGACTTACATACACAACCTGGTCTTATACAGACTTACATACACACCTTAGTCTTACATAGACTTACACACTCAAGACTTCCACAGACTTACATACACAACCTGGTCATATGCAGACTTACATACACACCTTAGTCTTACATAGACTTACACACTCAAGACTTCCACAGACTTACATACACAACCTGGTCTTATGCAGACTTACATACACACCTTAGTCTTACATAGACTTCCACACCCAAGACTTCCACAGACATATATACACAACCTGGTCTTATACAGACTTACATACACACCCTAGTCTTACATAGACTTACACACCCAAGACTTCCACAGACTTACATACACAACCTGGTCTTATACAGACTTACATACACACCCTAGTCTTACATAGACTTACACACCCAAGACTTCCACAGACTTACATACACAACCTGGTCTTATACAGACTTACATACACAACCTGGTCATATGCAGACTTACATACACACCTTTGTCTTACATAGACTTATACACTCAAGACTTCCACAGACTTACATACACAACCTGGTCTTATGCAGACTTACATACACACCTTAGTCTTACATAGACTTACACACGCAAGACTTCCACAGACTTGAATACACAACCTGGTCATATGCAGACTTACATACACACCTTAGTCTTACATAGACTTACACACTCAAGACTTCCACAGACTTACATACATAACCTGGTCTTATACAGACTTACATACACACCCTAGTCTTACATAGACTTACACACTCAAGACTTCCACAGACTTACATACACAACCTGGTCTTATACAGACTTACATACACGCCCTAGTCTTACATAGACTTACGCACCCAAGACTTCCACAGACTTACATACACAACCTGATCTTATACAGACTTACATACACAACCTGGTCTTATACAGACTTGCAGACACACCCTAGTCTTACATAGACTTACACACTCAAGACTTCCACAGACTTACATACACAACCTGGTCTTATGCAGACTTACATACACACCTTAGTCTTACATAGACTTCCACACCCAAGACTTCCACAGACATATATACACAACCTGGTCTGATACAGACTTACATACACACCCTAGTCTTACATAGACTTACACACCCAAGACTTCCACAGACTTACATACACAACCTGGTCTTATACAGACTTACATACACACCCTAGTCTTACATAGACTTACACACCCAAGACTTCCACAGACTTACATACACAACCTGGTCTTATACAGACTTACATACACAACCTGGTCATATGCAGACTTACATACACACCTTTGTCTTACATAGACTTATACACTCAAGACTTCCACAGACTTACATACACAACCTGGTCTTATGCAGACTTACATACACACCTTAGTCTTACATAGACTTACACACGCAAGACTTCCACAGACTTGAATACACAACCTGGTCATATGCAGACTTACATACACACCTTAGTCTTACATAGACTTACACACTCAAGACTTCCACAGACTTACATACATAACCTGGTCTTATACAGACTTACATACACACCCTAGTCTTACATAGACTTACACACTCAAGACTTCCACAGACTTACATACACAACCTGGTCTTATACAGACTTACATACACGCCCTAGTCTTACATAGACTTACGCACCCAAGACTTCCACAGACTTACATACACAACCTGATCTTATACAGACTTACATACACAACCTGGTCTTATACAGACTTGCAGACACACCCTAGTCTTACATAGACTTCCACATCCAAGACTTCCACAGACTTACATACACAACCTGGTCTTATACAGACTTACATACACACCTTAGTCTTACATAGACTTACACACACAAGACTTCCACAGACTTACATACACAACCTGGTCTTATGCAAACTTACGCACCCAAGACTTCCACAGACTTACATACACAACCTGGTCATATGCAGACTTACATACACACCTTAGTCTTCCATAGACTTACACACCCAAGACTTCCACAGACTTACATACACAACCTGGTCTTATACAGACTTATATACACACACTAGTCTTACATAGACTTACACACCCAAGACTTCCACAGACTTACATACACAACCTGGTCTTATACAGACTTACATACACAACCTGGTCATATGCAGACTTACATACACACCTTTGTCTTACATAGACTTTTACACTCAAAACTTCCACAGACTTACATACACAACCTGGTCTTATGCAGACTTACATACACACCTTAGTCTTACATAGACTTACACACGCAAGACTTCCACAGACTTGCATACACAACCTGGTCATATGCAGACTTACATACACACCTTAGTCTTACATAGACTTACACACTCAAGACTTCCACAGACTTACATACATAACCTGGTCATATGCAGACTTACATACACACCTTAGTCTTACATAGAGTTACACACCCAAGACTTCCACAGACTTACATACACAACCTGGTCTTATACAGACTTACATACACAACCTGGTCATATGCAGACTTACATACACACCTTAGTCTTACATAGACTTACACACTCAAGACTTCCACAGACTTACATACACAACCTGGTCATATGCAGACTTACATACACACCTTAGTCTTACATAGACTTACACACTCAAGACTTCCACAGACTTACATACACAACCTGGTCTTATACAGACTTACATACACACCCTAGTCTTACATAGACTTCCACACCCAAGACTTCCACAGACTTACATACACAACCTGTTCTTGTACAGACTTACATACACAACCTGGTCTTATGCAGACTTACATACACACCTTAGTCTTACATAGACTTCCACACCCAAGACTTCCACAGACATATATACACAACCTGGTCTTATACAGACTTACATACACACCCTAGTCTTACATAGACTTACACACCCAAGACTTCCACTGACTTACATACACAACCTGGTCTTTTACAGACTTACATACACACCCTAGTCTTACATAGACTTACACACTCAAGACTTCCACAGACTTACATACACAACCTGGTCTTGTACAGACTTACATACACGCCCTAGTCTTACATAGACTTACGCACCCAAGACTTCCACAGACTTACATACACAACCTGGTCTTATACAGACTTACATACACAACCTGGTCTTATACAGACTTGCAGACACACCCTAGTCTTACATAGACTTCCACATCCAAGACTTCCACAGACTTACATACACAACCTGGTCTTATCCAGACTTACATACACAACCTGGTCTTATACAGACTTACATACACACCTTTGTCTTACATAGACTTACACACTCAAGACTTCCACAGACTTACATACACAACCTGGTCATATGCAGACTTACATACACACCTTAGTCTTCCATAGACTTACACACCCAAGACTTCCACAGACTTACATACACAACCTGGTCTTATACAGACTTACATACACACCTTAGTCTTACATAGACTTACACACTCAAGACTTCCACAGACTTACATACACAACCTGGTCATATGCAGACTTACATACACACCTTAGTCTTACATAGACTTACATACTCAAGACTTCCACAGACTTACATACACAACCTGGTCTTATGCAGACTTACATACACACCTTAGTCTTACATAGACTTACACACCCAAGACTTCCACAGACTTACATTCACAACCTGGTCTTATGCAGACTTATATACACACCCTAGTCTTACATAGACTTCCACACCCAAGACTTCCACAGACTTACATACACAACCTGGTCTTATACAGACTTACATACACAACCTGGTCATATGCAGACTTACATACACACCTTAGTCTTACATAGACTTATACACTCAAGACTTCCACAGACTTACATACACAACCTGGTCTTATGCAGACTTACATACACACCTTTGTCTTACATAGACTTACACACTCAAGACTTCCACAGACTTGCATACACAACCTGGTCATATGCAGACTTACATACACACCTTAGTCTTACATAGACTTACACACTCAAGACTTCCACAGACTTACATACACAACCTGGTCATATGCAGACTTACATACACACCCTAGTCTTACATAGACTTACACACCCAAGACTTCCACAGACTTACATACACAACCTGGTCTTATACAGACTTACATACACAACCTGGTCATATGCAGACTTACATACACACCTTAGTCTTACATAGACTTACACACTCAAGACTTCCACAGACTTACATACACAACCTGGTCATATGCAGACTTACATACACACCTTAGTCTTACATAGACTTACACACTCAAGACTTCCACAGACTTACATACACAACCTGGTCTTATACAGACTTACATACACACCCTAGTCTTACATAGACTTCCACACCCAAGACTTCCACAGACTTACATACACAACCTGTTCTTGTACAGACTTACATACACAACCTGGTCTTATACAGACTTACATACACACCTTTGTCTTACATAGACTTCCACACCCAAGACTTCCACAGACATATATACACAACCTGGTCTTATACAGACTTACATACAACCCTAGTCTTACATAGACTTACACACCCAAGACTTCCACTGACTTACATACACAACCTGGTCTTTTACAGACTTACATATACACCCTAGTCTTACATAGACTTACACACTCAAGACTTCCACAGACTTACATACACAACCTGGTCTTGTACAGACTTACATACACGCCCTAGTCTTACATAGACTTACGCACCCAAGACTTCCACAGACTTACATACACAACCTGGTCTTATACAGACTTACATACACAACCTGGTCTTATACAGACTTGCAGACACACCCTAGTCTTACATAGACTTCCACATCCAAGACTTCCACAGACTTACATACACAACCTGGTCTTATACAGACTTACATACACACCTTAGTCTTACATAGACTTACACACTCAAGACTTCCACAGACTTACATACACAACCTGGTCTTATGCAAACTTACGCACCCAAGACTTCCACAGACTTACATACACAACCTGGTCATATGCAGACTTACATACACAACCTGGTCTTATACAGACTTGCAGACACACCCTAGTCTTACATAGACTTCCACATCCAAGACTTCCACAGACTTACATACACAACCTGGTCATATGCAGACTTACATACACACCTTAGTCTTCCATAGACTTACACACCCAAGACTTCCACAGACTTACATACACAACCTGGTCTTATACAGACTTACATACACACCTTAGTCTTACATAGACTTACACACTCAAGACTTCCACAGACTTACATACACAACCTGGTCATATGCAGACTTACATACACACCTTAGTCTTACATAGACTTACACACTCAAGACTTCCACAGACTTACATACACAACCTGGTCTTATGCAGACTTACATACACACCTTAGTCTTACATAGACTTCCACACCCAAGACTTCCACAGACATATATACACAACCTGGTCTTATACAGACTTACATACACACCCTAGTCTTACATAGACTTACACACCCAAGACTTCCACAGACTTACATACACAACCTGGTCTTATACAGACTTACATACACACCCTAGTCTTACATAGACTTACACACCCAAGACTTCCACAGACTTACATACACAACCTGGTCTTATACAGACTTACATACACAACCTGGTCATATGCAGACTTACATACACACCTTTGTCTTACATAGACTTATACACTCAAGACTTCCACAGACTTACATACACAACCTGGTCTTATGCAGACTTACATACACACCTTAGTCTTACATAGACTTACACACGCAAGACTTCCACAGACTTGAATACACAACCTGGTCATATGCAGACTTACATACACACCTTAGTCTTACATAGACTTACACACTCAAGACTTCCACAGACTTACATACATAACCTGGTCTTATACAGACTTACATACACACCCTAGTCTTACATAGACTTACACACTCAAGACTTCCACAGACTTACATACACAACCTGGTCTTATACAGACTTACATACACGCCCTAGTCTTACATAGACTTACGCACCCAAGACTTCCACAGACTTACATACACAACCTGATCTTATACAGACTTACATACACAACCTGGTCTTATACAGACTTGCAGACACACCCTAGTCTTACATAGACTTACACACTCAAGACTTCCACAGACTTACATACACAACCTGGTCTTATGCAGACTTACATACACACCTTAGTCTTACATAGACTTCCACACCCAAGACTTCCACAGACATATATACACAACCTGGTCTGATACAGACTTACATACACACCCTAGTCTTACATAGACTTACACACCCAAGACTTCCACAGACTTACATACACAACCTGGTCTTATACAGACTTACATACACACCCTAGTCTTACATAGACTTACACACCCAAGACTTCCACAGACTTACATACACAACCTGGTCTTATACAGACTTACATACACAACCTGGTCATATCCAGACTTACATACACACCTTTGTCTTACATAGACTTATACACTCAAGACTTCCACAGACTTACATACACAACCTGGTCTTATGCAGACTTACATACACACCTTAGTCTTACATAGACTTACACACGCAAGACTTCCACAGACTTGAATACACAACCTGGTCATATGCAGACTTACATACACACCTTAGTCTTACATAGACTTACACACTCAAGACTTCCACAGACTTACATACATAACCTGGTCTTATACAGACTTACATACACACCCTAGTCTTACATAGACTTACACACTCAAGACTTCCACAGACTTACATACACAACCTGGTCTTATACAGACTTACATACACGCCCTAGTCTTACATAGACTTACGCACCCAAGACTTCCACAGACTTACATACACAACCTGATCTTATACAGACTTACATACACAACCTGGTCTTATACAGACTTGCAGACACACCCTAGTCTTACATAGACTTCCACATCCAAGACTTCCACAGACTTACATACACAACCTGGTCTTATACAGACTTACATACACACCTTAGTCTTACATAGACTTACACACACAAGACTTCCACAGACTTACATACACAACCTGGTCTTATGCAAACTTACGCACCCAAGACTTCCACAGACTTACATACACAACCTGGTCATATGCAGACTTACATACACACCTTAGTCTTCCATAGACTTACACACCCAAGACTTCCACAGACTTACATACACAACCTGGTCTTATACAGACTTATATACACACACTAGTCTTACATAGACTTACACACCCAAGACTTCCACAGACTTACATACACAACCTGGTCTTATACAGACTTACATACACAACCTGGTCATATGCAGACTTACATACACACCTTTGTCTTACATAGACTTTTACACTCAAAACTTCCACAGACTTACATACACAACCTGGTCTTATGCAGACTTACATACACACCTTAGTCTTACATAGACTTACACACGCAAGACTTCCACAGACTTGCATACACAACCTGGTCATATGCAGACTTACATACACACCTTAGTCTTACATAGACTTACACACTCAAGACTTCCACAGACTTACATACATAACCTGGTCATATGCAGACTTACATACACACCTTAGTCTTACATAGAGTTACACACCCAAGACTTCCACAGACTTACATACACAACCTGGTCTTATACAGACTTACATACACAACCTGGTCATATGCAGACTTACATACACACCTTAGTCTTACATAGACTTACACACTCAAGACTTCCACAGACTTACATACACAACCTGGTCATATGCAGACTTACATACACACCTTAGTCTTACATAGACATACACACTCAAGACTTCCACAGACTTACATACACAACCTGGTCTTATACAGACTTACATACACACCCTAGTCTTACATAGACTTCCACACCCAAGACTTCCACAGACTTACATACACAACCTGTTCTTGTACAGACTTACATACACAACCTGGTCTTATGCAGACTTACATACACACCTTAGTCTTACATAGACTTCCACACCCAAGACTTCCACAGACATATATACACAACCTGGTCTTATACAGACTTACATACACACCCTAGTCTTACATAGACTTACACACCCAAGACTTCCACTGACTTACATACACAACCTGGTCTTTTACAGACTTACATACACACCCTAGTCTTACATAGACTTACACACTCAAGACTTCCACAGACTTACATACACAACCTGGTCTTGTACAGACTTACATACACGCCCTAGTCTTACATAGACTTACGCACCCAAGACTTCCACAGACTTACATACACAACCTGGTCTTATACAGACTTACATACACAACCTGGTCTTATACAGACTTGCAGACACACCCTAGTCTTACATAGACTTCCACATCCAAGACTTCCACAGACTTACATACACAACCTGGTCTTATCCAGACTTACATACACAACCTGGTCTTATACAGACTTACATACACACCTTTGTCTTACATAGACTTACACACTCAAGACTTCCACAGACTTACATACACAACCTGGTCATATGCAGACTTACATACACACCTTAGTCTTCCATAGACTTACACACCCAAGACTTCCACAGACTTACATACACAACCTGGTCTTATACAGACTTACATACACACCTTAGTCTTACATAGACTTACACACTCAAGACTTCCACAGACTTACATACACAACCTGGTCATATGCAGACTTACATACACACCTTAGTCTTACATAGACTTACATACTCAAGACTTCCACAGACTTACATACACAACCTGGTCTTATGCAGACTTACATACACACCTTAGTCTTACATAGACTTACACACCCAAGACTTCCACAGACTTACATTCACAACCTGGTCTTATGCAGACTTATATACACACCCTAGTCTTACATAGACTTCCACACCCAAGACTTTCACAGACTTACATACACAACCTGGTCTTATACAGACTTACATACACAACCTGGTCATATGCAGACTTACATACACACCTTAGTCTTACATAGACTTATACACTCAAGACTTCCACAGACTTACATACACAACCTGGTCTTATGCAGACTTACATACACACCTTTGTCTTACATAGACTTACACACTCAAGACTTCCACAGACTTGCATACACAACCTGGTCATATGCAGACTTACATACACACCTTAGTCTTACATAGACTTACACACTCAAGACTTCCACAGACTTACATACACAACCTGGTCATATGCAGACTTACATACACACCCTAGTCTTACATAGACTTACACACCCAAGACTTCCACAGACTTACATACACAACCTGGTCTTATACAGACTTACATACACAACCTGGTCATATGCAGACTTACATACACACCTTAGTCTTACATAGACTTACACACTCAAGACTTCCACAGACTTACATACACAACCTGGTCATATGCAGACTTACATACACACCTTAGTCTTACATAGACTTACACACTCAAGACTTCCACAGACTTACATACACAACCTGGTCTTATACAGACTTACATACACACCCTAGTCTTACATAGACTTCCACACCCAAGACTTCCACAGACTTACATACACAACCTGTTCTTGTACAGACTTACATACACAACCTGGTCTTATACAGACTTACATACACACCTTTGTCTTACATAGACTTCCACACCCAAGACTTCCACAGACATATATACACAACCTGGTCTTATACAGACTTACATACAACCCTAGTCTTACATAGACTTACACACCCAAGACTTCCACTGACTTACATACACAACCTGGTCTTTTACAGACTTACATATACACCCTAGTCTTACATAGACTTACACACTCAAGACTTCCACAGACTTACATACACAACCTGGTCTTGTACAGACTTACATACACGCCCTAGTCTTACATAGACTTACGCACCCAAGACTTCCACAGACTTACATACACAACCTGGTCTTATACAGACTTACATACACAACCTGGTCTTATACAGACTTGCAGACACACCCTAGTCTTACATAGACTTCCACATCCAAGACTTCCACAGACTCACATACACAACCTGGTCTTATACAGACTTACATACACAACCTGGTCTTATACAGACTTACATACACACCTTAGTCTTACATAGACTTACACACTCAAGACTTCCACAGACTTACATACACAACCTGGTCATATGCAGACTTACATACACACCTTAGTCTTACATAGACTTACACACTCAAGACTTCCACAGTCTTACATACACAACCTGGTCATATGGAGACTTACATACACACCCTAGTTTTACATACACTTACGCACCCAAGATTTCCACAGACTTACATACACAACCTGGTCTTATACAGACTTACATACACACCTTAGTCTTACATAGACTTACACACCCAAGACTTCCACAGACTTACATACACAACCTGGTCATATGCAGACTTACATACACACCTTAGTCTTACATAGACTTACACACTCAAGACTTCCACAGACTTACATACACAACCTGGTCATGTGCAGACTAACACACACACCTTAGTCTTACATAGACTTACACACCCAAGACTTCCACAGACTTACATACACAACCTGGTCTTATACAGACTTACATACACAACCTGGTCTTATACAGACTTACATACACAACCTGGTCTTATACAGACTTAGATACACACCCTATTCTTACATAGACTTACACACCCAAGACTTCCACAGTCTTACATACACAACCTTGTCTTATACAGACTTACATACACACCTTAGTCTTACATAGACTTACACACCCAAGATTACCACAGACTTACATACACAACCTGGTCTTATACAGACTTACATACACAACCTGGTCTTATACAGACTTACATACACACCTTAGTCTTACATAGACTTACACACTCAAGACTTCCACAGACTTACATACACAACCTGGTCATATGCAGACTTACATACACACCTTAGTCTTACATAGACTTACACACTCAAGACTTCCACAGTCTTACATACACAACCTGGTCATATGGAGACTTACATACACACCCTAGTTTTACATACACTTACGCACCCAAGATTTCCACAGACTTACATACACAACCTGGTCTTATACAGACTTACATACACACCTTAGTCTTACATAGACTTACACACCCAAGACTTCCACAGACTTACATACACAACCTGGTCATATGCAGACTTACATACACACCTTAGTCTTACATAGACTTACACACTCAAGACTTCCACAGACTTACATACACAACCTGGTCATATGCAGATTAACATACACACCTTAGTCTTACATAGACTTACACACCCAAGACTTCCACAGACTTACATACACAACCTGGTCTTATACAGACTTACATACACAACCTGGTCTTATACAGACTTACATACACAACCTGGTCTTATACAGACTTAGATACACACCTTAGTCTTACATAGACTTCCACACCCAAGACTTCCACATACATATATACACAACCTGGTCTTATACAGACTTACATACACACCCTAGTCTTACATAGACTTACACACCCAACACTTCCACAGACTTACATACACAACCTGGTCTTATACAGACTTACATACACACCCTAGTCTTCCAAAGACTTCCACACCCAAGACTTCCACAGACTTACATACACAACCTGGTCTTATACAGACTTACATACACACCCTAGTCTTACATAGACTTACACACCCAAGACTTCCACAGACTTACATACACAACCTCGTCTTATGCAGACTGACATACACACCCTAGTCTTACATAGACTTACGCACCCAAGACTTCCACAGACTTACATACACAACCTGGTCTTATACAGACTTACATACACAACCTGGTCTTATACAGACTTACATACACACCCTAGTCTTACATAGACTTACGCACCCAAGACTTCCACAGACTTACATACACAACCTGGTCTTATACAGACTTACATACCCAACCTGGTCTTATACAGACTTACATACACACCCTAGTCTTACATAGACTTCCACACCCAAGACTTCCACAGACTTACATACACAACCTGTTCTTGTAGAGACTTACATACACAACTTCAGGTCTTATGCAGACTTACATACACACCTTAGTCTTACATAGACTTCCACACCCAAGACTTCCACAGACATATATACACAACCTGGTCTTATACAGACTTACATACACACCCTAGTCTTACATAGACTTACACACCCAAGACTTCCACAGACTTACATACACAACCTGGTCTTATGCAGACTTACATACACACCCTAGTCTTACATAGACTTACACACCCAAGACTTCCACAGACTTACATACACAACCTGGTCATATGCAGACTTACATACACACCTTAGTCTTACATAGACTTACACACTCAAGACTTCCACAGACTTACATACACAACCTGGTCTTATACAGACTTACATACACACCCTAGTCTTACATAGACTTACACACTCAAGACTTCCACAGACTTACATACACAACCTGGTCATATGCAGACTTACATACACACCTTAGTCTTACATAGACTTACACACTCAAGACTTCCACAGACTTACATACACAACCTGGTCATATGCAGACTTACATACACACCTTAGTCTTACATAGACTTACACACTCAAGACTTCCACAGACTTACATACACAACCTGGTCTTATACAGACTTACATACACACCCTAGTCTTACATAGACTTCCACACCCAAGACTTCCACAGACTTACATACACAACCTGTTCTTCTACAGACTTACATACGCAACCTGGTCTTATACAGACTTAAATACACACCCTAGTCTTACATAGACTTACACACCCAAGACTTCCACAGACTTACATACCCAACCTGGTCTTATACAGACTTACATACACACCCTAGTCTTACATAGACTTACACACTCAAGACTTCCACAGACTTACATACACAACCTGGTCTTATACAGACTTACATACACGCCCTAGTCTTACATAGACTTACGCACCCAAGACTTCCACAGACTTACATACACAACCTGGTCTTATGCAGACTTACATACACAACCTGGTCTTATACAGACTTGCAGACACACCCTAGTCTTACATAGACTTCCACATCCAAGACTTCCACAGACTTACATACACAACCTGGTCTTATACAGACTTACATACAGAACCTGGTCTTATACAGACTTACATACACACCTTAGTCTTACATAGACTTACACACTCAAGACTTCCACACACTTACATACACAACCTGGTCATATGCAGACTTACATACACACCTTAGTCTTACATAGACTTACACACTCAAGACTTCCACAGTCTTACATACACAACCTGGTCATATGGAGACTTACATACACACCCTAGTTTTACATAGACTTACGCACCCAAGACTTCCACAGACTTACATACACAACCTGGTCTTATACAGACTTACATACACACCTTAGTCTTACATAGACTTACACACCCAAGACTTCCACAGACTTACATACACAACCTGGTCATATGCAGACTTACATACACACCTTAGTCTTACATAGACTTACACACTCAAGACTTCCACAGACTTACATACACAACCTGGTCATATGCAGACTAACATACACACCTTAGTCTTACATAGACTTACACACCCAAGACTTCCACAGACATATATACACAACCTGGTCATATACAGACTTACATACACAACTTCAGGTCTTATGCAGACTTACATACACACCTTAGTCTTACATAGACTTCCACACCCAAGACTTCCACAGACATATATACACAACCTGGTCTTATACAGACTTACATACACACCCTAGTCTTACATAGACTTACACACCCAAGACTTCCACAGACTTACATACACAACCTGGTCTTATGCAGACTTACATAAACACCCTAGTCTTACATAGACTTACACACTCAAGACTTCCACAGACTTACATACACAACCTGGTCATATGCAGACTTACATACACACCTTAGTCTTACATAGACTTACACACTCAAGACTTCCACAGACTTACATACACAACCTGGTCTTATACAGACTTACATACATACCCTAGTCTTACATAGACTTACACACTCAAGACTTCCACAGACTTACATACACAACCTGGTCATATGCAGACTTACATACACACCTTAGTCTTACATAGACTTACACACTCAAGACTTCCACAGACTTACATACACAACCTGGTCATATGCAGACTTACATACACACCTTAGTCTTACATAGACTTACACACTCAAGACTTCCACAGACTTACATACACAACCTGGTCTTATACAGACTTACATACACACCGTAGTCTTATATAGACTTCCACACCCAAGACTTCCACAGACTTACATACACAACCTGTTCTTGTACAGACTTACATACACAACCTGGTCTTATGCAGACTTACATACACACCTTAGTCTTACATAGACTTCCACACCCAAGACTTCCACAGACATATATACACAACCTGGTCTTATACAGACTTAAATACACACCCTAGTCTTACATAGACTTACACACCGAAGACTTCCACAGACTTACATACACAACCTGGTCTTATACAGACTTACATACACACCCTAGTCTTACATAGACTTACACACTCAAGACTTCCACAGACTTACATACACAACCTGGTCTTATACAGACTTACAAACACGCCCTAGTCTTACATAGACTTACGCACCCAAGACTTCCACAGACTTACATACACAACCTGGTCTTATACAGACTTACATACACAACCTGGTCATATGCAGACTTACATACACACCTTAGTCTTACATAGACTTACACACTCAAGACTTCCACAGTCTTACATACACAACCTGGTCATATGGAGACTTACATACACACCCTAGTTTTACATAGACTTACGCACCCAAGACTTCCACAGACTTACATACACAACCTGGTCTTATACAGACTTACATACACACCTTAGTCTTACATAGACTTACACACCCAAGACTTCCACAGACTTACATACACAACCTGGTCATATGCAGACTTACATACACACCTTAGTCTTACATAGACTTACACACTCAAGACTTCCACAGACTTACATACACAACCTGGTCATATGCAGACTTACATACACACCTTAGTCTTGCATAGACTTACACACTCAAGACTTCCACAGACTTACATACACAACCTGGTCTTATACAGACTTACATACACAACCTGGTCTTATACAGACTTACATACACACCTTAGTCTTACATAGACTTACACACTCAAGACTTCCACAGACTTACATACACAACCTGGTCATATGCAGACTTACATACACACCTTAGTCTTACATAGACTTACACACTCAAGACTTCCACAGTCTTACATACACAACCTGGACATATGGAGACTTACATACACACCCTAGTTTTACATAGACTTACGCACCCAAGACTTCCACAGACTTACATACACAACCTGGTCTTATACAGACTTACATACACACCTTAGTCTTACATAGACTTACACACCCAAGACTTCCACAGACTTACATACACAACCTGGTCATATGCAGACTTACATACACACCTTAGTCTTACATAGACTTACACACTCAAGACTTCCACAGACTTACATACACAACCTGGTCATATGCAGACTAACATACACACCTTAGCCTTACATAGACTTACACACCCAAGACTTCCACAGACTTACATACACAACCTGGTCTTATACAGACTTACATACACAACCTGGTCTTATACAGACTTACATACACAACCTGGTCTTATACAGACTTAGATACACACCCTATTCTTACATAGACTTACACACCCAAGACTTCCACAGTCTTACATACACAACCTTGTCTTATGCAGACTTACATACACACCTTAGTCTTACATAGACTTACACACCCAACACTTCCACAGACTTACATACACAACCTGGTCTTATACAGACTTACATACACACCCTAGTCTTCCATAGACTTCCACACCCAAGACTTCCACAGACTTACATACACAACCTGGTCTTATACAGACTTACGTACACACCCTATTCTTACATAGACTTACACACCCAAGACTTCCACAGACTTACATACACAACCTCGTCTTATGCAGACTTACATACACACCCTAGTCTTACATAGACTTACGCACCCAAGACTTCCACAGACTTACATACACAACCTGGTCTTATACAGACTTACATACACAACCTAGTCTTATACAGACTTACATACACACCCTAGTCTTACATAGACTTACGCACCCAAGACTTCCACAGACTTACATACACAACCTGGTCTTATACAGACTTACATACACAACCTGGTCTTATACAGACTTACATACACACCCTAGTCTTACATAGACTTCCACACCCAAGACTTCCACAGACTTACATACACAACCTGTTCTTGCAGAGACTTACATACACAACTTCAGGTCTTATGCAGACTTACATACACACCTTAGTCTTACATAGACTTACACACTCAAGACTTCCACAGACATATATACACAACCTGGTCTTATACAGACTTACATACACACCCTAGTCTTACATAGACTTACACACCCAAGACTTCCACAGACTTACATACACAACCTGGTCTTATGCAGACTTACATACACACCCTAGTCTTACATAGACTTACACACTCAAGACTTCCACAGACTTACATACACAACCTGGTCTTATACAGACTTACATACACGCCCTAGTCTTACATAGACTTACGCACCCAAGACTTCCACAGACTTACATACACAACCTGGTCTTATACAGACTTACATACACAACCTGGTCTTATACAGACTTGCAGACACACCCTAGTCTTACATAGACTTCCACATCCAAGACTTCCACAGACTTACATACACAACCTGGTCTTATACAGACTTACATACACAACCTGGTCTTATACAGACTTACATACACACCCTAGTCTTACATAGACTTACACACTCAAGACTTCCACAGACTTACATACACAACCTGGTCTTATGCAAACCTACGCACCCAAGACTTCCACAGACTTACATACACAACCTGGTCATATGCAGACTTACATACACACCTTAGTCTTACATAGACTTACACACTCAAGACTTCCACAGACTTACATACAGAACCTGGTCATATGCAGACTTACATACACACCTTAGTCTTGCATAGACTTACACACTCAAGACTTCCACAGACTTACATACACAACCTGGTCTTATACAGACTTACATACACAACCTGGTCTTATACAGACTTACATACACACCTTAGTCTTACATAGACTTACACACTCAAGACTTCCACAGTCTTACATACACAACCTGGTCATATGCAGACTTACATACACACCTTAGTCTTACATAGACTTACACACTCAAGACTTCCACAGTCTTACATACACAACCTGGTCATATGGAGACTTACATACACACCCTAGTTTTACATAGACTTACGCACCCAAGACTTCCACAGACTTACATACACAACCTGGTCTTATACAGACTTACATACACACCTTAGTCTTACATAGACTTACACACCCAAGACTTCCTCAGACTTACATACACAACCTGGTCTTATACAGACTTACATACACACCCTAGTCTTACATAGACTTACATACTCAAGACTTCCACAGACTTACATACACAACCTGGTCTTATACAGACTTACAAACACGCCCTAGTCTTACATAGACTTACGCACCCAAGACTTCCACAGACTTACATACACAACCTGGTCTTATACAGACTTACATACACAACCTGGTCTTATACAGACTTGCAGACACACCCTAGTCTTACATAGACTTCCACATCCAAGACTTCCACAGACTTACATACACAACCTGGTCTTATACAGACTTACATACACAACCTGGTCTTATACAGACTTACATACACACCTTAGTCTTACATAGACTTACACACTCAAGACTTCCACAGACTTACATACACAACCTGGTCTTATGCAAACTTACGCACCCAAGACTTCCACAGACTTACATACACAACCTGGTCATATGCAGACTTACATACACACCTTAGTCTTACATAGACTTACACACTCAAGACTTCCACAGACTTACATACACAACCTGGTCATATGCAGACTTACATACACACCTTAGTCTTGCATAGACTTACACACTCAAGACTTCCACAGACTTACATACACAACCTGGTCTTATACAGACTTACATACACAACCTGGTCTTATACAGACTTACATACACACCTTAGTCTTACATAGACTTACACACTCAAGACTTCCACAGACTTACATACACAACCTGGTCATATGCAGACTTACATACACACCTTAGTCTTACATAGACTTACACACTCAAGACTTCCACAGTCTTACATACACAACCTGGTCATATGGAGACTTACATACACACCCTAGTTTTACATAGACTTACGCACCCAAGACTTCCACAGACTTACATACACAACCTGGTCTTATACAGACTTACATACATACCCTAGTCTTACATAGACTTACACACTCAAGACTTCCACAGACTTACATACACAACCTGGTCATATGCAGACTTACATACACACCTTAGTCTTACATAGACTTACACACTCAAGACTTCCACACACTTACATACACAACCTGGTCTTATACAGACTTACATACACACCTTAGTCTTACATAGACTTACACACCCAAGACTTCCACAGACTTACATACACAACCTGGTCATATGCAGACTTACATACACACCTTAGTCCTACATAGACTTACACACTCAAGACTTCCACAGACTTACATACACAACCTGGTCATATGCAGACTAACATACACACCTTAGTCTTACATAGACTTCCACACCCAAGACTTCCACAGACTTACATACAGAACCTGGTCTTATACAGACTTACATACACAACCTGGTCTTATACAGACTTACATACACAACCTGGTCTTATACAGACTTAGATACACACCCTATTCTTACATAGACTTACACACCCAAGACTTCCACAGTCTTACATACACAACCTGGTCTTATGCAGACTTACATACACACCTTAGTCTTACATAGACTTACACACCCAAGACTTCCACAGACTTACATACACAACCTGGTCTTATACAGACTTACATACACACCCTAGTCTTACATAGACTTCCACACCCAAGACTTCCAGATACATATATACACAACCTGGTCTTATACAGACTTACATACACACCTTAGTCTTACATAGACTTACACACTCAAGACTTCCACAGACTTACATACACAACCTGGTCTTATACAGACTTACATACACACCTTAGTCTTACATAGACTTACACACTCAAGACTTCCACAGACTTACATACACAACCTGGTCTTATACAGACTTACATACACACCCTAGTCTTACATAGACTTCCACACCCAAGACTTCCACAGACTTACATACACAACCTGTTCTTGTACAGACTTACATACACAACCTGGTCTTATGCAGACTTACATACACACCTTAGTCTTACATAGACTTCCACACCCAAGACTTCCACAGACATATATACACAACCTGGTCTTATACAGACTTACATACACACCCTCGTCTTACATAGACTTACACACCCAAGACTTCCACAGACTTACATACACAACCTGGTCTTTTACAGACTTACATACACACCTTAGTCTTACATAGACTTACACACTCAAGACTTCCACAGACTTACATACACAACCTGGTCTTATGCAGACTTACATACACACCTTAGTCTTACATAGACTTACACACCCAAGACTTCCACAGACTTACATACACAACCTGGTCATATGCAGACTTACATACACACCCTAGTCTTACATAGACTTACACACCCAAGACTTCCACAGACTTACATACACAACCTGGTCTTATACAGACTTACATACACACCCTAGTCTTACATAGACTTCCACACCCAAGACTTCCAGATACATATATACACAACCTGGTCTTATACAGACTTACATACACACCTTAGTCTTACATAGACTTACACACTCAAGACTTCCACAGACTTACATACACAACCTGGTCTTATACAGACTTACATACACACCTTAGTCTTACATAGACTTACACACTCAAGACTTCCACAGACTTACATACACAACCTGGTCTTATACAGACTTACATACACACCCTAGTCTTACATAGACTTCCACACCCAAGACTTCCACAGACTTACATACACAACCTGTTCTTGTACAGACTTACATACACAACCTGGTCTTATGCAGACTTACATACACACCTTAGTCTTACATAGACTTCCACACCCAAGACTTCCACAGACATATATACACAACCTGGTCTTATACAGACTTACATACACACCCTCGTCTTACATAGACTTACACACCCAAGACTTCCACAGACTTACATACACAACCTGGTCTTTTACAGACTTACATACACACCTTAGTCTTACATAGACTTACACACTCAAGACTTCCACAGACTTACATACACAACCTGGTCTTATGCAGACTTACATACACACCTTAGTCTTACATAGACTTACACACCCAAGACTTCCACAGACTTACATACACAACCTGGTCATATGCAGACTTACATACACACCCTAGTCTTACATAGACTTACACACCCAAGACTTCCACAGACTTACATACACAACCTGGTCTTTTACAGACTTACATACACACCCTAGTCTTACATAGACTTACACACTCAAGACTTCCACAGACTTACATACACAACCTGGTCTTAAACAGACTTACATACACAACCTGGTCTTATACAGACTTACATACACACCCTATTCTTACATAGACTTACACACCCAAGACTTCCACAGTCTTACATACACAACCTGGTCTTATGCAGACTTACATACACACCTTAGTCTTACATAGACTTACACACCCAAGACTTCCACAGACTTACATACACAACCTGGTCTTATACAGACTAACATACACACCCTAGTCTTACATACACTTCCACACCCAAGACTTCCAGATACATATATACACAACCTGGTCTTATACAGACTTACATACACACCCTAGTCTTACATAGACTTACACACCCAAGACTTCCACAGACTTACATACACAACCTGGTCATATGCAGACTTACATACACACCTTAGTCTTACATAGACTTACACACTCAAGACTTCCACAGTCTTACATACACAACCTGGTCATATGCAGACTTACATACACACCCTAGTTTTACATAGACTTACACACCCAAGACTTCCACAGACTTACATACACAACCTGGTCATATGCAGACTTACATACACACCTTAGTCCTACATAGACTTACACACTCAAGACTTCCACAGACTTACATACACAACCTGGTCATATGCAGACTAACATACACACCTTAGTCTTACATAGACTTCCACACCCAAGACTTCCACAGACTTACATACAGAACCTGGTCTTATACAGACTTACATACACAACCTGGTCTTATACAGACTTACATACACAACCTGGTCTTATACAGACTTAGATACACACCCTATTCTTACATAGACTTCCACACCCAAGACTTCCACAGACATATATACACAACCTGGTCTTATACAGACCTACATACACACCCTAGTCTTACATAGACTTACACACCCAAGACTTCCACAGACTTACATACACAACCTGGTCTTATACAGACTTACATACACACCCTAGTCTTACATAGACTTACACACTCAAGACTTCCACAGACTTACATACACAACCTGGTCTTATACAGACTTACATACACGCCCTAGTCTTACATAGACTTACGCACCCAAGACTTCCACAGACTTACATACACAACCTGGTCTTATACAGACTTACATACACAACCTGGTCTTATACAGACTTGCAGACACACCCTAGTCTTACATAGACTTCCACATCCAAGACTTCCACAGACTTACATACACAACCTGGTCTTATACAGACTTACATACACACCTTAGTCTTACATAGACTTACACACTCAAGACTTCCACAGACTTACATACACAACCTGGTCTTATGCAAACTTACGCACCCAAGACTTCCACAGACTTACATACACAACCTGGTCATATGCAGACTTACATACACAACTTAGTCTTCCATAGACTTACACACCCAAGACTTCCACAGACTTACATACACAACCTGGTCTTATACAGACTTACATACACACCTTAGTCTTACATAGACTTACACACTCAAGACTTCCACAGACTTACATACACAACCTGGTCATATGCAGACTTACATACACACCTTAGTCTTACATAGACTTACACACTCAAGACTTCCACAGACTTACATACACAACCTGGTCTTATGCAGACTTACATACACACCTTAGTCTTACATAGACTTCCACACCCAAGACTTCCACAGACATATATACACAACCTGGTCTTATACAGACTTACATACACACCCTAGTCTTACATAGACTTACACACCCAAGACTTCCACAGACTTACATACACAACCTGGTCTTATACAGACTTACATACACACCCTAGTCTTACATAGACTTACACACCCAAGACTTCCACAGACTTACATACACAACCTGGTCTTATACAGACTTACATACACAACCTGGTCATATGCAGACTTACATACACACCTTTGTCTTACATAGACTTATACACTCAAGACTTCCACAGACTTACATACACAACCTGGTCTTATGCAGACTTACATACACACCTTAGTCTTACATAGACTTACACACGCAAGACTTCCACAGACTTGCATACACAACCTGGTCATATGCAGACTTACATACACACCTTAGTCTTACATAGACTTACACACTCAAGACTTCCACAGACTTACATACATAACCTGGTCTTATACAGACTTACATACACACCCTAGTCTTACATAGACTTACACACTCAAGACGTCCACAGACTTACATACACAACCTGGTCTTATACAGACTTACATACACGCCCTAGTCTTACATAGACTTACGCACCCAAGACTTCCACAGACTTACATACACAGCCTGGTCTTATACAGACTTACATACACAACCTGGTCTTATACAGACTTGCAGACACACCCTAGTCTTACATAAACTTCCACATCCAAGACTTCCACAGACTTACATACACAACCTGGTCTTATACAGACTTACATACACCACCTGGTCTTATGCAGACTTACATACACACCTTAGTCTTACATAGACTTACACACTCAAGACTTCCACAGACTTACATACACAACCTGGTCTTATGCAAACTTACGCACCCAAGACTTCCACAGACTTACATACACAACCTGGTCATATGCAGACTTACATACACACCTTAGTCTTACATAGACTTACACACTCAAGACTTCCACATACTTACATACACAACCTGGTCATATGCAGACTTACATACACACCTTAGTCTTACATAGACTTACACACCCAAGACTTCCACAGACTTACATACACAACCTGGTCTTATACAGACTTACATACACACCTTAGTTTTACATAGACTTACACACTCAAGACTTCCACAGACTTACATACACAACCTGGTCATATGCAGACTTACATACACACCTTAGTCTTACATAGACTTACACACTCAAGACTTCCACAGACTTACATACACAACCTGGTCTTATGCAGACTTACATACACACCTTAGTCTTACATAGACTTACACACCCAAGACTTCCACAGACTTACATACACAACCTGGTCTTATACAGACTTATATACACACCCTAGTCTTACATAGACTTCCACACCCAAGACTTCCACAGACTTACATACACAACCTGGTCTTATACAGACTTACATACACAACCTGGTCATATGCAGACTTACATACACACCTTAGTCTTACATAGACTTATACACTCAAGACTTCCACAGACTTACATACACAACCTGGTCTTATGCAGACTTACATACACACCTTAGTCTTACATAGACTTACACACCCAAGACTTCCACAGACTTGCATACACAACCTGGCCTTATACAGACTTACATACACAGCCTTGTCTAACATAGACTTACACACCCAAGACTTCCACAGACTTACATACACAACCTGGTCTTATACAGACTTACATACACACGCTAGTCTTACATAAACTTACACACGCAAGACTTCCACAGACTTTACATACACAACCTGGTCATATGCAGACTTACATACACACCTTAGTCTTACATAGACTTACACACTCAAGACTTCCACAGACTTACATACACAACCTGGTCTTATACAGACTTACATACACACCCTAGTCTTACATAGACTTACACACTCAAGACTTCCACAGACTTACATACACAACCTGGTCATATGCAGACTTACATACACACCTTAGTCTTACATAGACTTCCACACCCAAGACTTCCACAGACATATATACACAACCTGGTCTTATACAGACTTACATACACACCCTAGTCTTACATAGACTTACACACCCAAGACTTTTACAGACTTACATACACAACCTGGTCTTATACAGACTTACATACACACCCTAGTCTTACATAGACTTACACACCCAAGACTTCCACAGACTTACATACACAACCTGGTCTTATACAGACTTACATACACAACCTGGTCATATGCAGACTTACATACACACCTTTGTCTTACATAGACTTATACACTCAAGACTTCCACAGACTTACATACACAACCTGGTCTTATGCAGACTTACATACACACCTTAGTCTTACATAGACTTACACACGCAAGACTTCCACAGACTTGCATACACAACCTGGTCATATGCAGACTTACATACACACCTTAGTCTTACATAGACTTACACACTCAAGACTTCCACAGACTTACATACATAACCTGGTCTTATACAGACTTACATACACACCCTAGTCTTACATAGACTTACACACTCAAGACGTCCACAGACTTACATACACAACCTGGTCTTATACAGACTTACATACACGCCCTAGTCTTACATAGACTTACGCACCCAAGACTTCCACAGACTTACATACACAGCCTGGTCTTATACAGACTTACATACACAACCTGGTCTTATACAGACTTGCAGACACACCCTAGTCTTACATAAACTTCCACATCCAAGACTTCCACAGACTTACATACACAACCTGGTCTTATACAGACTTACATACACCACCTGGTCTTATGCAGACTTACATACACACCTTAGTCTTACATAGACTTACACACTCAAGACTTCCACAGACTTACATACACAACCTGGTCTTATGCAAACTTACGCACCCAAGACTTCCACAGACTTACATACACAACCTGGTCATATGCAGACTTACATACACACCTTAGTCTTACATAGACTTACACACTCAAGACTTCCACATACTTACATACACAACCTGGTCATATGCAGACTTACATACACACCTTAGTCTTACATAGACTTACACACCCAAGACTTCCACAGACTTACATACACAACCTGGTCTTATACAGACTTACATACACACCTTAGTTTTACATAGACTTACACACTCAAGACTTCCACAGACTTACATACACAACCTGGTCATATGCAGACTTACATACACACCTTAGTCTTACATAGACTTACACACTCAAGACTTCCACAGACTTACATACACAACCTGGTCTTATGCAGACTTACATACACACCTTAGTCTTACATAGACTTACACACCCAAGACTTCCACAGACTTACATACACAACCTGGTCTTATACAGACTTATATACACACCCTAGTCTTACATAGACTTCCACACCCAAGACTTCCACAGACTTACATACACAACCTGGTCTTATACAGACTTACATACACAACCTGGTCATATGCAGACTTACATACACACCTTAGTCTTACATAGACTTATACACTCAAGACTTCCACAGACTTACATACACAACCTGGTCTTATGCAGACTTACATACACACCTTAGTCTTACATAGACTTACACACCCAAGACTTCCACAGACTTGCATACACAACCTGGCCTTATACAGACTTACATACACAGCCTTGTCTAACATAGACTTACACACCCAAGACTTCCACAGACTTACATACACAACCTGGTCTTATACAGACTTACATACACACGCTAGTCTTACATAAACTTACACACGCAAGACTTCCACAGACTTTACATACACAACCTGGTCATATGCAGACTTACATACACACCTTAGTCTTACATAGACTTACACACTCAAGACTTCCACAGACTTACATACACAACCTGGTCTTATACAGACTTACATACACACCCTAGTCTTACATAGACTTACACACTCAAGACTTCCACAGACTTACATACACAACCTGGTCATATGCAGACTTACATACACACCTTAGTCTTACATAGACTTACACACTCAAGACTTCCACAGACTTACATACACAACCTGGTCATATGCAGACTTACATACACACCTTAGTCTTACATAGACTTACACACTCAAGACTTCCACAGACTTACATACACAACCTTTTCTTGTACAGACTTTCATACACAACCTGGTCTTATGCAGACTTACATACACACCTTAGTCTTACATAGACTTCCACACCCAAGACTTCCACAGACATATATACACAACCTGGTCTTATACAGACTTACATACACACCCTAGTCTTACATAGACTTACACACCCAAGACTTCCACAGACTTACATACACAACCTGGTCTTATACAGACTTACATACACACCCTAGTCTTACATAGACTTACACACTCAAGACTTCCACAGACTTACATACACAACCTGGTCTTATACAGACTTACATACACGCCCTAGTCTTACATAGACTTACGCACCCAAGACTTCCACAGACTTACATACACAACCTGGTCTTATACAGACTTACATACACAACCTGGTCTTATACAGACTTGCAGACACACCCTAGTCTTACATAGACTTCCACATCCAAGACTTCCACAGACTTACATACACAACCTGGTCTTATACAGACTTACATACACACCTTAGTCTTACATAGACTTACACACTCAAGACTTCCACAGACTTACATACACAACCTGGTCTTATGCAAACTTACGCACCCAAGACTTCCACAGACTTACATACACAACCTGGTCATATGCAGACTTACATACACACCTTAGTCTTCCATAGACTTACACACCCAAGACTTCCACAGACTTACATACACAACCTGGTCTTATACAGACTTACATACACACCTTAGTCTTACATAGACTTACACACTCAAGACTTCCACAGACTTACATACACAACCTGGTCATATGCAGACTTACATACACACCTTAGTCTTACATAGACTTACACACTCAAGACTTCCACAGACTTACATACACAACCTGGTCTTATGCAGACTTACATACACACCTTAGTCTTACATAGACTTCCACACCCAAGACTTCCACAGACATATATACACAACCTGGTCTTATACAGACTTACATACACACCCTAGTCTTACATAGACTTACACACCCAAGACTTCCACAGACTTACATACACAACCTGGTCTTATACAGACTTACATACACACCCTAGTCTTACATAGACTTACACACCCAAGACTTCCACAGACTTACATACACAACCTGGTCTTATACAGACTTACATACACAACCTGGTCATATGCAGACTTACATACACACCTTTGTCTTACATAGACTTATACACTCAAGACTTCCACAGACTTACATACACAACCTGGTCTTATGCAGACTTACATACACACCTTAGTCTTACATAGACTTACACACGCAAGACTTCCACAGACTTGAATACACAACCTGGTCATATGCAGACTTACATACACACCTTAGTCTTACATAGACTTACACACTCAAGACTTCCACAGACTTACATACATAACCTGGTCTTATACAGACTTACATACACACCCTAGTCTTACATAGACTTACACACTCAAGACTTCCACAGACTTACATACACAACCTGGTCTTATACAGACTTACATACACGCCCTAGTCTTACATAGACTTACGCACCCAAGACTTCCACAGACTTACATACACAACCTGATCTTATACAGACTTACATACACAACCTGGTCTTATACAGACTTGCAGACACACCCTAGTCTTACATAGACTTACACACTCAAGACTTCCACAGACTTACATACACAACCTGGTCTTATGCAGACTTACATACACACCTTAGTCTTACATAGACTTCCACACCCAAGACTTCCACAGACATATATACACAACCTGGTCTGATACAGACTTACATACACACCCTAGTCTTACATAGACTTACACACCCAAGACTTCCACAGACTTACATACACAACCTGGTCTTATACAGACTTACATACACACCCTAGTCTTACATAGACTTACACACTCAAGACTTCCACAGACTTACATACACAACCTGGTCTTATACAGACTTACATACACGCCCTAGTCTTACATAGACTTACGCACCCAAGACTTCCACAGACTTACATACACAACCTGGTCTTATACAGACTTACATACACAACCTGGTCTTATACAGACTTGCAGACACACCCTAGTCTTACATAGACTTCCACATCCAAGACTTCCACAGACTTACATACACAACCTGGTCTTATACAGACTTACATACACACCTTAGTCTTACATAGACTTACACACTCAAGACTTCCACAGACTTACATACACAACCTGGTCTTATGCAAACTTACGCACCCAAGACTTCCACAGACTTACATACACAACCTGGTCATATGCAGACTTACATACACACCTTAGTCTTCCATAGACTTACACACCCAAGACTTCCACAGACTTACATACACAACCTGGTCTTATACAGACTTACATACACACCTTAGTCTTACATAGACTTACACACTCAAGACTTCCACAGACTTACATACACAACCTGGTCATATGCAGACTTACATACACACCTTAGTCTTACATAGACTTACACACTCAAGACTTCCACAGACTTACATACACAACCTGGTCTTATGCAGACTTACATACACACCTTAGTCTTACATAGACTTCCACACCCAAGACTTCCACAGACATATATACACAACCTGGTCTTATACAGACTTACATACACACCCTAGTCTTACATAGACTTACACACCCAAGACTTCCACAGACTTACATACACAACCTGGTCTTATACAGACTTACATACACACCCTAGTCTTACATAGACTTACACACCCAAGACTTCCACAGACTTACATACACAACCTGGTCTTATACAGACTTACATACACAACCTGGTCATATGCAGACTTACATACACACCTTTGTCTTACATAGACTTATACACTCAAGACTTCCACAGACTTACATACACAACCTGGTCTTATGCAGACTTACATACACACCTTAGTCTTACATAGACTTACACACGCAAGACTTCCACAGACTTGAATACACAACCTGGTCATATGCAGACTTACATACACACCTTAGTCTTACATAGACTTACACACTCAAGACTTCCACAGACTTACATACATAACCTGGTCTTATACAGACTTACATACACACCCTAGTCTTACATAGACTTACACACTCAAGACTTCCACAGACTTACATACACAACCTGGTCTTATACAGACTTACATACACGCCCTAGTCTTACATAGACTTACGCACCCAAGACTTCCACAGACTTACATACACAACCTGATCTTATACAGACTTACATACACAACCTGGTCTTATACAGACTTGCAGACACACCCTAGTCTTACATAGACTTACACACTCAAGACTTCCACAGACTTACATACACAACCTGGTCTTATGCAGACTTACATACACACCTTAGTCTTACATAGACTTCCACACCCAAGACTTCCACAGACATATATACACAACCTGGTCTGATACAGACTTACATACACACCCTAGTCTTACATAGACTTACACACCCAAGACTTCCACAGACTTACATACACAACCTGGTCTTATACAGACTTACATACACACCCTAGTCTTACATAGACTTACACACCCAAGACTTCCACAGACTTACATACACAACCTGGTCTTATACAGACTTACATACACAACCTGGTCATATGCAGACTTACATACACACCTTTGTCTTACATAGACTTATACACTCAAGACTTCCACAGACTTACATACACAACCTGGTCTTATGCAGACTTACATACACACCTTAGTCTTACATAGACTTACACACGCAAGACTTCCACAGACTTGAATACACAACCTGGTCATATGCAGACTTACATACACACCTTAGTCTTACATAGACTTACACACTCAAGACTTCCACAGACTTACATACATAACCTGGTCTTATACAGACTTACATACACACCCTAGTCTTACATAGACTTACACACTCAAGACTTCCACAGACTTACATACACAACCTGGTCTTATACAGACTTACATACACGCCCTAGTCTTACATAGACTTACGCACCCAAGACTTCCACAGACTTACATACACAACCTGATCTTATACAGACTTACATACACAACCTGGTCTTATACAGACTTGCAGACACACCCTAGTCTTACATAGACTTCCACATCCAAGACTTCCACAGACTTACATACACAACCTGGTCTTATACAGACTTACATACACACCTTAGTCTTACATAGACTTACACACACAAGACTTCCACAGACTTACATACACAACCTGGTCTTATGCAAACTTACGCACCCAAGACTTCCACAGACTTACATACACAACCTGGTCATATGCAGACTTACATACACACCTTAGTCTTCCATAGACTTACACACCCAAGACTTCCACAGACTTACATACACAACCTGGTCTTATACAGACTTATATACACACACTAGTCTTACATAGACTTACACACCCAAGACTTCCACAGACTTACATACACAACCTGGTCTTATACAGACTTACATACACAACCTGGTCATATGCAGACTTACATACACACCTTTGTCTTACATAGACTTTTACACTCAAGACTTCCACAGACTTACATACACAACCTCGTCTTATGCAGACTTACATACACACCTTAGTCTTACATAGACTTACACACTCAAGACTTCCACAGACTTGCATACACAACCTGGTCATATGCAGACTTACATACACACCTTAGTCTTACATAGACTTACACACTCAAGACTTCCACAGACTTACATACATAACCTGGTCATATGCAGACTTACATACACACCTTAGTCTTACATAGAGTTACACACCCAAGACTTCCACAGACTTACATACACAACCTGGTCTTATACAGACTTACATACACAACCTGGTCATATGCAGACTTACATACACACCTTAGTCTTACATAGACTTACACACTCAAGACTTCCACAGACTTACATACACAACCTGGTCATATGCAGACTTACATACACACCTTAGTCTTACATAGACTTACACACTCAAGACTTCCACACACTTACATACACAACCTGGTCTTTTACAGACTTACATACACACCCTAGTCTTACATAGACTTACACACTCAAGACTTCCACAGACTTACATACACAACCTGGTCTTGTACAGACTTACATACACGCCCTAGTCTTACATAGACTTACGCACCCAAGACTTCCACAGACTTACATACACAACCTGGTCTTATACAGACTTACATACACAACCTGGTCTTATACAGACTTGCAGACACACCCTAGTCTTACATAGACTTCCACATCCAAGACTTCCACAGACTTACATACACAACCTGGTCTTATCCAGACTTACATACACAACCTGGTCTTATACAGACTTACATACACACCTTTGTCTTACATAGACTTACACACTCAAGACTTCCACAGACTTACATACACAACCTGGTCATATGCAGACTTACATACACACCTTAGTCTTCCATAGACTTACACACCCAAGACTTCCACAGACTTACATACACAACCTGGTCTTATACAGACTTACATACACACCTTAGTCTTACATAGACTTACACACTCAAGACTTCCACAGACTTACATACACAACCTGGTCATATGCAGACTTACATACACACCTTAGTCTTACATAGACTTACATACTCAAGACTTCCACAGACTTACATACACAACCTGGTCTTATGCAGACTTACATACACACCTTAGTCTTACATAGACTTACACACCCAAGACTTCCACAGACTTACATTCACAACCTGGTCTTATGCAGACTTATATACACACCCTAGTCTTACATAGACTTCCACACCCAAGACTTCCACAGACTTACATACACAACCTGGTCTTATACAGACTTACATACACAACCTGGTCATATGCAGACTTACATACACACCTTAGTCTTACATAGACTTATACACTCAAGACTTCCACAGACTTACATACACAACCTGGTCTTATGCAGACTTACATACACACCTTTGTCTTACATAGACTTACACACTCAAGACTTCCACAGACTTGCATACACAACCTGGTCATATGCAGACTTACATACACACCTTAGTCTTACATAGACTTACACACTCAAGACTTCCACAGACTTACATACACAACCTGGTCATATGCAGACTTACATACACACCCTAGTCTTACATAGACTTACACACCCAAGACTTCCACAGACTTACATACACAACCTGGTCTTATACAGACTTACATACACAACCTGGTCATATGCAGACTTACATACACACCTTAGTCTTACATAGACTTACACACTCAAGACTTCCACAGACTTACATACACAACCTGGTCATATGCAGACTTACATACACACCTTAGTCTTACATAGACTTACACACCCAAGACTTCCACAGACTTACATACACAACCTGGTCTTATACAGACTTACATACACACCCTAGTCTTACATAGACTTCCACACCCAAGACTTCCACAGACTTACATACACAACCTGTTCTTGTACAGACTTACATACACAACCTGGTCTTATACAGACTTACATACACACCTTTGTCTTACATAGACTTCCACACCCAAGACTTCCACAGACATATATACACAACCTGGTCTTATACAGACTTACATACAACCCTAGTCTTACATAGACTTACACACCCAAGACTTCCACTGACTTACATACACAACCTGGTCTTTTACAGACTTACATATACACCCTAGTCTTACATAGACTTACACACTCAAGACTTCCACAGACTTACATACACAACCTGGTCTTGTACAGACTTACATACACGCCCTAGTCTTACATAGACTTACGCACCCAAGACTTCCACAGACTTACATACACAACCTGGTCTTATACAGACTTACATACACAACCTGGTCTTATACAGACTTGCAGACACACCCTAGTCTTACATAGACTTCCACATCCAAGACTTCCACAGACTCACATACACAACCTGGTCTTATACAGACTTACATACACAACCTGGTCTTATACAGACTTACATACACACCTTAGTCTTACATAGACTTACACACTCAAGACTTCCACAGACTTACATACACAACCTGGTCATATGCAGACTTACATACACACCTTAGTCTTACATAGACTTACACACTCAAGACTTCCACAGTCTTACATACACAACCTGGTCATATGGAGACTTACATACACACCCTAGTTTTACATACACTTACGCACCCAAGATTTCCACAGACTTACATACACAACCTGGTCTTATACAGACTTACATACACACCTTAGTCTTACATAGACTTACACACCCAAGACTTCCACAGACTTACATACACAACCTGGTCATATGCAGACTTACATACACACCTTAGTCTTACATAGACTTACACACTCAAGACTTCCACAGACTTACATACACAACCTGGTCATGTGCAGACTAACACACACACCTTAGTCTTACATAGACTTACACACCCAAGACTTCCACAGACTTACATACACAACCTGGTCTTATACAGACTTACATACACAACCTGGTCTTATACAGACTTACATACACAACCTGGTCTTATACAGACTTAGATACACACCCTATTCTTACATAGACTTACACACCCAAGACTTCCACAGTCTTACATACACAACCTTGTCTTATACAGACTTACATACACACCTTAGTCTTACATAGACTTACACACCCAAGATTACCACAGACTTACATACACAACCTGGTCTTATACAGACTTACATACACAACCTGGTCTTATACAGACTTACATACACACCTTAGTCTTACATAGACTTACACACTCAAGACTTCCACAGACTTACATACACAACCTGGTCATATGCAGACTTACATACACACCTTAGTCTTACATAGACTTACACACTCAAGACTTCCACAGTCTTACATACACAACCTGGTCATATGGAGACATACATACACACCCTAGTTTTACATACACTTACGCACCCAAGATTTCCACAGACTTACATACACAACCTGGTCTTATACAGACTTACATACACACCTTAGTCTTACATAGACTTACACACCCAAGACTTCCACAGACTTACATACACAACCTGGTCATATGCAGACTTACATACACACCTTAGTCTTACATAGACTTACACACTCAAGACTTCCACAGACTTACATACACAACCTGGTCATATGCAGATTAACATACACACCTTAGTCTTACATAGACTTACACACCCAAGACTTCCACAGACTTACATACACAACCTGGTCTTATACAGACTTACATACACAACCTGGTCTTATACAGACTTACATACACAACCTGGTCTTATACAGACTTAGATACACACCTTAGTCTTACATAGACTTCCACACCCAAGACTTCCACATACATATATACACAACCTGGTCTTATACAGACTTACATACACACCCTAGTCTTACATAGACTTACACACCCAACACTTCCACAGACTTACATACACAACCTGGTCTTATACAGACTTACATACACACCCTAGTCTTCCAAAGACTTCCACACCCAAGACTTCCACAGACTTACATACACAACCTGGTCTTATACAGACTTACATACACACCCTAGTCTTACATAGACTTACACACCCAAGACTTCCACAGACTTACATACACAACCTCGTCTTATGCAGACTGACATACACACCCTAGTCTTACATAGACTTACGCACCCAAGACTTCCACAGACTTACATACACAACCTGGTCTTATACAGACTTACATACACAACCTGGTCTTATACAGACTTACATACACACCCTAGTCTTACATAGACTTACGCACCCAAGACTTCCACAGACTTACATACACAACCTGGTCTTATACAGACTTACATACCCAACCTGGTCTTATACAGACTTACATACACACCCTAGTCTTACATAGACTTCCACACCCAAGACTTCCACAGACTTACATACACAACCTGTTCTTGTAGAGACATACATACACAACTTCAGGTCTTATGCAGACTTACATACACACCTTAGTCTTACATAGACTTCCACACCCAAGACTTCCACAGACATATATACACAACCTGGTCTTATACAGACTTACATACACACCCTAGTCTTACATAGACTTACACACCCAAGACTTCCACAGACTTACATACACAACCTGGTCTTATGCAGACTTACATACACACCCTAGTCTTACATAGACTTACACACCCAAGACTTCCACAGACTTACATACACAACCTGGTCATATGCAGACTTACATACACACCTTAGTCTTACATAGACTTACACACTCAAGACTTCCACAGACTTACATACACAACCTGGTCTTATACAGACTTACATACACACCCTAGTCTTACATAGACTTACACACTCAAGACTTCCACAGACTTACATACACAACCTGGTCATATGCAGACTTACATACACACCTTAGTCTTACATAGACTTACACACTCAAGACTTCCACAGACTTACATACACAACCTGGTCATATGCAGACTTACATACACACCTTAGTCTTACATAGACTTACACACTCAAGACTTCCACAGACTTACATACACAACCTGGTCTTATACAGACTTACATACACACCCTAGTCTTACATAGACTTCCACACCCAAGACTTCCACAGACTTACATACACAACCTGTTCTTCTACAGACTTACATACGCAACCTGGTCTTATACAGACTTAAATACACACCCTAGTCTTACATAGACTTACACACCCAAGACTTCCACAGACTTACATACCCAACCTGGTCTTATACAGACTTACATACACACCCTAGTCTTACATAGACTTACACACTCAAGACTTCCACAGACTTACATACACAACCTGGTCTTATACAGACTTACATACACGCCCTAGTCTTACATAGACTTACGCACCCAAGACTTCCACAGACTTACATACACAACCTGGTCTTATGCAGACTTACATACACAACCTGGTCTTATACAGACTTGCAGACACACCCTAGTCTTACATAGACTTCCACATCCAAGACTTCCACAGACTTACATACACAACCTGGTCTTATACAGACTTACATACAGAACCTGGTCTTATACAGACTTACATACACACCTTAGTCTTACATAGACTTACACACTCAAGACTTCCACAGACTTACATACACAACCTGGTCATATGCAGACTTACATACACACCTTAGTCTTACATAGACTTACACACTCAAGACTTCCACAGTCTTACATACACAACCTGGTCATATGGAGACTTACATACACACCCTAGTTTTACATAGACTTACGCACCCAAGACTTCCACAGACTTACATACACAACCTGGTCTTATACAGACTTACATACACACCTTAGTCTTACATAGACTTACACACCCAAGACTTCCACAGACTTACATACACAACCTGGTCATATGCAGACTTACATACACACCTTAGTCTTACATAGACTTACACACTCAAGACTTCCACAGACTTACATACACAACCTGGTCATATGCAGACAAACATACACACCTTAGTCTTACATAGACTTACACACCCAAGACTTCCACAGACATATATACACAACCTGGTCTTATACAGACTTACATACACAACTTCAGGTCTTATGCAGACTTACATACACACCTTAGTCTTACATAGACTTCCACACCCAAGACTTCCACAGACATATATACACAACCTGGTCTTATACAGACTTACATACACACCCTAGTCTTACATAGACTTACACACCCAAGACTTCCACAGACTTACATACACAACCTGGTCTTATGCAGACTTACATAAACACCCTAGTCTTACATAGACTTACACACTCAAGACTTCCACAGACTTACATACACAACCTGGTCATATGCAGACTTACATACACACCTTAGTCTTACATAGACTTACACACTCAAGACTTCCACAGACTTACATACACAACCTGGTCTTATACAGACTTACATACATACCCTAGTCTTACATAGACTTACACACTCAAGACTTCCACAGACTTACATACACAACCTGGTCATATGCAGACTTACATACACACCTTAGTCTTACATAGACTTACACACTCAAGACTTCCACAGACTTACATACACAACCTGGTCATATGCAGACTTACATACACACCTTAGTCTTACATAGACTTACACACTCAAGACTTCCACAGACTTACATACACAACCTGGTCTTATACAGACTTACATACACACCGTAGTCTTATATAGACTTCCACACCCAAGACTTCCACAGACTTACATACACAACCTGTTCTTGTACAGACTTACATACACAACCTGGTCTTATGCAGACTTACATACACACCTTAGTCTTACATAGACTTCCACACCCAAGACTTCCACAGACATATATACACAACCTGGTCTTATACAGACTTAAATACACACCCTAGTCTTACATAGACTTACACACCGAAGACTTCCACAGACTTACATACACAACCTGGTCTTATACAGACTTACATACACACCCTAGTCTTACATAGACTTACACACTCAAGACTTCCACAGACTTACATACACAACCTGGTCTTATACAGACTTACAAACACGCCCTAGTCTTACATAGACTTACGCACCCAAGACTTCCACAGACTTACATACACAACCTGGTCTTATACAGACTTACATACACAACCTGGTCTTATACAGACTTGCAGACACACCCTAGTCTTACATAGACTTCCACATCCAAGACTTCCACAGACTTACATACACAACCTGGTCTTATACAGACTTACATACACAACCTGGTCTTATACAGACTTACATACACACCTTAGTCTTACATAGACTTACACACTCAAGACTTCCACAGACTTACATACACAACCTGGTCTTATGCAAACTTACGCACCCAAGACTTCCACAGACTTACATACACAACCTGGTCATATGCAGACTTACATACACACCTTAGTCTTACATAGACTTACACACCCAAGACTTCCACAGACTTACATACACAACCTGGTCATATGCAGACTTACATACACACCTTAGTCTTGCATAGACTTACACACTCAAGACTTCCACAGACTTACATACACAACCTGGTCTTATACAGACTTACATACACAACCTGGTCTTATACAGACTTACATACACACCTTAGTCTTACATAGACTTACACACTCAAGACTTCCACAGACTTACATACACAACCTGGTCATATGCAGACTTACATACACACCTTAGTCTTACATAGACTTACACACTCAAGACTTCCACAGTCTTACATACACAACCTGGACATATGGAGACTTACATACACACCCTAGTTTTACATAGACTTACGCACCCAAGACTTCCACAGACTTACATACACAACCTGGTCTTATACAGACTTACATACACACCTTAGTCTTACATAGACTAACACACCCAAGACTTCCACAGACTTACATACACAACCTGGTCATATGCAGACTTACATACACACCTTAGTCTTACATAGACTTACACACTCAAGACTTCCACAGACTTACATACACAACCTGGTCATATGCAGACTAACATACACACCTTAGCCTTACATAGACTTACACACCCAAGACTTCCACAGACTTACATACACAACCTGGTCTTATACAGACTTACATACACAACCTGGTCTTATACAGACTTACATACACAACCTGGTCTTATACAGACTTAGATACACACCCTATTCTTACATAGACTTACACACCCAAGACTTCCACAGTCTTACATACACAACCTTGTCTTATGCAGACTTACATACACACCTTAGTCTTACATAGACTTACACACCCAACACTTCCACAGACTTACATACACAACCTGGTCTTATACAGACTTACATACACACCCTAGTCTTCCATAGACTTCCACACCCAAGACTTCCACAGACTTACATACACAACCTGGTCTTATACAGACTTACGTACACACCCTATTCTTACATAGACTTACACACCCAAGACTTCCACAGACTTACATACACAACCTCGTCTTATGCAGACTTACATACACACCCTAGTCTTACATAGACTTACGCACCCAAGACTTCCACAGACTTACATACACAACCTGGTCTTATACAGACTTACATACACAACCTAGTCTTATACAGACTTACATACACACCCTAGTCTTACATAGACTTACGCACCCAAGACTTCCACAGACTTACATACACAACCTGGTCTTATACAGACTTACATACACAACCTGGTCTTATACAGACTTACATACACACCCTAGTCTTACATAGACTTCCACACCCAAGACTTCCACAGACTTACATACACAACCTGTTCTTGCAGAGACTTACATACACAACTTCAGGTCTTATGCAGACTTACATACACACCTTAGTCTTACATAGACTTACACACTCAAGACTTCCACAGACATATATACACAACCTGGTCTTATACAGACTTACATACACACCCTAGTCTTACATAGACTTACACACCCAAGACTTCCACAGACTTACATACACAACCTGGTCTTATGCAGACTTACATACACACCCTAGTCTTACATAGACTTACACACTCAAGACTTCCACAGACTTACATACACAACCTGGTCTTATACAGACTTACATACACGCCCTAGTCTTACATAGACTTACGCACCCAAGACTTCCACAGACTTACATACACAACCTGGTCTTATACAGACTTACATACACAACCTGGTCTTATACAGACTTGCAGACACACCCTAGTCTTACATAGACTTCCACATCCAAGACTTCCACAGACTTACATACACAACCTGGTCTTATACAGACTTACATACACAACCTGGTCTTATACAGACTTACATACACACCTTAGTCTTACATAGACTTACACACTCAAGACTTCCACAGACTTACATACACAACCTGGTCTTATGCAAACCTACGCACCCAAGACTTCCACAGACTTACATACACAACCTGGTCATATGCAGACTTACATACACACCTTAGTCTTACATAGACTTACACACTCAAGACTTCCACAGACTTACATACAGAACCTGGTCATATGCAGACTTACATACACACCTTAGTCTTGCATAGACTTACACACTCAAGACTTCCACAGACTTACATACACAACCTGGTCTTATACAGACTTACATACACAACCTGGTCTTATACAGACTTACATACACACCTTAGTCTTACATAGACTTACACACTCAAGACTTCCACAGTCTTACATACACAACCTGGTCATATGCAGACTTACATACACACCTTAGTCTTACATAGACTTACACACTCAAGACTTCCACAGTCTTACATACACAACCTGGTCATATGGAGACTTACATACACACCCTAGTTTTACATAGACTTACGCACCCAAGACTTCCACAGACTTACATACACAACCTGGTCTTATACAGACTTACATACACACCTTAGTCTTACATAGACTTACACACCCAAGACTTCCTCAGACTTACATACACAACCTGGTCTTATACAGACTTACATACACACCCTAGTCTTACATAGACTTACACACTCAAGACTTCCACAGACTTACATACACAACCTGGTCTTATACAGACTTACAAACACGCCCTAGTCTTACATAGACTTACGCACCCAAGACTTCCACAGACTTACATACACAACCTGGTCTTATACAGACTTACATACACAACCTGGTCTTATACAGACTTGCAGACACACCCTAGTCTTACATAGACTTCCACATCCAAGACTTCCACAGACTTACATACACAACCTGGTCTTATACAGACTTACATACACAACCTGGTCTTATACAGACTTACATACACACCTTAGTCTTACATAGACTTACACACTCAAGACTTCCACAGACTTACATACACAACCTGGTCTTATGCAAACTTACGCACCCAAGACTTCCACAGACTTACATACACAACCTGGTCATATGCAGACTTACATACACACCTTAGTCTTACATAGACTTACACACTCAAGACTTCCACAGACTTACATACACAACCTGGTCATATGCAGACTTACATACACACCTTAGTCTTGCATAGACTTACACACTCAAGACTTCCACAGACTTACATACACAACCTGGTCTTATACAGACTTACATACACAACCTGGTCTTATACAGACTTACATACACACCTTAGTCTTACATAGACTTACACACTCAAGACTTCCACAGACTTACATACACAACCTGGTCATATGCAGACTTACATACACACCTTAGTCTTACATAGACTTACACACTCAAGACTTCCACAGTCTTACATACACAACCTGGTCATATGGAGACTTACATACACACCCTAGTTTTACATAGACTTACGCACCCAAGACTTCCACAGACTTACATACACAACCTGGTCTTATACAGACTTACATACATACCCTAGTCTTACATAGACTTACACACTCAAGACTTCCACAGACTTACATACACAACCTGGTCATATGCAGACTTACATACACACCTTAGTCTTACATAGACTTACACACTCAAGACTTCCACAGACTTACATACACAACCTGGTCATATGCAGACTTACATACACACCTTAGTCTTACATAGACTTACACACTCAAGACTTCCACAGACTTACATACACAACCTGGTCTTATACAGACTTACATACACACCGTAGTCTTATATAGACTTCCACACCCAAGACTTCCACAGACTTACATACACAACCTGTTCTTGTACAGACTTACATACACAACCTGGTCTTATGCAGACTTACATACACACCTTAGTCTTACATAGACTTCCACACCCAAGACTTCCACAGACATATATACACAACCTGGTCTTATACAGACTTAAATACACACCCTAGTCTTACATAGACTTACACACCGAAGACTTCCACAGACTTACATACACAACCTGGTCTTATACAGACTTACATACACACCCTAGTCTTACATAGACTTACACACTCAAGACTTCCACAGACTTACATACACAACCTGGTCTTATAAAGACTTACAAACACGCCCTAGTCTTACATAGACTTACGCACCCAAGACTTCCACAGACTTACATACACAACCTGGTCTTATACAGACTTACATACACAACCTGGTCTTATACAGACTTGCAGACACACCCTAGTCTTACATAGACTTCCACATCCAAGACTTCCACAGACTTACATACACAACCTGGTCTTATACAGACTTACATACACAACCTGGTCTTATACAGACTTACATACACACCTTAGTCTTACATAGACTTACACACTCAAGACTTCCACAGACTTACATACACAACCTGGTCTTATGCAAACTTACGCACCCAAGACTTCCACAGACTTACATACACAACCTGGTCATATGCAGACTTACATACACACCTTAGTCTTACATAGACTTACACACTCAAGACTTCCACAGACTTACATACACAACCTGGTCATATGCAGACTTACATACACACCTTAGTCTTGCATAGACTTACACACTCAAGACTTCCACAGACTTACATACACAACCTGGTCTTATACAGACTTACATACACAACCTGGTCTTATACAGACTTACATACACACCTTAGTCTTACATAGACTTACACACTCAAGACTTCCACAGACTTACATACACAACCTGGTCATATGCAGACTTACATACACACCTTAGTCTTACATAGACTTACACACTCAAGACTTCCACAGTCTTACATACACAACCTGGTCATATGGAGACTTACATACACACCCTAGTTTTACATAGACTTACGCACCCAAGACTTCCACAGACTTACATACACAACCTGGTCTTATACAGACTTACATACACACCTTAGTCTTACATAGACTTACACACCCAAGACTTCCACAGACTTACATACACAACCTGGTCATATGCAGACTTACATACACACCTTAGTCTTACATAGACTTACACACTCAAGACTTCCACAGACTTACATACACAACCTGGTCATATGCAGACTAACATACACACCTTAGCCTTACATAGACTTACACACCCAAGACTTCCACAGACTTACATACACAACCTGGTCTTATACAGACTTACATACACAACCTGGTCTTATACAGACTTACATACACAACCTGGTCTTATACAGACTTAGATACACACCCTATTCTTACATAGACTTACACACCCAAGACTTCCACAGTCTTACATACACAACCTTGTCTTATGCAGACTTACATACACACCTTAGTCTTACATAGACTTACACACCCAAGACTACCACAGACTTACATACACAACCTGGTCTTATACAGACTTACATACACACCCTAGTCTTACATAGACTTCCACACCCAAGACTTCCACATACATATATACACAACCTGGTCTTATACAGACTTACATACACACCCTAGTCTTACATAGACTTACACACCCAACACTTCCACAGACTTACATACACAACCTGGTCTTATACAGACTTACATACACACCCTAGTCTTCCATAGACTTCCACACCCAAGACTTCCACAGACTTACATACACAACCTGGTCTTATACAGACTTACGTACACACCCTATTCTTACATAGACTTACACACCCAAGACTTCCACAGACTTACATACACAACCTCGTCTTATGCAGACTTACATACACACCCTAGTCTTACATAGACTTACGCACCCAAGACTTCCACAGACTTACATACACAACCTGGTCTTATACAGACTTACATACACAACCTAGTCTTATACAGACTTACATACACACCCTAGTCTTACATAGACTTACGCACCCAAGACTTCCACAGACTTACATACACAACCTGGTCTTATACAGACTTACATACACAACCTGGTCTTATACAGACTTACATACACACCCTAGTCTTACATAGACTTCCACACCCAAGACTTCCACAGACTTACATACACAACCTGTTCTTGCAGAGACTTACATACACAACTTCAGGTCTTATGCAGACTTACATACACACCTTAGTCTTACATAGACTTCCACACCCAAGACTTCCACAGACATATATACACAACCTGGTCTTATACAGACTTACATACACACCCTAGTCTTACATAGACTTACACACCCAAGACTTCCACAGACTTACATACACAACCTGGTCTTATGCAGACTTTCATACACACCCTAGTCTTACATAGACTTACACACTCAAGACTTCCACAGACTTACATACACAACCTGGTCTTATACAGACTTACATACACGCCCTAGTCTTACATAGACTTACGCACCCAAGACTTCCACAGACTTACATACACAACCTGGTCTTATACAGACTTACATACACAACCTGGTCTTATACAGACTTGCAGACACACCCTAGTCTTACATAGACTTCCACATCCAAGACTTCCACAGACTTACATACACAACCTGGTCTTATACAGACTTACATACACAACCTGGTCTTATACAGACTTACATACACACCTTAGTCTTACATAGACTTACACACTCAAGACTTCCACAGACTTACATACACAACCTGGTCTTATGCAAACCTACGCACCCAAGACTTCCACAGACTTACATACACAACCTGGTCATATGCAGACTTACATACACACCTTAGTCTTACATAGACTTACACACTCAAGACTTCCACAGACTTACATACAGAACCTGGTCATATGCAGACTTACATACACACCTTAGTCTTGCATAGACTTACACACTCAAGACTTCCACAGACTTACATACACAACCTGGTCTTATACAGACTTACATACACAACCTGGTCTTATACAGACTTACATACACACCTTAGTCTTACATAGACTTACACACTCAAGACTTCCACAGTCTTACATACACAACCTGGTCATATGCAGACTTACATACACACCTTAGTCTTACATAGACTTACACACTCAAGACTTCCACAGTCTTACATACACAACCTGGTCATATGGAGACTTACATACACACCCTAGTTTTACATAGACTTACGCACCCAAGACTTCCACAGACTTACATACACAACCTGGTCTTATACAGACTTACATACACACCTTAGTCTTACATAGACTTACACACCCAAGACTTCCTCAGACTTACATACACAACCTGGTCTTATACAGACTTACATACACACCCTAGTCTTACATAGACTTACACACTCAAGACTTCCACAGACTTACATACACAACCTGGTCTTATACAGACTTACAAACACGCCCTAGTCTTACATAGACTTACGCACCCAAGACTTCCACAGACTTACATACACAACCTGGTCTTATACAGACTTACATACACAACCTGGTCTTATACAGACTTGCAGACACACCCTAGTCTTACATAGACTTCCACACTCAAGACTTCCACAGACTTACATACACAACCTGGTCTTATACAGACTTACAAACACGCCCTAGTCTTACATAGACTTACGCACCCAAGACTTCTACAGACTTACATACACAACCTGGTCTTATACAGACTTACATACACAACCTGGTCTTATACAGACTTACATACACAACCTGGTCTTATACAGACTTACATACACACCTTAGTCTTACATAGACTTACACACTCAAGACTTCCACAGACTTACATACACAACCTGGTCTTATGCAAACTTACGCACCCAAGACTTCCACAGACTTACATACACAACCTGGTCATATGCAGACTTACATACACACCTTAGTCTTACATAGACTTACACACTCAAGACTTCCACAGACTTACATACACAACCTGGTCATATGCAGACTTACATACACACCTTAGTCTTGCATAGACTTACACACTCAAGACTTCCACAGACTTACATACACAACCTGGTCTTATACAGACTTACATACACAACCTGGTCTTATACAGACTTACATACACACCTTAGTCTTACATAGACTTACACACTCAAGACTTCCACAGACTTACATACACAACCTGGTCATATGCAGACTTACATACACACCTTAGTCTTACATAGACTTACACACTCAAGACTTCCACAGTCTTACATACACAACCTGGTCATATGGAGACTTACATACACACCCTAGTTTTACATAGACTTACGCACCCAAGACTTCCACAGACTTACATACACAACCTGGTCTTATACAGACTTACATACACACCTTAGTCTTACATAGACTTACACACCCAAGACTTCCACAGACTTACATACACAACCTGGTCATATGCAGACTTACATACACACCTTAGTCTTACATAGACTTACACACTCAAGACTTCCACAGACTTACATACACAACCTGGTCATATGCAGACTAACATACACACCTTAGCCTTACATAGACTTACACACCCAAGACTTCCACAGACTTACATACACAACCTGGTCTTATACAGACTTACATACACAACCTGGTCTTATACAGACTTACATACACAACCTGGTCTTATACAGACTTAGATACACACCCTATTCTTACATAGACTTACACACCCAAGACTTCCACAGTCTTACATACACAACCTTGTCTTATGCAGACTTACATACACACCTTAGTCTTACATAGACTTACACACCCAAGACTACCACAGACTTACATACACAACCTGGTCTTATACAGACTTACATACACACCCTAGTCTTACATAGACTTCCACACCCAAGACTTCCACATACATATATACACAACCTGGTCTTATACAGACTTACATACACACCCTAGTCTTACATAGACTTACACACCCAACACTTCCACAGACTTACATACACAACCTGGTCTTATACAGACTTACATACACACCCTAGTCTTCCATAGACTTCCACACCCAAGACTTCCACAGACTTACATACACAACCTGGTCTTACACAGACTTACATACACACCCTATTCTTACATAGACTTACACACCCAAGACTTCCACAGACTTACATACACAACCTCGTCTTATGCAGACTTACATACACACCCTAGTCTTACATAGACTTACGCACCCAAGACTTCCACAGACTTACATACACAACCTGGTCTTATACAGACTTACATACACAACCTAGTGTTATACAGACTTACATACACACCCTAGTCTTACATAGACTTACGCACCCAAGACTTCCACAGACTTACATACACAACCTGGTCTTATACAGACTTACATACACAACCTGGTCTTATACAGACTTACATACACACCCTAGTCTTACATAGACTTCCACACCCAAGACTTCCACAGACTTACATACACAACCTGTTCTTGCAGACACTTACATACACAACTTCAGGTCTTATGCAGACTTACATACACACCTTAGTCTTACATAGACTTCCACACCCAAGACTTCCACAGACATATATACACAACCTGGTCTTATACAGACTTACATACACACCCTAGTCTTACATAGACTTACACACCCAAGACTTCCACAGACTTACATACACAACCTGGTCTCATGCAGACTTACATACACACCCTAGTCTTACATAGACTTACACACTCAAGACTTCCACAGACTTACATACACAACCTGGTCTTATACAGACTTACATACACGCCCTAGTCTTACATAGACTTACGCACCCAAGACTTCCACAGACTTACATACACAACCTGGTCTTATACAGACTTACATACACAACCTGGTCTTATACAGACTTGCAGACACACCCTAGTCTTACATAGACTTCCACATCCAAGACTTCCACAGACTTACATACACAACCTGGTCTTATACAGACTTACATACACAACCTGGTCTTATACAGACTTACATACACACCTTAGTCTTACATAGACTTACACACTCAAGACTTCCACAGACTTACATACACAACCTGGTCTTATGCAAACCTACGCACCCAAGACTTCCACAGACTTACATACACAACCTGGTCATATGCAGACTTACATACACACCTTAGTCTTACATAGACTTACACACTCAAGACTTCCACAGACTTACATACACAACCTGGTCATATGCAGACTTACATACACACCTTAGTCTTGCATAGACTTACACACTCAAGACTTCCACAGACTTACATACACAACCTGGTCTTATACAGACTTACATACACAACCTGGTCTTATACAGACTTACATACACACCTTAGTCTTACATAGACTTACACACTCAAGACTTCCACAGTCTTACATACACAACCTGGTCATATGCAGACTTACATACACACCTTAGTCTTACATAGACTTACACACTCAAGACTTCCACAGTCTTACATACACAACCTGGTCATATGGAGACTTACATACACACCCTAGTTTTACATAGACTTACGCACCCAAGACTTCCACAGACTTACATACACAACCTGGTCTTATACAGACTTACATACACACCTTAGTCTTACATAGACTTACACACCCAAGACTTCCTCAGACTTACATACACAACCTGGTCATATGCAGACTTACATACACACCTTAGTCTTACATAGACTTACACACTCAAGACTTCCACAGACTTACATACACAACCTGGTCATATGCAGACTAACATACACACCTTAGCCTTACATAGACTTACACACCCAAGACTTCCACAGACTTACATACACAACCTGGTCTTATACAGACTCACATACACAACCTGGTCTTATACAGACTTACATACACAACCTGGTCTTATACAGACTTAGATACACACCCTATTCTTACATAGACTTACACACCCAAGACTTCCACAGTCTTACATACACAACCTTGTCTTATGCAGACTTACATACACACCTTAGTCTTACATAGACTTACACACCCAAGACTACCACAGACTTACATACACAACCTGGTCTTATACAGACTTACATACACACCCTAGTCTTACATAGACTTCCACACCCAAGACTTCCACATACATATATACACAACCTGGTCTTATACAGACTTACATACACACCCTAGTCTTACATAGACTTACACACCCAACACTTCCACAGACTTACATACACAACCTGGTCTTATACAGACTTACATACACACCCTAGTCTTCCATAGACTTCCACACCCAAGACTTCCACAGACTTACATACACAACCTGGTCTTATACAGACTTACATACACACCCTAGTCTTACATAGACTTACACACCCATGACTTCCACAGACTTACATACACAACCTCGTCTTATGCAGACTTACATACACACCCTAGTCTTACATAGACTTACGCACCCAAGACTTCCACAGACTTACATACACAACCTGGTCTTATACAGACTTACATACACAACCTGGTCTTATACAGACTTACATACACACCCTAGTCTTACATAGACTTACGCACCCAAGACTTCCACAGACTTACATACACAACCTGGTCTTATACAGACTTACATAGACAACCTGGTCTTATACAGACTTACATACACACCCTAGTCTTACATAGACTTACGCACCCAAGACTTCCACAGACTTACATACACAACCTGGTCTTATACAGACTTACATACACAACCTGGTCTTATGCAGACTTACATACACACCCTAGTCTTACATAGACTTACACACTCAAGACTTCCACAGACTTACATACACAACCTGGTCATATGCAGACTTACATACACACCTTTGTCTTAAATAGACTTACACACTCAAGACTTCCACAGACTTACATACACAACCTGGTCTTATACAGACTTACATACACACCCTAGTCTTACATAGACTTACACACTCAAGACTTCCACAGACTTACATACACAACCTGGTCATATGCAGACTAACATACACACCTTAGTCTTACATAGACTTACACACTCAAGACTTCCACAGACTTACATACACAACCTGGTCATATGCAGACTTACATACACACCTTAGTCTTACATAGACTTACACACTCAAGACTTCCACAGACTTACATACACAACCTGGTCTTATACAGACTTACATACACACCCTAGTCTTACATAGACTTCCACACCCAAGACTTCCACAGACTTACATACACAACCTGTTCTTGTACAGACTTACATACACAACCTGGTCTTATGCAGACTTACATACACACCTTAGTCTTACATAGACTTCCACACCCAAGACTTCCACAGAAATATATAAACGACCTGGTCTTATACAGACTTAAATACACACCCTAGTCTTACATAGACTTACACACCCAAGACTTCCACTGACTTACATACACAACCTGGTCTTATACAGACTTACATACACACCCTAGTCTTACATAGACGTACACACTCAAGACTTCCACAGACTTACATACACAACCTGGTCTTATACAGACTTACATACACGCCCTAGTCTTACATAGACTTACGCACCCAAGACTTCCACAGACTTACATACACAACCTGGTCTTATACAGACTTACATACACAACCTGGTCTTACACAGACTTGCAGACACACCCTAGTCTTACATAGACTTCCACATCCAAGACTTCCACAGACTTACATACACAACCTGGTCTTATACAGACTTACATACACAACCTGGTCTTATACAGACTTACATACACACCTTAGTCTTACATAGACTTACACACTCAAGACTTCCACAGACTTACATACACAACCTGGTCTTATGCAAACTTACGCACCCAAGACTTCCACAGACTTACATACACAACCTGGTCATATGCAGACTTACATACACACCTTAGTCTTACATAGACTTACACACTCAAGACTTCCACAGACTTACATACACAACCTGGTCATATGCAGACTTACATACACACCTTAGTCTTGCATAGACTTACACACTCAAGACTTCCACAGACTTACATACACAACCTGGTCTTATGCAGACTTACATACACACCTTAGTCTTACATAGACTTACACACCCAAAACTTCAAAAGACTTACATACACAACCTGGTCTTATACAGACTTATATACACACCCTAGTCTTACATAGACTTCCACACCCAAGACTTCCACAGACTTACATACACAACCTGGTCTTATGCAGACTTACATACACACCCTAGTCTTACATAGACTTACACACTCAAGACTTCCACAGACTTACATACACAACCTGGTCATATGCAGACTTACATACACACCTTAGTCTTACATAGACTTCCACACCCAAGACTTCCACAGAAATATATACACAACCTGGTCATATGCAGACTTACATACACACCTTAGTCTTACATAGACTTACACACTCAAGACTTCCACAGACTTACATACACAACCTGGTCTTATACAGACTTACATACACACCCTAGTCTTACATAGACTTCCACACTCAAGACTTCCACAGACTTACATACACAACCTGGTCATATGCAGACTTACATACACACCTTAGTCTTACATAGACTTACACACTCAAGACTTCCACAGACTTACATACACAACCTGGTCATATGCAGACTTACATACACACCTTAGTCTTACATAGACTTACACACTCAAGACTTCCACAGACTTACATACACAACCTGGTCATATGCAGACTAACATACACACCTTAGCCTTACATAGACTTACACACCCAAGACTTCCACAGACTTACATACACAACCTGGTCTTATACAGACTTACATACACAACCTCGTCTTATGCAGACTTACATACACACCCTAGTCTTACATAGACTTACGCACCCAAGACTTCCACAGACTTACATACACAACCTGGTCTTATACAGACTTACATACATGTTCTGAAGAGAATGTCAGTTACATTAGCTCATGATTTTGATATGTTAAAAACAATAGCCAAAACACACCTTTTCAAGAAACATGAACATCGCATAAAAACGCAACCATCACGTCTCGTGCATTTTGAGTTTTTTGCATGTGCAGGGTCGGGTAGATGCGCTTTGGACGGCAAGCGATAGGGTCGAAAAAATAGAGTGTTCGTCTGCACTGTTGTGAATTAAGACAAATAGTTGCCATATTCGGGCATTGTTCATAGTTCGAATTCAGATAACTTATCTAGTCAACTTAGTTTGGTGGACTGTCATAAAAGGTGTCAATATTTAGTTTGGTGGACGGAGTGGAAAAAGGTGTCATATTTAGTTTGGTGGTCGGAGTGGCAATATCATTGTTTGGTTACCGTTTAGTTGAGCACATTTCTTTTTTTCTTCATATTTATTACTTACAAAATTTGTTTAACAATTCCACTGCGCAACAAATTTTGGTAGCAGAGCGTGGTTACTGCTCTGTATTTCGGAGCTGAGTTTGTTTATTCAGGTAAGTTGTTAGGTATTCTTTTCTTGCATAGATAGTGTTGTTTTTCAATATTTTGTTTTGAAAATCATGGCTAAACCAGAGGCCGATAGTAAGAGTGCTATCCTCACGTTACAAATAATTAAACTTAAACGTGAAAAGACCAGTTCGAAAACAGCACTCACAAAAGCTAAAAATCAGTTGTTAGCTTTAGTTGAACAAGAACTACCATCAAGACAGGCAATAAGAGATTACATTGACAAGGTCGCATCACTACAAAGCAAGACTGTTGGTGTTATTGTAAGCTTAGCTGAAGCTTACCAAGAAAGTGATGATCTAGAAAAGTTTGACAAAACCATTAAAGAGATTGAACCAATTGAAGAAGAAAGTGAAACTGCCGTAAACAAGGCTTTAGTATACTTGAACAACACTGCTAGTACATCAGCAGGTAGTCTGAGAGAGGGTATGAGTAGGTTGTTTTGCAAGGATCATGATTCGGTTCAAGAAGTTAAGTCGGATGATCAGGTTTCAAAGCATGGTGATTATGTAAAGCCAACAGAAACCGTAGCTCCTGGTACACTAAAGGTTGTGACAGATAAATCTGAAAATACTGAAATTGGGCGAGACATGTGGAAACAACTGAAAAGAGTTTCAATTCCTATATTCTCGGGTAAAGTTCAAGAATATGAAAGCTGGAGAGCAACATTTATGGCATGTGTGGACAAAGCCCCTGCAACAGGTGAATACAAGTTGCTCCAATTGAAACAATATTTGTCAGGAGAAGCCCTAGCATTGGTCAATAGATTAGGACACAGTGCTTACGCTTATGACATAGCGTTAGAAAAACTTGATAGGCGATATGGCGGTAAGCGAAGGGAGATAGCTCTAAAAATGGAAGAAATTTCCAATTTCAAACCTGTTAGGAAAGGAAATGCAAAGGATTTGGAACGATTTGCCGACTTGTTGGATGTCATGGTTGTAAGCCTACGAGACAACGATAAGATAGAGGAGTTGGGAGACGGCTGTCTGCTCTCTGTATTAAAGACAAAACTAACAGAATCAATGTTAGTTCATTTTCAGAGATGGGTGTTCGAATCACAAAGACAAGAGTCAGTGGAAACTCTGCGAGAATGGGTAGTCAGGGAATCTGAATTTCAGACAATAGCATCAGAGGTTAAATATGGTGTTTCTGAAAAATCAAGGAGCGGACAATCCTGTTCACGTACACACAAAGGTGTTTACTTTGGAACAAAAAACGAGAAAACCCTCCAGTGTAATGTATGTCAAAGGCAAAACCATACAATTTCACAGTGTCGTAAACTGAAAGCTCTTGATGTTGTCAACAGATGGGAAACGGTAAAACGCCTGCAACTGTGTTTTCGATGTTTAGACAAAGGCCATGTTGGGAAACATTGTCAACAGTGGGAAAAATGTAATGTTGATGGGTGTGAGGCAACGCATAATCGTTTACTTCATAGCAACAAAAAAACGTTACAAGTTGATGTTAACCAAACATCAGGTAGTACAGAGCAATTTTCATCTGTTACAATGTCAGCTATCAAAAACCAAGTTAAGACCTATGCACTTAGGACTGTACCGGTTGTCTTAAAGAATGGCACTTCTGAAATAAAGGTCAATGCTCTGTTGGATGACGCCAGTACTCAAACTTACATTAATGAGGACATTGCTAGTCAACTAGGTCTTCAAGGTAGATATCAGCAGATCTCTGTTAGCGTTTTGAATAGCAAAACTGAGACGTTTAGTAGTCGGTGTGTTCACTTTGACCTTGAAAGTGTTGATGGATCAGTAAAAATGACAATGAAGGCGTTGACGACAACTAAAGTGACAGGATCATTACCTGCTGTGAACTGGCAAAAGATCAGTGAAAACTGGAAACATTTGGAAGATGTTGATTTTCCTAAACCAGCTTCACCACCAGTAATAGACATCCTCATAGGAATGGATTATATTGAGTTGCACAGTTCTCAAAAAGAACTGTATGGACTACCTGGGGAACCAGGTGCAAGGCTCACACCTTTAGGTTGGACATGTGTTGGGATTGTTCCAAAAGGATATGCATCCCAGAACCAGACGTCACATGTATGCTATGTTCAGCATGCTGATGTTGGGTGTGCAGATGACTGTCTCGATGAACTTGTTCAGAGGTTTTGGGAAACAGAAGAAGTTGCTGCTGCAACACCCAAGTTAAGCCCTGAAGATGAGGATGCAATTCAAGCTGTTAAAACATCCCTTAGCTACACAAATGAGCGATACAAAGTAGGCATTCCCTGGAAATTGGATCCTGAAATCTTGCCCGACAATTATGAGATGGCATTGAAACGTTTGAAAGATACAGAGAAAAAATTGTCAAAAAATGATACAATTTTAGAAGCATATGAAAACGTCATAGCTAAATACCTTGAAAAGAATTATATCAGAAAAGTTCCAGAGGAGGAAATCAGTAAATCCAAATGGTACTTACCTCATTTTCCTGTGGTGAATATGGATAGAGCAACAACAAAAGTCAGGCTGGTGTTTGACGCATCTGCAAAATGTAGTGGCATTTCCCTGAATGATGTTATTCACCAGGGTCCCAAGATGCAAAATGACCTGTTTGAAATACTGTTGAGATTTAGAAGATATCCAGTTGGACTTATCTGTGACGTAGAGGAGATGTATTTACAAATTGAGATTGCAGAGTGTGACCGTCCATACTTCAGGTTTCTTTGGCGATCAAATGATGAGGACAAACCTCCTGATGTTTATGAATTCTCTAGAGTAGTGTTTGGGATAAATTGCTCACCTTTCCTGGCTCAGTACATCACACAGGAACATGCCAAATTACATGAAACAGATTTGACTATGGCATCTACAACAGTTGTTAAATCAACTTACATGGATGACAGTATAGATTCTGTTCAAACTGACACTGATGCACTAGAGCTTTACAACCAGCTTATGAATCTTTGGGAAATAGCAGGTATGCATGCCAGAAAATGGCTATCAAATTCAAAGAATGTTTTAAATGAAATTCCGGTGGAAGACAGGTTGAAGGAAGTGAGCATATTGACAGATGACTTGCCATCGGTCAAAACCTTAGGACTTGTCTGGTGTGCTGAAACTGACGAATTTAACTTTGGTTGTAGTTCAAACAAGAAAATGCTGACAGTGACAAAGAGATCCTTTCTTAGAGAAATTGCCAAAGTTTTTGATCCGTTAGGATTAATAGCACCATTTGTAGTGAGAGCAAAAGTCTTACTCCAGCAAATGTGGCTTGCTGGACTCGGATGGGATGATAAAATGAATCCTCATCTTGAAGCAAAAACATGGAAGTGGTACAATGAAGTGCTGCTGCTTTCTTCACTCAGATTTCCGAGAGAGATAGGATTAAATCAAGCTACAAGTGACCAGCAGTTGCATGTATTCGTAGACGCTTCTCAAGAAGCATTTGGTGCAGTCATCTATTGTGTAAGTAATCTCTCCAGTCAAGGCAGGTCTAGCACTCTAGTAGCTTCCAAAAGTAGAGTTGCTCCATTAAAAGCAATGAGCATTCCTAGGTTGGAACTGCTTGCAGCTGTTCTTGGTGTACGACTGACACTGATTGTCACAGAGGCTCTAGCTGTTTCTCCAAAATCAGTGAAGTTTTGGTCAGACAGTGAAAATGTCTTATGTTGGATTAAAAATCAAAGCAGAAACCTTAAGCCTTTTGTTGCAAACAGAGTTGGGTTCATACAGGACAATACACAACCAAGTCAGTGGAAGTATGTACCAACCAGCCAGAATGCTGCTGACATTCTCACAAGAGGAGCACATGTTGAAGCATTAAATAAGAAGGAATGGCTTCAAGGTCCAGAGTTTATAAAACAAGATGAGAAGGAGTGGCCAAATCAAAGGAACTTGAAAATCAATGAACAGTTAGAAAGACGCAAAGGATGTCAGTCAGATTTTACAATGGTAACAGGTAAAGCTGCTACAGTGACGACCTGGTGCTTAGACCCATCAAGATATTCACACTGGAAGAGATTGTGCAGAGTTACTGCCTGGGTACTTCGGTTTGTTCACAATGTTTCTTCTGGAGGAACTAGAAAATCTGGCGAGCTTGAAGCCGATGAGATACAGGATGCTGAAACACTAATTCTTCTGAACGCTCAGAAAGAAGCATTTACTGAAGAATACTCAGCTTTGACAAAAGGAAAACAACTTCCTAACTCGAGTAAACTATTGAGTTTACATCCATTTTTAGACGATTCTGGACTGATCAGATCAGGTGGAAGACTCAGATATGCCGAGGACCTTTCCTATGAGTCACGTTTTCCAGTCATACTTCCTAGAGGTCACTGGGTAACAAAATTGATTGTGAAACAGTTCCATGAGGATTGTTGTCATATGGGAACCAACTACACATTGGCTGCATTGTCAAGTAGGTTTTGGATTATAGCAGCTCGTGAAGAGATTCGTAGTTGGGAACATCAGTGTGCTTGGTGTAGACGTCAGAAAACCAAGCCTGCTACACAGATAATGGCAGATTTGCCAAGCGTCAGGGTTAAATGTTCGATGAGACCTTTTGCTCAGACAGGAGTAGACTTTGCTGGTCCATTTCTAACAAAACAAGGTAGAGGGAAAAGTAGACAGAAACGGTATCTGTGTTTATTCACGTGTCTATCAACTCGAGCGGTACACCTGGAGATGGCTTACGGTTTAGACACGGACTCCTTCCTGAACGCTTTCTCTCGTATGGCACATAGAAGAGGAATGCCAAATGAAGTCATATCTGATAACGGTACTAACTTTGTGGGAGCCGTAAAGGAACTGAGGCAGCTCATTTCTAATCTCGATGGAGATGATCTAAAAGCATCGTTAGCAAGCAAAAAGGTCTTGTGGAAGTCTAATCCACCACATGCTCCACATTTTGGTGGAATCTTCGAATCTTTGATTAAATCAGCAAAAAGGGCAATTTATGCTGTTCTCAAGTCTGGAGAAGTAACAGATGAAGAACTGATGACCACCTTTGTTGGTGTTGAGGCGTTGTTGAATTCTCGACCACTAACATATCAGAGCGCACATCCAAATGATATGTTGCCCATAACACCAAATCATTTCCTACATGGGCAATGTGGCGGTCCTTTTGCACCTGAGGCTGATCAACGAGACTTTAATCCTCATAAACGGTGGAGGCGTGTGCAGGAATTACTGAGGCATATATGGAAAAGATGGTTGAAAGAGTGGTTACCCACTCTCAATGTTCGCAAGAAATGGCAGGCAACAAGTAAGGACTTAAGCACAAATGACGTTGTCATTATTGTTAGTCCTGATTCTCCAAGAGGAAGTTGGCCGCTTGGTAAAATTGTCAAGATATATCCAAGCAGAGATGGACATGTCAGAGTAGTGGATGTTCAAGTGGGGAAGTCGGTGTTGACTAGACCTGTTACTAAGCTTTGTCCACTGGAGTGGAATCCAGAATAGGTCACCCACGTGTACACTTCAACTTCAGTAGTTCTACACATTTAGCTCAGATGTATATAGACGTCTTTCTGAAAGACCAGGGTCTTGTCAGCGGGGGGTGGTATGTTCTGAAGAGAATGTCAGTTACATTAGCTCATGATTTTGATATGTTAAAAACAATAGCCAAAACACACCTTTTCAAGAAACATGAACATCGCATAAAAACGCAACCATCACGTCTCGTGCATTTTGAGCTTTTTGCATGTGCAGGGTCGGGTAGATGCGCTTTGGACGGCAAGCGATAGGGTCGAAAAAATAGAGTGTTCGTCTGCACTGTTGTGAATTAAGACAAATAGTTGCCATATTCGGGCATTGTTCATAGTTCGAATTCAGATAACTTATCTAGTCAACTTAGTTTGGTGGACTGTCATAAAAGGTGTCAATATTTAGTTTGGTGGACGGAGTGGAAAAAGGTGTCATATTTAGTTTGGTGGTCGGAGTGGCAATATCATTGTTTGGTTACCGTTTAGTTGAGCACATTTCTTTTTTTCTTCATATTTATTACTTACAAAATTTGTTTAACAATTCCACTGCGCAACAATACACAACCTGGTCTTATACAGACTTACATACACACCCTAGTCTTACATAGACTTACGCACCCAAGACTTCCACAGACTTACATACACAACCTGGTCTTATACAGACTTACATACACAACCTGGTCTTATACAGACTTACATACACACCCTAGTCTTACATAGACTTCCACACCCAAGACTTCCACAGACTTACATACACAACCTGTTCTTGTAGAGACTTACATACACAACTTCAGGTCTTATGCAGACTTACATACACACCTTAGTCTTACATAGACTTCCACACCCAAGACTTCCACAGACATATATACACAACCTGGTCTTATACAGACTTACATACACACCCTAGTCTTACATAGACTTACACACCCAAGACTTCCACAGACTTACATACACAACCTGGTCTTATGCAGACTTACATACACACCCTAGTCTTACATAGACTTCCACACCCAAGACTTCCACAGACTTACATACACAACCTGTTCTTGTACAGACTTACATACACAACCTGGTCTTATGCAGACTTACATACACACCTTAGTCTTACATAGACTTCCACACCCAAGACTTCCACAGACATATATACACAACCTGGTCTTATACAGACTTAAATACACACTCTAGTCTTACATAGACTTACACACCCAAGACTTCCACAGACTTACATACACAACCTGGTCTTATACAGACTTACATACACACCCTAGTCTTACATAGACTTACACACTCAAGACTTCCACAGACTTACAAACACAACCTGGTCTTATACAGACTTACATACACGCCCTAGTCTTACATAGACTTACGCACCCAAGACTCCCACAGACTTACATACACAACCTGGTCTTATACAGACTTACATACACAACCTGGTCTTATACAGACTTGCAGACACACCCTAGTCTTACATAGACTTCCACATCCAAGACTTCCACAGACTTACATACACAACCTGGTCTTATACAGACTTACATACACAACCTGGTCTTATACAGACTTACATACACACCTTAGTCTTACATAGACTTACACACTCAAGACTTCCACAGACTTACATACACAACCTGGTCTTATGCAAACTTACGCACCCAAGACTTCCACAGACTTACATACACAACCTGGTCATATGCAGACTTACATACACACCTTAGTCTTACATAGACTTACACACTCAAGACTTCCACAGACTTACATACACAACCTGGTCATATGCAGACTTACATACACACCTTAGTCTTGCATAGACTTACACACTCAAGACTTCCACAGACTTACATACACAACCTGGTCTTATACAGACTTACATACACAACCTGGTCTTATACAGACTTACATACACACCTTAGTCTTACATAGACTTACACACTCAAGACTTCCACAGACTTACATACACAACCTGGTCATATGCAGACTTACATACACACCTTAGTCTTACATAGACTTACACACTCAAGACTTCCACAGTCTTACATACACAACCTGGTCATATGGAGACTTACATACACACCCTAGTTTTACATAGACTTACGCACCCAAGACTGCCACAGACTTACATACACAACCTGGTCTTATACAGACTTACATACACACCTTAGTCTTACATAGACTTACACACCCAAGACTTCCACAGACTTACATACACAACCTGGTCATATGCAGACTTACATACACACCTTAGTCTTACATAGACTTACACACTCAAGACTTCCACAGACTTACATACACAACCTGGTCATATGCAGACTAACATACACACCTTAGCCTTACATAGACTTACACACCCAAGACTTCCACAGACTTACATACACAACCTGGTCTTATACAGACTTACATACACAACCTGGTCTTATACAGACTTACATACACAACCTGGTCTTATACAGACTTAGATACACACCCTATTCTTACATAGACTTACACACCCAAGACTTCCACAGTCTTACATACACAACCTTGTCTTATGCAGACTTACATACACACCTTAGTCTTACATAGACTTACACACCCAAGACTACCACAGACTTACATACACAACCTGGTCTTATAGAGACTTACATACACACCCTAGTCTTACATAGACTTCCACACCCAAGACTTCCACATACATGTATACTCAACCTGGTCTTATACAGACTTACATACACACCCTAGTCTTACATAGACTTACACACCCAACACTTCCACAGACTTACATACACAACCTGGTCTTATACAGACTTACATACACACCCTAGTCTTCCATAGACTTCCACACCCAAGACTTCCACAGACTTACATACACAACCTGGTCTTATACAGACTTACATACACACCCTAGTCTTACATAGACTTACACACCCAAGACTTCCACAGACTTACATACACAACCTCGTCTTATGCAGACTTACATACACACCCTAGTCTTACATAGACTTACGCACCCAAGACTTCCACAGACTTACATACACAACCTGGTCTTATACAGACTTACATACACAACCTGGTCTTATACAGACTTACATACACACCCTAGTCTTACATAGACTTACGCACCCAAGACTTCCACAGACTTACATACACAACCTGGTCTTATACAGACTTACATACACAACCTGGTCTTATACAGACTTACATACACACCCTAGTCTTACATAGACTTCCACACCCAAGACTTCCACAGACTTACATACACAACCTGTTCTTGTAGAGACTTACATACACAACTTCAGGTCTTATGCAGACTTACATACACACCTTAGTCTTACATAGACTTCCACACCCAAGACTTCCACAGACATATATACACAACCTGGTCTTATACAGACTTACATACACACCCTAGTCTTACATAGACTTACACACCCAAGACTTCCACAGACTTACATACACAACCTGGTCTTATGCAGACTTACATACACACCCTAGTCTTACATAGACTTACACACTCAAGACTTCCACAGACTTACATACACAACCTGGTCATATGCAGACTTACATACACACCTTAGTCTCACATAGACTTACACACTCAAGACTTCCACAGACTTACATACACAACCTGGTCTTATACAGACTTGCATACACACCCTAGTCTTACATAGACTTACACACTCAAGACTTCCACAGACTTACATACACAACCTGGTCATATGCAGACTTACATACACACCTTAGTCTTACATAGACTTACACACTCAAGACTTCCACAGACTTACATACACAACCTGGTCATATGCAGACTTACATACACACCTTAGTCTTACATAGACTTACACACTCAAGACTTCCACAGACTTACATACACAACCTGGTCTTATACAGACTTACATACACACTCTAGTCTTACATAGACTTCCATACCCAAGACTTCCACAGACTTACATACACAACCTGTTCTTGTACAGACTTACATACACAACCTGGTCTTATGCAGACTTACATACACACCTTAGTCTTACATAGACTTCCACACCCAAGACTTCCACAGAAATATATACACAACCTGGTCTTATACAGACTTAAATACACACCCTAGTCTTACATAGACTTACACACCCAAGACTTAGACTGACTTACATACACAACCTGGTCTTATACAGACTTACATACACACCCTAGTCTTACATAGACGTACACAGTCAAGACTTCCACAGACTTACATACACAACCTGGTCTTATACAGACTTACATACACGCCCTAGTCTTACATAGACTTACGCACCCAAGACTTCCACAGACTTACATACACAACCTGGTCTTATACAGACTTACATACACAACCTGGTCTTATACAGACTTGCAGACACACCCTAGTCTTACATAGACTTCCACATCCAAGACTTCCACAGACTTACATACACAACCTGGTCTTATACAGACTTACATACACAACCTGGTCTTATACAGACTTACATACACACCTTAGTCTTACATAGACTTACACACTCAAGACTTCCACAGACTTACATACAAAACCTGGTCTTCTGCAAACTTACGCACCCAAGACTTCCACAGACTTACATACACAACCTGGTCATATGCAGACTTACATACACACCTTAGTCTTACATAGACTTACACACTCAAGACTTCCACAGACTTACATACACAACCTGGTCATATGCAGACTTACATACACACCTTAGTCTTGCATAGACTTACACACTCAAGACTTCCACAGACTTACATACTCAACCTGGTCTTATGCAGACTTACATACACACCTTAGTCTTACATAGACTTACACACCCAAAACTTCAAAAGACTTACATACACAACCTGGTCTTATACAGACTTATATACACACCCTAGTCTTACATAGACTTCCACACCCAAGACTTCCACAGACTTACATACACAACCTGGTCTTATGCAGACTTACATACACACCCTAGTCTTACATAGACTTACACACTCAAGACTTCCACAGACTTACACACACAACCTGGTCATATGCAGACTTACATACACACCTTAGTCTTACATAGACTTACACACTCAAGACTTCCACAGACTTACATACACAACCTGGTCTTATACAGACTTACATACACACCCTAGTCTTACATAGACTTACACACTCAAGACTTCCACAGACTTACATACACAACCTGGTCATATGCAGACTTACATACACACCTTTGTCTTACATAGACTTACACACTCAAGACTTCCACAGACTTACATACACAACCTGGTCATATGCAGACTTACATACACACCTTAGTCTTACATAGACTTACACACTCAAGACTTCCACAGACTTACATACACAACCTGGTCTTATACAGACTTACATACACACCCTAGTCTTACATAGACTTCCACACCCAAGACTTCCACAGACTTACATACACAACCTGTTCTTGTACAGACTTACATACACAACCTGGTCTTATGCAGACTTACATACACACCTTAGTCTTACATAGACTTCCACACCCAAGACTTCCACAGAAATATATACACAACCTGGTCTTATACAGACTTAAATACACACCCTAGTCTTACATAGACTTACACACCCAAGACTTCCACTGACTTACATACACAACCTGGTCTTATACAGACTTACATACACACCTTAGTCTTACATAGACTTACACACTCAAGACTTCCACAGACTTACATACACAACCTGGTCTTATACAGACTTACATACACACCCTAGTCTTACATAGACTTCCACACCCAAGACTTCCACAGACTTACATACACAACCTGTTCTTGTACAGACTTACATACACAACCTGGTCTTATGCAGACTTACATACACACCTTAGTCTTACATAGACTTCCACACCCAAGACTTCCACAGAAATATATACACAACCTGGTCTTATACAGACTTAAATACACACCCTAGTCTTACATAGACTTACACACCCAAGACTTCCACTGACTTACATACACAACCTGGTCTTATACAGACTTACATACACAACCTGGTCTTATACAGACTTGCAGACACACCCTAGTCTTACATAGACTTCCACATCCAAGACTTCCACAGACTTACATACACAACCTGGTCTTATACAGACTTACATACACAACCTGGTCTTATACAGACTTACATACACACCTTAGTCTTACATAGACTTACACACTCAAGACTTCCACAGACTTACATACACAACCTGGTCTTATGCAAACTTACGCACCCAAGACTTCCACAGACTTACATACACAACCTGGTCATATGCAGACTTACATACACACCTTAGTCTTACATAGACTTACACACTCAAGACTTCCACAGACTTACATACACAACCTGGTCATATGCAGACTTACATACACACCTTAGTCTTGAATAGACTTACACACTCAAGACTTCCACAGACTTACATGCACAACCTGGTCTTATGCCGACTTACATACACACCTTAGTCTTACATAGACTTACACACCCAAAACTTCAAAAGACTTACATACACAACCTCGTCTTATACAGACTTATATACACACCCTAGTCTTACATAGACTTCCACACCCAAGACTTCCACAGACTTACATACACAACCTGGTCTTATGCAGACTTACATACACACCCTAGTCTTACATAGACTTACACACTCAAGACTTCCACAGACTTACACACACAACCTGGTCATATGCAGACTTACATACACACCTTAGTCTTACATAGACTTACACACTCAAGACTTCCACAGACTTACATACACAACCTGGTCTTATACAGACTTACATACACACCCTAGTCTTACATAGACTTACACACTCAAGACTTCCACAGACTTACATACACAACCTGGTCATATGCAGACTTACATACACACCTTAGTCTTACATAGACTTACACACTCAAGACTTCCACAGACTTACATACACAACCTGGTCATATGCAGACTTACATACACACCTTAGTCTTACATAGACTTACACACTCAAGACTTCCACAGACTTACATACACAACCTGGTCTTATACAGACTTACATACACACCCTAGTCTTACATAGACTTCCACACCCAAGACTTCCACAGACTTACATACACAACCTGTTCTTGTACAGACTTACATACACAACCTGGTCTTATGCAGACTTACATACACACCTTAGTCTTACATAGACTTCCACACCCAAGACTTCCACAGAAATATATACACAACCTGGTCTTATACAGACTTATATACACACCCTAGTCTTACATAGACTTACACACCCAAGACTTCCACTGACTTACATACACAACCTGGTCTTATACAGACTTACATACACACCCTAGTCTTACATAGACGTACACACTCAAGACTTCCACAGACTTACATACACAACCTGGTCTTATACAGACTTACATACACGCCCTAGTCTTACATAGACTTACGCACCCAAGACTTCCACAGACTTACATACACAACCTGGTCTTATACAGACTTACATACACAACCTGGTCTTATACAGACTTGCAGACACACCCTAGTCTTACATAGACTTCCACATCCAAGACTTCCACAGACTTACATACACAACCTGGTCTTATACAGACTTACATACACAACCTGGTCTTATACAGACTTACATACACACCTTAGTCTTACATAGACTTACACACTCAAGACTTCCACAGACTTACATACACAACCTGGTCTTATGCAAACTTACGCACCCAAGACTTCCACAGACTTACATACACAACCTGGTCATATGCAGACTTACATACACACCTTAGTCTTACATAGACTTACACACTCAAGACTTCCACAGACTTACATACACAACCTGGTCATATGCAGACTTACATACACACCTTAGTCTTGCATAGACTTACACACTCAAGACTTCCACAGACTTACATACACAACCTGGTCTTATGCAGACTTACATACACACCTTAGTCTTACATAGACTTACACACCCAAAACTTCAAAAGACTTACATACACAACCTGGTCTTATACAGACTTATATACACACCCTAGTCTTACATAGACTTCCACACCCAAGACTTCCACAGACTTACATACACAACCTGGTCTTATACAGACTTACATACACAACCTGGTCATATGCAGACTTACATACACACCTTCGTCTTACATAGACTTATACAGTCAAGACTTCCACAGACTTACATACACAACCTGGTCTTATGCAGACTTACATACACACCTTAGTCTTACATAGACTTACACACTCAAGACTTCCACAGACTTACATACACAACCTGGTCATATGCAGACTTACATACACACCTTAGTCTTACATAGACTTACAGACTCAAGACTTCCACAGACTTACATACACAACCTGGTCATATGCAGACTTACATACACACCTTAGTCTTACATAGACTTACACACCCAAGACTTCCACAGACTTACATACACAACCTGGTCTTATACAGACTTACATACACAACCTGGTCATATGCAGACTTACATACACACCTTAGTCTTACATAGACTTACACACTCAAGACTTCCACAGACTTACATACACAACCTGGTCATATGCAGACTTACATACACACCTTAGTCTTACATAGACTTACACACCCAAGACTTCCACAGACTTACATACACAACCTGGTCTTATGCTAACTTACGCACCCAAGACTTCCACAGACTTACATACACAACCTGGTCTTATACAGACTTACATACACACCCTAGTCTTACATAGACTTCCACACCCAAGACTTCCACAGACTTACATACACAACCTGGTCTTATACAGACTTACATACACACCCTAGTCTTACATAGACTTCCACACCCAAGACTTCCACAGACTTACATACACAACCTGGTCTTATACAGAGTTACATACACACCCTAGTCTTACATAGACTTACACACCCAAGACTTCCACAGACTTACATACACAACCTGGTCTTATGCAGACTTACATACACACCCTGGTCTTACATAGACTAACACACCCAAGACTTCCACAGACTTACATACACAACCTGGTCTTATACAGACTTACATACACAACCTGGTCATATGCAGATTTACAGACAGACCCTAGTCTTACATAGACTTACACACCCAAGACTTCCACAGACTTACATACACAACCTGGTCTTATACAGACTTACATACACACCCTAGTCTTACATAGACTTACACACCCAAGACTTCCACAGACTTACATACACAACCTGGTCTTATACAGACTTACAGACACACCCTAGTCTTACATAGACTTACACACCCAAGACTTCCACAGACTTACATACACAACCTGGTCTTATGCAGACTTACATACACACCCTGGTCTTACATAGACTTACACACCCAAGACTTCCACAGACTTACATACACAACCTGGTCTTATACAGACTTACATACACACCCTAGTCTTACATAGACTTACACACCCAAGACTTCCACAGACTTACATACACAACCTGGTCTTATGCAGACTTACATACACACCTAAGTCTTACATAGACTTACACACCCAAGACTTCCACAGACTTACATACACAACCTGGTCTTATACAGACTTACATACACACCCTAGTCTTACATAGACTTCCACACCCAAGACTCCCACAGACTTATGTTCACACCCTTGTCTTGTACAGACTTGCATACACACCCTAGTCTTACATAGATTTACACACCAAAGACTTCCACAGACTTACATACACATCCTGGTCTTATATAGACTTACATACACACCCTAGTCTTACATAGACTTCCACACCCAAGACTTCCACAGACTTACATACACAACCTGGTCTTATGCAAACTTACATACACACCCTAGTCTTACATAGACTTACACACCCAAGACTTCCACAGACTTACATACACACCCTAGTCTTACATAGACTTACACACCCAAGACTTCCACAGTCTTAAATACACAACCTGGTGTTATGCAGACTTACAGACACACCTTAGTCTTACATAGACTTACACACCCAAGACTTCCACAGACTTACATACACAACCTGGTCTTATACAGACTTACATACACACCCTAGTCTTACATAGACTTTCATACATATGCTGGTCTTACAAACATTAACTGTGGCACAATCAACGAACTGGAAAAGTTTTCACAGTAAAGTTTCTTTAATTCTCTACTTTACAAACAGTTGGTCAAGAGCCGTGGCAGTGACCATTCAGAGAGAGACTGGAGCTGAGTTTGGGCATTGACCAGGCTCGACCAGTCTCATGTGTTTTGCTCCCATGGGTTAAGCTGCTGGACTTCTGGGTCTGGTCCCTCCTGGACAGCTTGGCTGGTCTTGCTCTGGTCGGTGTTCAGCGCCCTCCTGTGCCTCTCTGCTGACTTCGGTGTGGACATAGTTTATATAGGGTTTTCTATGCCAATTTACACTACTTGGCGATCACTGCCAAACACATACTTTGTGCTTATTATGTTCATTTTGGGGTCGGATGACATAGTCGAGGTAATAACTCATGTAGGCTGCTTCTTCCCTACCCTTCCTCTTGTATCAAAATAGGGGCGATTGTGAACTATGTAGGCTGCTTCTTCCCTACCCTTGCTCTTGTATCAAAATAGGGGCGATTGTGAACTATGTAGGCTGCTTCTTCCTCACCCTTGCGATTGTATCAAAATAGAGGAGATTGTAAACTATGTAGGCTGCTTCTTCCTCACCCTTGCGATTGTATCAAAATAGGGAAGATTGTGAACTATGTAGGCTATTTCTTCCCTACCCTTGCGATTGTATCAAAATAGGGGAGATTGTGAACTATGTAGGCTGCATCTTCCTCACCCTTCCTCTTGTATCAAAATAGGGAAGATTGTGAACTATGTAGGCTGCTTCTTCCCTACCCTTGCGATTGTATCAAAATAAGGGAGATTGTAACTATGTAGGCTGCTTCTTCCTCACCCTTGCGATTGTATCAAAATAGGGGAGATTGTAAACTATGTAGGCTGCTTCTTCCTCACCCTTGCGATTGTATCAAAATAGGGGAGATTGTGAAGTATGTAGGCTGCTGCTTCCTCACCCTTGCGATTGTATCAAAATAGGGGAGATAGTAAACTATGTAGGCTGCTGCTTCCTCACCCTTGCGATTGTATCAAAATAGGGGAGATTGTGAACTATGTAGACTGCTTCTTCCTCACCCTTGCTTTTGTATCAAAATAGGGGAGATTGTGAAGTATGTAGGCTGCTTTTTCCTCACCCTTGCGATTGTATCAAAATAGGGGCGATTGTGAACTATGTAGGCTGCTTCTTCCCTACCCTTGTGATTGTATCAAAATAGGGGAGATTGTGAAGTATGTAGGCTGCTTCTTCCTCACCCTTGCGAGTGTATCAAAATAGGGGCGATTGTGAACTATGTAGGCTGCTTCTTCCTCACCCTTGCGGGTGTATCAAAATAGGGGAGATAGTGAACTATGTAGGCTGCTTCTTCCTCACCCTACCTCTTGTATCAAAATAGGGGAGATTGTGAACTATGTAGGCTGCTTCTTCCTCACCCTTGCGATTGTATCAAAATAGGGGAGATTGTGAACTATGTAGGCTGCTTCTTCCCTACCCTTGCGATTGTATCAAAATAGGGGAGATTGTGAACTATGTAGGCTGCTTCTTCCCTACCCTTGCGATTGTATCAAAATAGGGGCGATTGTGAACTATGTAGGCTGCTTCTTCCCTACCCTTGCTCTTGTATCAAAATAGGGGCGATTGTGAACTATGTAGGCTGCTTCTTCCCTACCCTTGCTCTTGTATCAAAATAGGGGAGATTGTGAACTATGTAGGCTGCTTCTCCCTCACCCTTGCGATTGTATCAAAATAGGGGAGATAGTGAACTATGTAGGCTGCTTCTTCCTCACCCTACCTCTTGTATCAAAATAGGGGAGATTGTGAACTATGTAGGCTGCTTCTTCCTCACCCTTGCGATTGTATCAAAATAGGGGAGATTGTGAACTATGTAGGCTGCTTCTTCCCTACCCTTGCAATTGTATCAAAATAGGGGCGATTGTGAACTATGTAGGCTGCTTCTTCCCTACCCTTGCAATTGTATCAAAATAGGGGAGATTGTGAACTATGTAGGCTGCTTCTTCTTTACCCTTGCTATTGTATCAAAATAGGGGCGATTGTGAACTATGTAGGCTGCTTCTTCCCTACCCTTGCGATTGTATCAAAATAGGGGATATTGTAACTATGTAGGCTGCTTCTTCCTCACCCTTCCTCTTGTATCAAAATAGGGGCGATTGTGAACTATGTAGGCTGCTTCTTCCCTACCCTTTGTCTTGCATCAAAATAGGGGCGATTGTGAACTATGTAGGCTGCTTCTTCTTTACCCTTGCTATTGTATCAAAATAGGGGCGATTGTGAACTATGTAGGCTGCTTCTTCCCTACCCTTTGTCTTGCATCAAAATAGGGGAGATTGTGAACTATGTAGGCTGCTTCTTCCTCACCCTTGCGATTGTGTCAAAATAGGGGCGATTGTGAACTATGTAGGCTGCTTCTTCCCTACCCATGCAATTGTATCAAAATAGGGGCGATTGTGAACTATGTAGGCTGCTTCTTCCCTACCCTTGCTCTTGTATCAAAATAGGGGATATTGTAACTATGTAGGCTGCTTCTTCCTCACCCTTCCTCTTGTATCAAAATAGGGGCGATTGTGAACTATGTAGGCTGCTTCTTCCCTACCCATGCAATTGTATCAAAATAGGGGCGATTGTGAAGTATGTAGGCTGCTTCTTCCCTACCCATGCAATTGTATCAAAATAGGGGAGATTGTGAACTATGTAGGCTGCTTCTTCCCTACCCTTGCGATTGTATCAAAATAGGGGAGATAGTGAACTATGTAGGCTGCTTCTTCCTCACCCTTGCTCTTGTATCAAAATAGGGGAGATTGTGAAGTATGTAGGCTGCTTTTTCCTCACCCTTGCGATTGTGTCAAAATAGGGGCGATTGTGAACTATGTAGGCTGCTTCTTCCCTACCCTTGCGATTGTATCAAAATAGGGGAGATTGTGAACTATGTAGGTTGCTTCTTCCCTACCCTTGCGATTGTATCAAAATAGGGGAGATTGTGAACTATGTAGGCTGCTTCTTCCCTACCCTTGCGATTGTATCAAAATAGGGGAGATTGTGAACTATGTAGGCTGCTTCTTCCCTACCCTTGCGATTGTATCAAAATAGGGGCGATTGTGAACTATGTAGGCTGCTTCTTCCCTACCCTTGCGATTGTATCAAAATAGGGGAGATTGTGAACTATGTAGGCTGCTTCTTCCCTACCCTTGCGATTGTATCAAAATAGGGGAGATTGTGAACTATGTAGGCTGCTTTTTCCTCACCCTTGCGATTGTATCAAAATAGGGGAGACTGTGAACTATGTAGGTTGCTTCTTCTTTACCCTTGCGATTGTATCAAAATAGGGGAGATTGTGAACTATGTAGGCTGCTTCTTCCTCACCCTTGCGAGTGTATCAAAATAGGGGCGATTGTGAACTATGTAGGCTGCTTCTTCCCTACCCTTGCGATTGTATCAAAATAGGGGAGATTGTGAACTATGTAGGCTGCTTCTTCCCTACCCTTGCAATTGTATCAAAATGGGGGCGATTGTGAACTATGTAGGCTGCTTCTTCCCTACCCTTGCGATTGTATCAAAATAGGGGAGATTGTGAACTATGTAGGCTGCTTCTTCCTCACCCTTCGATTCTATCAAAATAGGGGAGATAGTGAACTATGTAGGGTGCTTCTTCCTCACCCTACCTCTTGTATCAAAATAGGGGCGATTGTGAACTATGTAGGCTGCTTCTTCCCTACCCTTGCTCTTGTATCAAAATAGGGGCGATTGTGAACTATGTAGGCTGCTTCTTCCCTACCCTTGCTCTTGTATCAAAATAGGGGAGATTGTGAACTATGTAGGCTGCTTCTTCCTCACTCTTGCGATTGTATCAAAATAGGGGAGATAGTGAACTATGTAGGCTGCACCTTTCTCACCCTTCCTCTTGTATAAAAATAGGGGAGATTGTGTACTATGTAGGCTGCTTCTTCCCTACCCTTCCTCTTGTATCAAAATAGGGGAGATTGTGAAGTATGTAGGCTGCTTCTTCCCTACCCTTGCGATTGTATCAAAATAGGGGAGATTGTGAACTATGTAGGCTGCTTCTTCCCTACCCTTGCGATTGTATCAAAATAGGGGCGATTGTGAACTATGTAGGCTGCTTCTTCCCTACCCTTTGTCTTGCATCAAAATAGGGGAGATTGTGAAGTATGTAGGCTGCTTCTTCCCTACCCTTGCGATTGTATCAAAATAGGGGCGATTGTGAACTATGTAGGCTGCTTCTTCCTCACCCTTGCGATTGTATCAAAATAGGGGAGATTGTAAACTATGTAGGCTGCTGCTTCCTCACCCTTGCGATTGTATCAAAACAGGGGAGATTGTAAACTATGTAGGCTGCTGCTTCCTCACCCTTGCGATTGTATCAAAATAGGGGAGATTGTGAACTATGTAGACTGCTTCTTCCCTACCCTTGCTCTTGTATCAAAATAGGGGAGATTGTGAACTATGTAGGCTGCTTCTTCCTCACCCTTCCTCTTGTATCAAAATAGGGACGATTGTGAACTATGTAGGCTGCTTGTTCCCTACCCTTGCAATTGTATCAAAATAGGGGCGATTGTGAACTATGTAGGCTGCTTCTTCCCTACCCTTGCGATTGTATCAAAATAGGGGAGATTGTGAACTATGTAGGCTGCTTCTTCCTCACCCTTCCTCTTGTATCAAAATAGGGGCGATTGTGAACTATGTAGGCTGCTTCTTCTTTACCCTTGCGATTGTATCAAAATAGGGGCGATTGTGAACTATGTATGCTGCTTCTTCTTTACCCTTGCGATTGTATCAAAATAGGGGAGATTGTGAACTATGTAGGCTGCTTCTTCCCTACCCTTGCGATTGTATCAAAATAGGGGCGATTGTGAACTATGTAGGCTGCTTCTTCCCTACCCTTGCGATTGTATCAAAATAGGGGAGATTGTGAACTATGTAGGCTGCTTCTTCCCTACCCTTGCGATTGTATCAAAATAGGGGCGATTGTGAACTATGTAGGCTGCTTCTTCCCTACCCTTGCGATTGTATCAAAATAGGGGAGATTGTGAACTATGTAGGCTGCTTCTTCCCTACCCTTGCGATTGTATCAAAATAGGGGCGATTGTGAACTATGTAGGCTGCTTCTTCCCTACCCTTGCGATTGTATCAAAATAGGGGAGATTGTGAACTATGTAGGCTGCTTCTTCCTCACCCTTGCGATTGTATCAAAATAGGGGCGATTGTGAACTATGTAGGCTGCTTCTTCTTTACCCTTGCGATTGTATCAAAATAGGGGAGATTGTGAACTATGTAGGCTGCTTCTTCCCTACCCTTGCGATTGTATCAAAATAGGGGCGATTGTGAACTATGTAGGCTGCTTCTTCCCTACCCTTGCGATTGTATCAAAATAGGGGAGATTGTGAACTATGTAGGCTGCTTCTTCCCTACCCTTGCGATTGTATCAAAATAGGGGAGATTGTGAACTATGTAGGCTGCTTCTTCTTTACCCTTGCGATTGTATCAAAATAGGGGAGATTGTGAACTATGTAGGCTGCTTCTTCCCTACCCTTGCGATTGTATCAAAATAGGGGCGATTGTGAACTATGTAGGCTGCTTCTTCCCTACCCTTGCGATTGTATCAAAATAGGGGAGATTGTGAACTATGTAGGCTGCTTCTTCCCTACCCTTGCGATTGTATCAAAATAGGGGAGATTGTGAACTATGTAGGCTGCTTCTTCCCTACCCTTGCGATTGTATCAAAATAGGGGCGATTGTGAACTATGTAGGCTGCTTCTTCCCTACCCTTGCGATTGTATCAAAATAGGGGAGATTGTGAACTATGTAGGCTGCTTCTTCCCTACCCTTCCTCTTGTATCAAAATAGGGGAGATTGTGAACTATGTAGGCTGCTTCTTCCCTACCCTTGCGATTGTATCAAAATAGGGGCGATTGTGAACTATGTAGGCTGCTTCTTCTTTACCCTTGCGATTGTATCAAAATAGGGGCGATTGTGAACTATGTAGGCTGCTTCTTCTTTACCCTTGCGATTGTATCAAAATAGGGGAGATTGTGAACTATGTAGGCTGCTTCTTCCCTACCCTTGCGATTGTATCAAAATAGGGGAGATTGTGAACTATGTAGGCTGCTTCTTCCCTACCCTTGCGATTGTATCAAAATAGGGGCGATTGTGAACTATGTAGGCTGCTTCTTCCCTACCCTTGCGATTGTATCAAAATAGGGGAGATTGTGAACTATGTAGGCTGCTTCTTCCCTACCCTTGCGATTGTATCAAAATAGGGGCGATTGTGAACTATGTAGGCTGCTTTTTCCTCACCCTTGCGATTGTATCAAAATAGGGGAGACTGTGAACTATGTAGGTTGCTTCTTCTTTACCCTTGCGATTGTATCAAAATAGGGGAGATTGTGAACTATGTAGGCTGCTTCTTCCTCACCCTTGCGAGTGTATCAAAAAAGGGGCGATTGTGAACTATGTAGGCTGCTTCTTCCCTACCCTTGCGATTGTATCAAAATAGGGGAGATTGTGAACTATGTATGCTGCTTCTTCCCTACCCTTGCAATTGTATCAAAATGGGGGCGATTGTGAACTATGTAGGCTGCTTCTTCCCTACCCTTGCGATTGTATCAAAATAGGGGAGATTGTGAACTATGTAGGCTGCTTCTTCCTCACCCTTCGATTCTATCAAAATAGGGGAGATAGTGAACTATGTAGGGTGCTTCTTCCTCACCCTACCTCTTGTATCAAAATAGGGGCGATTGTGAACTATGTAGGCTGCTTCTTCCCTACCCTTGCGATTGTATCAAAATAGGGGAGATTGTGAACTATGTAGGCTGCTTCTTCCCTACCCTTGCGATTGTATCAAAATAGGGGAGATTGTGAACTATGTAGGCTGCTTCTTCCCTACCCTTGCGATTGTATCAAAATAGGGGAGATTGTGAACTATGTAGGCTGCTTCTTCCCTACCCTTCCTCTTGTATCAAAATAGGGGAGATTGTGAACTATGTAGGCTGCTTCTTCCCTACCCTTGCGATTGTATCAAAATAGGGGCGATTGTGAACTACGTAGGCTGCTTCTTCTTTACCCTTGCGATTGTATCAAAATAGGGGCGATTGTGAACTATGTAGGCTGCTTCTTCTTTACCCTTGCGATTGTATCAAAATAGGGGAGATTGTGAACTATGTAGGCTGCTTCTTCCCTACCCTTGCGATTGTATCAAAATAGGGGAGATTGTGAACTATGTAGGCTGCTTCTTCCCTACCCTTGCGATTGTATCAAAATAGGGGCGATTGTGAACTATGTAGGCTGCTTCTTCCCTACCCTTGCGATTGTATCAAAATAGGGGAGATTGTGAACTATGTAGGCTGCTTCTTCCCTACCCTTGCGATTGTATCAAAATAGGGGAGATTGTGAACTATGTAGGCTGCTTTTTCCTCACCCTTGCGATTGTATCAAAATAGGGGAGACTGTGAACTATGTAGGTTGCTTCTTCTTTACCCTTGCGATTGTATCAAAATAGGGGAGATTGTGAACTATGTAGGCTGCTTCTTCCTCACCCTTGCGAGTGTATCAAAATAGGGGCGATTGTGAACTATGTAGGCTGCTTCTTCCCTACCCTTGCGATTGTATCAAAATAGGGGAGATTGTGAACTATGTAGGCTGCTTCTTCCCTACCCTTGCAATTGTATCAAAATGGGGGCGATTGTGAACTATGTAGGCTGCTTCTTCCCTACCCTTGCGATTGTATCAAAATAGGGGAGATTGTGAACTATGTAGGCTGCTTCTTCCTCACCCTTCGATTCTATCAAAATAGGGGAGATAGTGAACTATGTAGGGTGCTTCTTCCTCACCCTACCTCTTGTATCAAAATAGGGGCGATTGTGAACTATGTAGGCTGCTTCTTCCCTACCCTTGCTCTTGTATCAAAATAGGGGCGATTGTGAACTATGTAGGCTGCTTCTTCCCTACCCTTGCTCTTGTATCAAAATAGGGGAGATTGTGAACTATGTAGGCTGCTTCTTCCTCACTCTTGCGATTGTATCAAAATAGGGGAGATCGTGAACTATGTAGGCTGCACCTTTCTCACCCTTCCTCTTGTATAAAAATAGGGGCGATTGTGAACTATGTAGGCTGCTTCTTCCCTACCCTTCCTCTTGTATCAAAATAGGGGAGATTGTGAAGTATGTAGGCTGCTTCTTCCCTACCCTTGCGATTGTATCAAAATAGGGGCGATTGTGAACTATGTAGGCTCCTTCTTCCCTACCCTTGCGATTGTATCAAAATAGGGGCGATTGTGAACTATGTAGGCTACTTCTTCCCTACCCTTTGTCTTGCATCAAAATAGGGGAGATTGTGAAGTATGTAGGCTGCTTCTTCCCTACCCTTGCGATTGTATCAAAATAGGGGCGATTGTGAACTATGTAGGCTGCTTCTTCCTCACCCTTGCGATTGTATCAAAATAGGGGAGATTGTAAACTATGTAGGCTGCTGCTTCCTCACCCTTGCGATTGTATCAAAATAGGGGAGATTGTGAACTATGTAGACTGCTTCTTCCCTACCCTTGCTCTTGTATCAAAATAGGGGAGATTGTGAACTATGTAGGCTGCTTCTTCCTCACCCTTCCTCTTGTATCAAAATAGGGGAGATTGTGAAGTATGTAGGCTGCTTCTTCCCTACCCTTGCGATTGTATCAAAATAGGGGCGATTGTGAACTATGTAGGCTGCTTCTTCCTCACCCTTGCGATTGTATCAAAATAGGGGAGATTGTAAACTATGTAGGCTGCTGCTTCCTCACCCTTGCGATTGTATCAAAATAGGGGAGATTGTGAACTATGTAGACTGCTTCTTCCCTACCCTTGCTCTTGTATCAAAATAGGGGAGATTGTGAACTATGTAGGCTGCTTCTTCCTCACCCTTCCTCTTGTATCAAAATAGGGGAGATTGTGAAGTATGTAGGCTGCTTCTTCCCTACCCTTGCGATTGTATCAAAATAGGGGAGATTGTGAACTATGTAGGCTGCTTCTTCCTCACCCTTGCGATTGTATCAAAATAGGGGAGATTGTAAACTATGTAGGCTGCTGCTTCCTCACCCTTGCGATTGTATCAAAATAGGGGAGATTGTGAACTATGTAGACTGCTTCTTCCCTACCCTTGCTCTTGTATCAAAATAGGGGAGATAGTGAACTATGTAGGCTGCTTCTTCCTCACCCTTGCGATTGTATCAAAATAGGGGAGATTGTAAACTATGTAGGCTGCTTCTTCCCTACCCTTGTGATTGTATCAAAATAGGGGAGATTGTGAACTATGTAGGCTGCTTCTTCCCTACCCTTGCTCCTTTATCAAAATAGGGGAGATTGTGAACTATGTAGGCTGCTTCTTCCTCACCCTTGCGATTGTATCAAAATAGGGGAGATAGTGAACTATGTAGGCTGGTTCTTCCCCACCCTTGCTCTTGTATTAAAATAGGGGAGATCTGATGATGTTCCAAATTCACTGCACACTTCTATGAAGTCAAAAGTTGGAGTGAAAGTCCAGGTGCATTGTTTCAATACATCCTTTTAATGTGTAGTCCAAAAGTCACCAACTAACAATAATGGTGTTGCTTCACATCAAACAATAAACAGTCATTTGTTACCATTTAGTGTTTATTCATCAAAAGATATGCTTCTTGTGATACATAAATAAAATATCTCTTGTACAGAAGTGTAGCACAGATAAAATGTAGAAATATTTCATGATATAAACAGAGATGAAACAAAAATACATAGCCTTTGCAAAATGTAAGGAAAATGGCTAAATATTGAGTGAGGGTTGTAGATAGTACATGCTCATTGATATTACACATTTGATTGGTTCAAAGCTTTGCATTATTTGTTGAGGTTTTACTCTTGTCATGTCTGCACTTGTTACCAGAATCATTTAACATAGTGTACAGATGGGACCATTCAGCAG